>NW_022631031.1:17392568-17730068 GCF_010015895.1 Lontra canadensis | reverse complement strand
TTCCCCACACAAACCTGGATTGAACATTCATTCACTGAAGAAACATTTTCCCACTGATTTTACAGACAAGGAACCAATAGGTGCATACTGGTAGGATGTTTTGGTTAGTCAGCAAGCTTTTAAAATGAACTTCATATTCACTGAATTTACTTTTATTAATTTTATTCTTTGGTTTTCTGTATCATTCAGTCATGGCTTTATAGCAATTTTAAGTCTCTCCAAATAAATATAAGCTTTTCTTAGAGTATTTGGTGCATATAAAAGGCCTTTTGAAATTTGGAAAAAGCATAAGAATAATTATGAGCAATACTCTTGAAAGAATACTCACATATACTGTATTAGGGTTCTTATACATCTAAGAGGAGATTTATTATAGGAATTGGTTCACGTAGTTATGGAGGTTGAAAAGTCCTGTGATGTGCTGTCACAAGCCAGAGAACCATTAAAGCCTGCAGTGTAATTCAGTCCAAGTCTGAAGGCCTGGGAATTTGGGGGCTAATGGTGTAATTACTGATCTGAATTTGAAAGCTTAAAATCAGAGGTGCCAATGTCTAAGGGTAAGAAAAGATGGATGTCTTAGCTCAAGTAGAAAAAACAAATTTGCCCTTACTCTGCCTTTTTATTCTATTAGGCCCTATAGATTGGATGATACCCACTGGCATTGGGGAGGGCATTTGCTTTACTCAATTCACCAATGCAAAATCTAATCTCGTCAAGAAACATCCTCATAAACACATCAAGAAATAATGTTTTAATAGCTATCTTGATATGCCTTCATCCAGTCAAACTGACACACAAAATTAATCATCACTTGCACCTATCTGCATTCATGTTTACTTCAGATATGAATAAAATGCTTTCCTTAGACTAGTGGTTCTCAAACTTACCGCGCATCCAGAATCACCTGCAGGATAATTAAAACGGATTCCTGGGCACCATCTACAGTTTCTTGAACTAGATCTTAGGTGGGGCTTGAAATCTGTACAAATAAGAAGTTCCCAAATGTTGCAGATGCTGTTAGTCTGCCTACAGGCTTTGAGAAGCATTTGCGGACTTTCAAAGGCTTAATGCTGTTAATAACTAGTTTCAAAATGGCCACTAGAGGGCAGTGGAACCACGGACAAACTGGGTGTGCTGCTTAATAGGTTCCCTGGTTTATGCTATCAACTACAATATTCCTACAAGCCATGAGAATACCAAAGCCAAACATTAATTTCCTGTACAATATCTTGAGACTCATTCTCAATTGTAATATAAACCAAAGCTTGTCCTTATGATTGCGGGGATTGGACATGTAAAATGCAGCACTAAAACCCATTTCGTGATCATGGTAATTTAAAAGTTGAACTTCTCTAAGTAGGCATTTGCACATATACCTAGTAGTCTTTGAGGTTAACAGGAACCGTTTGTGGTTTCCCAAAGAGACTACATTTTGATAATAGGTTTAGTTTGTTATGGAGATAGTTCTACACTTAAGTGTTATTTATTGTTTTAAGACACAATTTTTATTTTATGAAAGTAAGACCTAAGTACTTTTTAAAAATATTATAAACTTAGTAGATTAAGTTTATACTCAACCTCAGTTGGTAGAACATAAAGATCCACATGGTGTAGGGGATTTGTAGTTTTTTTCTTCTAGATGTGTTGCTTTGATTATAGACAAGGATTAGAGAAAAATCAAAAGATGTAGACTGCAGTGTTGTTGTTACATTTTCTGTGTGTCTGACCTAGTACAGAACTTGAAAGCTGCCTTTATTGTGGCTGTTATTACTTTTAAAAAATTAATTTTGATAATAGCAATAGAGTCATAGACATCTTTCTGAATATCTTGACATCTTGGCTTGAATCAGCAATTGATTTTCATTGTATTGCAGAAATTTTGATTTGAAAGCCCAAAGACTTGAGTTTGATTCCTTGCCTTGACATTATTACCTATGTGATTCTGATAAATCATTTAATCTCTCTAAGTCTCAGTTTCTGCATATGTAGAATGAGAATTTATGCAATAACAACTATCTTCCTGGGCTATTTTAAAAAATCAGTGAAATACTATATATGATAATGTTTTATAGATTGTAACCATTCTTGAAATTTTCTGTTTTTGACATTCTTCTACCAGTATAGAGTATATTTTGAACTTGGTTTTGATGTCATTATACCTTTGTAAAATTGCTTCCACATGTACAAAATAGGAATACTCACATTAAAAAACCTGGAATTATATCACAAAAAAGTTTAACCCTTTTGCATATAACATCTTAGTTTTTCATTATTTTTTTCTTGCGTGGTATGTATTGTTCCTCATATGTAGATAATGTGATCTATAGATACGGCTAAATACAACTAGTTATTAGTGAGATCAGGATTAAGGTTTAAATTGCAAATCACTATTTGGCCTTTGGGAATATGCATAATATATGTTCATGTACTGTGTATACACACGAACATGCATTTTTTTTTTTTTTTTAAATGGGAGAGGAGCCAAGGGTCTTTACTAGAAAGAAGAAACTTTACATTTTGAGTAAGTTAGTGCAAAGGTTCAGTGGGCCAACTCTTGGGGCATCAGCTTGTGATGGGTTCCACAGCTAAGGCATTGCTAGAGCTCACCTTTGTGCAGCCACAAGCAGATGATGGCACTGTTTACTCTTCACGGATGCAGCCCATATATTTGGTGATAGAGGGGACTAAATTAGGGACTTCCTTGGTGCCTGAAGCTGCCTTTGGGTCTAGCAAATTATATGGGTTCAGTCCCTGCTGTTTAGCCTTCCTCTCCAGTCCATTCACTTGCTTGCCATCAGTAGGAGCACCATTTCCAGATGCCATGGACTGCAGGGACTGCATCGAGACCATGGGCCCTGAGGGCCTGTGTGGCCAGCACTTCAAACGCTGTGATGTAACCTTGAAGCCATCATGCCTATCACAATACATTTATATGAATGGTAGGATTTCATTAAATAACTGTGGGTAAGTACTATTTCTCTTAATTTTTTTATGGACCACAAAATCTCTTAGCTATGGTTGTTTTAAGATTAAACATTAGTTTTCCTTATACTTTTTGTTTCTTGTCTAGTAGTATATCTTGCTAATAAGTAGACTATAAATTTACATAGATTAGGGATTATATTTCTGTGACCCTCAGAGGACTTTGCATAGAGTTTGCAATAGCAGTGTAGTATGTTACTTTTCTGATTCCCTGAAAAAAGGAATAGAGTATATTTCATTCCACAGAGCACTAGGAAAATCCCCTGATTCCTTTGGAGGGCAATGAATCAAACTATCAGTGTTTACTTCTCAGTGCTGTATATGTGTTTAGCACTGTGCTAAGAGAGGGCTTGGTAAATATCTGTTGCTTATTGATCGATCACCTTCAGAGAGTGATTTGTGTTTTTGTGGTAGTCTTTGGATTAAAAAATCCTTTTCAAAAAATTGTGGATAAAATAATTTGTGTGCATTTTCCAAGTATATTAAGATTATTGTGGTAGTCTGTCTTTATGGAACAAAGTTTTATTGCAGTGTAATTTGCATACAACTTACCTATTAAAATGTGTACAGTTCAGTGCTCTTTAGTATACTCACAACATGTTCAACCGTTACCACAATCAATTTTAGAATATTTTTATCGTTTCAGAAAGAAACCCTGTATCTTTATCTGTCAATCCTGTGATAGTTAATTTGTATGTTGAATTGGCTGGGCTACACACAAGGCCCCGGAATGTGTTGAAACATTTTTATTTTTTTAATTTATTCATTTGACAGAGATCACAAGCAGGCAGAGAGAGAGGAGGAAGCAGGTTCCCCACCAAGCAGAGAGCCCGATGCGGCGCTCGATCACAGGACTCCGGGATCATGACTCGAGCCAAAGGCAGAGGCTTTAACCCACTGAGCCACCCAGGTGCCCCGTGTTGAAATACTATTATGGATGTTTCTATTAAGGTGTTTTTGGATGATATTAATATCTAAATATACAGACTTTGAGTAGATAGTCCTCTATATCATGGGTGGGCCCCATCCAATCAGTTTTGAGGCCTGCATACAAAAGACTGATTTCCTCTAAGCAGGAAGGACTTCTGGCCTTCAGACTTGAACTACATCAGTTTATCCTGGGTCTTCAGCCTGCTAGGTACCCTGAAGATTTTGGCCTTTTCAGCTTCTACATTGTATGAGTCAATTTCTTAAAATAAATCTCTTTCTTCATATATACATATATCCTATTGATTTTGTTTCTCTGGGGAACACTAATACAACCCTCCACTCTCACCTTCTTTTCCACTGCTCACCTTCTTTTCCCAGCCCTAAGCAACCACTCATCTACTTTCTGTCTGTTGATTTCCCTATTCTGGATTTTCATATGAATGAAATTACACAGTATGTGGCCTTGTGACTGGCTTCTTTCACTTAACAGTGTTTTCAAAGTTTATTTATGTTGTAGCATATATTAGTACTTCATTTTTTAATGCAGAATAATATTACATTGTATGAATATATCATATTTTGTTTATCTGGTTGTTCATTAATGGACGTTTGGGTTGTTTCCACTATTTTGCTATTATAAATAATGCTTCTATAACCATTTGCATAAGTTTCTGTGTACACATGTTTTCATTTCTTTTGAGTATATACCTGCAGGTGAAATTGCTGGGTCATATGGTAACGTTATGTTTAATTGTTTGAAGAACTACCGTTCTTCACCAAAGTGGCTGCACCATTTTATATTCTTATCAGTAGTGTATGGGGGTTCCAATTTCTCCACATCTTCACTAATACTTGTTATCTGAGTTTTTGATTCTAGCCACCTAGTGGGTAAGAAATGGTATCTTATGGTTTTGATTTGTATTTCCCTGATGACTAATGATGTCAGGCATCTTTTCATAAATTTATTATTGGCCATTTGTACATTTGGAGAAATGTCTATTCAGAACTTCTGTTCATTTTTTTAGTTGGGTTATTTGTCCTTTTTTACTGATCTGTGAGTGTTCTTTATACATTCTAGATTCAAGTCCCTTATCAAAAACATGATTTACAAATATTTATTCCCATCCCATGGGTTATTTTTTTCACTTTCTTGATGCTGTTCTTTGAAGCACAAGAGTTTTAATTTTGATGATGCATAATTTATCAATTTTTCTTTTGCTATTCATATTTTTGGCAAAATATCTAAGAATCTTTTGCGAAATCCAAGGTCATGAATATTTGCCCCTATGTTTCCTCCCAAGAGTTTCATAGTTTTTGTTCCTACATTTAGGTCTTTAATCCATTATGAATTAGTTCTTGTATATGGTGGGAAGAATCTAGCTTCATGCTTTTGCATCCAGTTGTCCCAGCACTAGTTTTTGAAAAGACTTCTTTCCCCATTGACTGGTCTTGGCACCCTTGTTGAAAATCAGTTGGCCACAGAAATATGGGGTTATTCCTGGACTGTCAGCTCTTTTCTCTTGGTCTACATGTCTATCCTTGTGCCAGGACCACACTGTGATGATTACTGTTACTTTGTAGTAAGTTTTGAAATTGGGAGTGTGTTTTGAAATTGAGAACTGTGAGTCCTTTCCTGTGAGAAAAAAAGTCCTTTCTTCTTTTTCAGGATTGTTTTGACTATTCTGGATCCTTAGCAATTTCATATAAATTTTAGAATCAGTTTGTTAATTTATACAAAGAAGTTGGCTGGGATTCTGATAGGGATTATGTTGAATCTATAGATTATTTAGGGGAGTAATATTATCTTTTTTTTTTTTTCTGGGAGTAATACTATCTTAACAGTGTTAAGTCTTTCAGTCCATGAATGTGGAATGTTTTCCCATTTACTTAGATCTTCCTTAATTTCTTTCAACAGGGTTTTATAGTTTTTAGAGTATGAATTTTACATACATACATGTTTTTGTTAAGTTTATTCCTAAGTGTTCTATTTTTCTTGATATTGTTGTGAATGAAATTGTTTTGATTTCATTTTCAGATTTTTTTATTGCCAGTGTATAGAAATACTACTAATTTTTGTGTATTGATCTTGTATCTTACAAACTTGTTAAGCTCACTTATTAGTTCTACTAGTTTTTAGTGGTACCTTAGGATTTTCTATATATAAGGTCATATCATCTGTAAGTAGAGATTATTTTACCTATTTCCTTCCAATCTGGATATCTTTTATTTCTTTTTCATATTTAATTCTCTTGGCTAAAACTTACAGTACAATGTTGAATTAGAAGTGATGAGAACAGACATCTTTGTCTTGTTCTTCATCTTAGGGTGAAAGCTTTCAGTCCTTTACCATAAATTATGATGTTAGCTGTGGGTTTTCATAATGATCTTATCAAGTTGAAGAAATCCCCTTCTATGCCTGGTTTGTTTAATGTTTTTTATCATGAACAGAAGGTGGATTTTTTTCAAATCTTTTGAGATGATTGAAATGATTATTGATGACTTGTTTTTTGTTCTGTTGATATGGTGTATTACATTAGTTGAGTTTCAGATGCTAAACCAACCTTGAATTCCTGGGATAAATCCCCTTGTCATGGATCTTTCCTTTCTTTTCTCCTGATACTGTCTTTGTCTGCATATTGTTGTATTTAATGGTGTCTCACCTTTCTCTGAGGCTGTTTATTTTTCTTCATTCTTTTTCCTCTATGTTCTTTAGTTTACATAATATCCATCAATCTATCTTCAATTTACCTTCTAGTAAATTTTTTATTTCAGTTATTACATTAACTCCAGAATTTCCATTTGGTTCTTTTTAAAAACAATTTCTATCTCTTTTTTGATTTTTCTATTTGGTACAACAGTGTCAATATACCTTCCTTTACTTCTTTAGACATGGGTTCTTTATTTCTGTGGACATATTTATAATGACTACTTTGAAATAGTTTTCTGTTAAATCACACCTCTTGTTGCTGTCACAGGAAGTTTCTGTTGCCTGCTTTTATTTTTACGGGAGTATGTGTCATACTTTTCTGTCTCTTTGCATGCTTCTTAATTTTTGATTACTGTTAGAATAATTAAGATAATAAGGTTATTCTTATTCAAGAATAATTTAATATTATTATTCATAATAAGATTATTCTTATTTTGATTATTATCTTTAATTACCAATATGGTAATTTTCATGGACAATTTACATAATATATTTTAGTAACTCTGGGCATTGGTACCCTCATTCTGGGGCTTGTTATTGATACCTGCTTGTATATTTGTTTAGTGATTGCCTGGATCATTTTAGTGCAATCTATTCCCTGCTTCCCCCACCCTCCTCCCTCCCACCAAGGTTAAGAATCTGATGTTGCTCCTCAGGGAGGCACAACTTTTAGGTGTGCCCACAGTCACTTTGGGTTGATAGCAGCAGCGGTAGGGCCCTTTACCACTCTGTCTGACCATATTCAGCTGTTAAAACTCCAGTAATTGCTGCCTGGTTGCCTTGTTTTTCTCAAAAAATGTCCTAGGGCATAAATTCCTCTATAAACGAATCCAATCAAACTGTGGCTCTTTGGACAGAATGGTTTCTGAGATCAGTGTGATATTTGTTCTGACCCCAGGAGGGCTCCTCCCAGCTGTCTTATTCTCCAGTTCTCTAAACTTCTGACCAGCCCACAGTCCAGGCCTTTTCTTTATTACATATACAAATCTCCTTCCAATTGCCTTTTACTACAGCCTCCACTATTCTTGAGAGAGTGCTCTTAGGTTAAACTTCTCTAAGCTCTGCTACAAATGAAATCAATTTCTTTGTGGAGAGATCAGGAGCTATCTGTTTTATGGTTGCTTCTTCCTTAGGCAAAATCTCTGGGCTAGGACTCTGGAGCTAGAAGTGGGAACAATGGCAAACTTTTCTACTGGTGACTCCCTGCTGTAGGATTTTCAGTTCCACAAGTGGAAGTTTGGTGGAAGAAGGGAGCTCTCACCTCTTGACCACACTTACCTGGGCTTTATCTCCAGCTATAGGCCGCTGGGGATAAGATGAGAAACACCAAAATCTTGCTAGCTTCTAGGAAGAAAGTTCCTCTCTCTGGGAGAAAACTGGGGAAAGAAGGAACCATGTGTTCCTAGCTGCAGCAGTCTTGAGTGAAGTGTGTGCCTCACTGTTATGGGTGTGGGGTGGAAGAAATGGTCTTGATTCAAAACCACAGACTCTTCACTTATAGGCAGTTTCTTAGGTTTTGTTGAATGTATGTTTCTTCATTTGCTGTTCACACATAGGACCATTTCCAGAAGCTTTAGTTGCTTTTTAGTAATTCTGTCCAGTTTGCCTGGGAGTGAGTTAGTGGAGCTCTTTGTGCTGTTATGCACTTTCATAGCAGTCTGTTGCTTTTGACAACTGTCCACTAACCTGATATTATGAAGATTCATTCAACTCAAACCAATAAGAAAGTCTCTTAATTCATTATGGGAATTCAGGGCTGTTCAGGCACCCACTTAAATAGAACTCTTTTTTATATGAAGCTGTCTAGATAACTTCAAATTTGGGATGCTTAGAGACTCAGCTCCCAGTTTAGTTTTTTCTAAACAATTTCCCTATGATATAATTTTTGTATCATTATCATTTGTAACATTTTTTGTCTTTCGCAAAGTAGTTGTATTTAGACATCGACCTTTTAAAGTCAGTCTTGGTGACATGGTTTCTTGGGTTTAAGTTTGGAGTAGCTTAACAGCTAGTATTTTAAGTTGTCACTCACCTCCTTGTTTATATTATTAGCAATAGTCAAGCTGGCAGGCTTGGGCAGTGCAGTTATAGAGTAAAATAGAGTTCTGCATTTGTGGTCTTATTCAACTGGTACTTCATGTGGAGTTGTCTGGCTGGTCTAGAGGCAAATCTCTGATGTTCTGGCCTGGATTACTTACTTGTGATTATTTGGGACAGGCAGAGACCCTTTATTTTCTACTGCTAAGTAGTAATGTGTAAACCAAGAGCAGAAGCCCTTTTTAGCTCTATTATATGGGAAAGAATAACATTTCCCTTTTTTTCTTTAAGATTTTATTTATTTAATTGAGAGAGCACAAGCAGGGAGAGGTGCCGAGAGAGAGGGAGAAGAGACTCCCTGCTGAGCAGTGAGCTTGATGCCAAACTTGATCTCAGGACCTTGGGACTGTGACCTGAGCTGAAGTCAGAAGACACTTAACCGATTGAACCACCCAGGTGGTCCAAAGAAAGCATAAAATTTCTATTTCCATCCCAGAAAATACTCAGTTATCTTTTTATTGTATATATCATTCTCTCTATAAAGGAAGAATACTTTACCTACATAGAAAGCAAATTTGAGTCATTAAGAGACAAGGCAAGATTTAAGATGCTTAGAGATAATTATAACAAATTTGTGATATTAAGAGACAGAATTCTTCTGTTTTATTTATCATGCTAGTGACTCAGATCAGACTTTTTGGCATCCTTCACTAGGTATAGACAATCTAATGTTGGTAAAATGTCTTACTCTTGGCTTTAATATACAAATGTGTGTTGTCATTATATACCTTATTCCCTTCCCTGTTCATGGTTGGTACATTTGGCCTATATAGGGACTTTGAGAAATCTTTAGAGTTTAAAGTTTTTTCAATTTTCATTTGAAATGAGTTGGTGCTTTTGTCAGAATTGTTTTGCCAACTGTTATCTTTTTGACTATGAAGAATGTAAACTTTTATCATGGAATTTTTCATACAGCTCAGGTCCATGCATTATATAGCTGAATTGTGTTATCTTGGCCCACGTATAGTGGACCTTATTAATAGGACTCACTTCTTCAGGAAATAACACGTGTTTAAAAGAGGGATGGAAGACAAGGAAGGGAAGGAAAAGAAGAAAAAAAAAACAATTCTACTACGGACATAGTTTAGACATGGGATACATGCAGATGAATTTTTTCCCTTTTTTCTAGTGAAGAATTTTGAAAATCAACAGACAGATCATGTATCATTCTAGATCTTGTCATTTTATCTATCTATCTATCTGTTTGTTTATAGAGAGGGAGAGAGGTAGGGAGGGGCAAAAGGAGAGGGAGAGAGAAAATCTTAAGCAGTTTCCATGCCCCCACACCTGGTGAAGAGCCCAATATGGAGCTTATCTCACAACCCTGAGACCATGACCTGAGCCAAAATGAAGAATCAGATGTTTAACTGACTCAGCCATCCAGGCACCCTTTGACCTTGTCATTTTAATCTAGAAGTAAATAGAAAACAAATGTGTTTTTTTTTTTTCCTTTAAGGTATGGTCATGACATCTTGAAAAAGCATTTTCAGTAAATTAAAAATAAGCTATTGCTCCCTCTGTTTTGACTACTGTCATTGTGCAGAAGGACAGCATTCCATGGAGTTGTTTTAATTACCCTGTTGGTATGCACCATGACATCTGGTGGCATTGGTGAGCTCACCTGATGGACCACAAAGAACCCTGATTTATGAACCTATAACTGGGTTTCCAATAAACATTTGTCAAAATAATGTATTAGTTCAAACCAAAGCCTTCTTTATTTATTCATATAAAAGAGCACTTAACTTTCAACAAAGAATTGCCTATCATCAAAAACACTCTATAAATGAACCAAATTTATGAAGACATGGTTCTAGAGGGTGACCGCTCACAGACTACAGCTTATTTTAACTCTTTAGAGGATTTAGTGTTCTAGCTTGCTTGTTTTCATATTCTTTCATATCTTTACTTTCAAATAATGCATATTTTAATATTCACTTGTTAAGGTGCTTGTTACAGAATGAATACAGTGAGTTTTAAAAATCCTTATTCAGTTGTGAAACTAGTATATCTATAGCAAGTATCATTCTATCACTATTTCAAATTCTGTTACAACAATGTATTTTTATCTGTTCTTATTCAATGTACTTCTAAGTAAGAACAAAATGTATACTGCCCTCAAACTAGTTTGTAAATTGCTAAGGCTTCTGATGAGGAAATTGTTACTGATCTTTATCTTAAAATTTTTAAACTGTTTTACTTTTTTACTCAGTAACAGTTTAGCCTGTTTCTGTAGAAAGTTCTTATTGATAAGTAAGATCTGTAATTTATACAGCATGTATTCCTTGGAGACTTCACTTTGTAGAGTACATTGTTACAAAGCACCATATGAAGCATTATTTTAATGTTTAATAGTTACTATCTTCTTTTTTATTATGATATATAATATACATAACAAAGTTTACCATTTTGACCAGTTTTTTATTTTAATTCCAGTTAGTTAACATGCAGTGTTATATTAGTTTCAGGTGTGAAATTAATGTAGTGATTTAACAATTCCATACATCACCCAGTGCTTATCACAAGTGCACTCCTTAATCTCATCACCTATTTAACCCATCCCTCCACCCACCTCCCCTCTGGTAACCATCAGTTTATTCTCTGGGGTAACAGTGTTTCTTGATTTGCCTCTCTCTTATTTTCCCCTCTGTTTGTTTTATTTCTTAAATTCCACATATGAGTGAGATCATGTAGTGTCTTTCCTGACTTATTTCATTTGGCATTATACTCTCTAGCTCTATCCATGCACTGAAAATCACAAGATTTCATTCTTTTTTTAATGACATTCTATTGCATATGTGTGTGTGTGTATGTATGTGTGTGTGTGTGTGTGTGTATATATATATATATATATATATATATATATATATATTTTACATCTTCCTTATCCATTCATATGTTGATGGATGTGTGGGCTGCTTCCATAATTTGGCTATTGAAAATAATGTTGCAGGTGAGGAGTCAAGATGGCGGAGAAGTAGCAGCTGAGACTACTTCAGGTTGCGGGAGATCAGCTAGATAGCTTATCTAAAGATTGCAAACTCCTACAAATCCAACGGGAGATCGAAGAGAAGAACAACAGCAATTCTAGAAACAGAAAATCAACCACTTTCTGAAAGGTAGGACTGGCGGAGAAGTGAATCCAAAGGGACGGGAAGATAGACCCCGGGGGGAGGGGCCGGCTCCCGGCAAGCGGCGGAGCAACGGAGCACAAAATCAGGACTTTTAAAAGTCTGTTCCGCTGAGGGACATCGCTCCAGAGGCTTAACTGGGGTGAAGCCCATGCGGGGCCAGTGTGGCCTCAGGTCCCGCAGGGTCACAGAAGGATCGGGGTGTCTGAGTGTCGCAGAGCTCGCAGGTATTAGAACAGGGAAGCCGGCTACAGAGACGGAGACGAGGAGTGAGCTCACAGCTCGGGCTTACCTTGAAGCGGTCGCAGGCTCGGTGAGCTCGGAGCGCGGCTGGAGGCCAGGCAGACGGGAGTAATTGGACGCTGTTCCCTGAGGGCGCACTGAGGAGTGGAACCCCGAGCTCTCGGCTCCTCTGGGCCGGAGACTGGGCGGCCGCCATCTTCATTCCCGTCCTCCGGAACTCTACGGAAAGCGCTCAGGGAACAAAAGCTCCCGAAAGCAAACCTGAGCGGATTACTCAGCCTGGCCCCTGGTAAGGGCGGTGCAAATCCGCCTGGGGCAAAGACACTTGAGAATCACTACAACAGGCCCCTCCCCCAGAAGATCAACAAGAAACCCAGCCAGGACCAAGTTCACTTACGAGGAGTGCAGTTTCAATACCAAGGAGAGCAGCGGAATTCCAGAGGAGGAGAAAACAAAGCACGGAACTCATGGCTTTTTCCTCATGATTTTTTAGCCTTGCAGTTAATTTAATTTTTTTTTCTTTTTCAATTTTTTTTCTCTTCTTCTAAATTTTTTTAAACTTTTACCCTTTTTTTTAATGTTTTTTAACTAGTTTATCTAATATATATATTTTTTTTCCTTTTTATATTTTTTTCATTATTGGTTTTCTTTTTTTATTGGTTTCTTTTTTCTTTTTTCTTTTTTTTTTTTTTTTTCTTTCTGAACCTCTTTTTATGCCCTGCCCCTCCACCCCCTCACGATTTGGGATCGCTTCTGATTTGGCTAAAGCATATTTTCCTGGGGTTGTTGCTACCCTTTTAGTATTTTACTTACTCCTTCATATACTCTTATCTGGACAAAATGACAAGGCGGAAAAATTCACCACAAAAAAAAGAACAAGAGGCAGTACCAAAGGCTAGGGACCTAATCGATATAGACATTGGTAATATGTCAGATTTAGAGTTCAGAATGACGATTCTCAAGGTTCTAGCTGGGCTCGAAAAAGGCATGGAAGATATTAGAGAAACCCTCTCGGGAGATACAAAAGTCCTTTCTGGAGAAATAAAAGAACTAAAATCTAATCAAGTTGAAATAAAAAAAGCTATTAATGAGGTGCAATCAAAAATGGAGGCTCTCACTGCTAGGATAAATGAGGCAGAAGAAAGAATTAGCAATATAGAAGACCAAATGACAGAGAATAAGGAAGCTGAACAAAAGAGGGACAAACAACTACTGGACCACGAGGGCAGAATTCGAGAGATACGTGACACCATAAGACGAAACAACATTAGAATAATTGGGATTCCAGAAGAAGAAGAAAGAGAGAGGGGAGCAGAAGGTATATTGGAGAGAATTATTGGAGAGAATTTCCCCAATATGGCAAAGGGAGCAAGCATCAAAATCCAGGAGGTTCAGAGAACCCCACTCAAAATCAATAAGAATAGGTCCACACCCCGTCACCTAATAGTAAAATTTACAAGTCTTAGTGACAAAGAGAAAATCCTGAAAGCAGCCCGGGAGAAGTCTGTAACATACAATGGTAAAAATATTAGATTGGCAGCAGACTTATCCACAGAGACCTGGCAGGCCAGAAAGAGCTGGCATGATATATTCAGAGTACTAAATGAGAAAAACATGCAGCCAAGAATACTATATCCAGCTAGGCTATCATTGAAAATAGAAGGAGAGATTAAAAACTTCCAGGACAAACAAAAACTGAAAGAATTTGCACACACCAAGCCAGCTCTACAGGAAATATTGAAAGGGGTCCTCTAAGCAAAGAGAGAGCCTAAAAGTAGTAGATCAGAAAGGAACAGAAACAATATACAATAGCAGTCACCTTACAGGCAATACAATGGCACTAAATTCATATCTCTCAATAGTTACCCTGAATGTTAATGGGCTAAATGCCCCAATCAAAAGACACAGGGTATCAGAATGGATAAAAAAACAAAACCCATCTATATGTTGCCTACAAGAAACTCATTTTAAACCCGAAGACAACTTCAGATTTAAAGTGAGGGGGTGGAAAAGAATTTACCATGCTAATGGACATCAGAAGAAAGCAGGAGTGGCAATCCTTATATCAGATCACTTAGATTTTAAACCAAAGACTATAATAAGAGATGAAGAAGGACACTATATCATACTCAAAGGGTCTGTCCAACAAGAAGATCTAACAATTGTAAATATCTATGCCCCTAACGTGGGAGCAGCCAACTATATAAACCAATTAATAACAAAATCAAAGAAACACATCGACAATCATACAATAATAGTAGGGGACTTTAACACTCCCCTCACGGAAATGGACAGATCATCCAAGCAAAAGATCAACAAGGAAAGAAAGGCCTTAAATGACACACTGGACCAGAGGGACATCACAGATATATTCAGACCATTTCATCCCAAAGCAACAGAATACACATTCTTCTCTAGTGCCCATGGAACATTCTCCAGAATAGATCACATCCTTGGTTCTAAATCAGGTCTCAACCGGTATCAAAAGATTGGGATCATTCCCTGCATATTTTCAGACCACAATGCTCTGAAGCTAGAACTCAATCGCAAGAGGAAATTTGGAAAGAACCCAAATACATGGCGACTAAACAGCATCCTTCTAAAGAATGAATGGGTCAACCAGGAAATTAAAGAAGAATTGAAAAAATTCATGGAAACAAATGATAATGAAAACACAACGGTTCAAAATCTGTGGGACACAACAAAGGCAGTCCTGAGAGGAAAATATATAGCGGTACAAGCCTTTCTCAAGAAACAAGAAAGGTCTCAGGTACACAACCTAACCCTACACCTAAAGGAGCTGGAGAAAGAACAAGAAAGAAACCCTAAACCCAGCAGGAGAAGAGAAATCATAAAGATCAGAGCAGAAATCAATGAAATAGAAACCAAAAAAACAATAGAACAAATCAACGAAACTAGGAGCTGGTTCTTTGAAAGAATTAATAAGATTGATAAGCCCCTGGCCAGACTTATCAAAAAGAAAAGAGAAAGGACCCAAATCAATAAAATCATGAATGAAAGAGGAGAGATCACAACGAACACCCAAGAAATACAGACAATTATAAGAACATATTATGAGCAACTCTATGCCAACAAATTTGACAATCTGGAAGAAATGGATGCATTCCTAGAGACGTATAAACTACCACAACTGAACCAGGAAGAAATAGAAAGCCTGAACAGACCCATAACCAGTAAGGAGATTGAAACAGTCATCAAAAATCTCCAAACAAAAGCCCAGGGCCAGATGGCTTCCCGGGGGAATTCTATCAAACATTTAAAGAAGAACTAATTCCTATTCTCCTGAGACTGTTCCAAAAAATAGAAATGGAAGGAAAACTTCCAAACTCATTTTATGAGGCCAGCATCACCTTGATCCCCAAACCAGACAAGGATCCCATCAAAAAAGAGAACTACAGACCAATATCCTTGATGAACACAGATGCAAAAATTCTCACCAAAATACTAGCCAATAGAATTCAACAGTACATTAAAAGGATTATTCACCACGACCAAGTGGGATTTATTCCAGGGCTGCAAGGTTGGTTCAACGTCCGCAAATCAATCAATGTGATACAACACATTAATAAAAGAAAAAACAGGAACCACATGATACTCTCCATAGATGCTGAAAAAGCATTTGACAAAGTATAGCATCCCTTCCTGATCAAAACTCTTCAAAGTGTAGGGATAGAGGGCACATACCTCAATATTATCAAAGCCATCTATGAAAAACCCATCGCAAATATCATTCTCAATGGAGAAAAACTGAAAGCTTTTCCGCTAAGGTCAGGAACACGGCAGGGATGTCCGTTATCACCACTGCTATTCAACATAGTACTAGAAGTCCTAGCCTCAGCAATCAGACAACAAAAAGAAATTAAAGGCATCCAAATCGGCAAAGAAGAAGTCAAACTATCACTCTTCGCAGATGATATGATACTATATGTGGAAAACCCAAAAGACTCCACTCCAAAACTGCTAGAACTTGTACAGGAATTCAGTAAAGTGTCAGGATATAAAATCAATGCACAGAAATCAGTCGCATTTCTCTACACCAACAACAAGACAGAAGAAAGAGAAATTAAGGAGTCCATCCCATTTACAATTGCACCCAAAACTATAAGATACCTAGGAATAAACCTAACCAAAGAGACTAAGAATCTATACACAGAAAACTATAAAGTACTCATGAAAGACATTGAGGAAGACACAAAGAAATGGAAAAATGTTCCATGCTCCTGGATTGGAAGAATAAATATTGTGAAAATGTCTATGCTACCTAAAGCAATCTACACATTTAATGCAATTCCTATCAAAGTACCATCCATTTTTTTCAAAGAAATGGAACAAATAATCCTAAAATTTATATGGAACCAGAAAAGACCGCGAATAGCCAAAGGAATATTGAAAAAGAAAGCCAGAGTTGGTGGCATCACAATTCCGGACTTCAAGCTCTATTACAAAGCTGTCATCATCAAGACAGCATGGTACTGGCACAAAAACAGACACATAGATCAATGGAACAGAATAGAGAGCCCAGAAATAGACCCTCAACTCTATGGTCAACTAATCTTCGACAAAGCAGGAAAGAATGTCCAATGGAAAAAAGACAGCCTCTTCAACAAAGGGTGTTGGGAAAATTGGACAGCCACATGCAGAAAAATGAAATTGGATCATTTCCTTACACCACACACGAAAATAGACTCAAAATGGATGAAGGACCTCAATGTGAGAAAGGAATCCATCAACATCCTTGAGGAGAACACAAGCAGCAACCTCTTCGACCTCAGCCGCAGCAACATCTTCCTAGGAACATCGCCAAAGGCAAGGGAAGCAAGGGCAAAAATGAACTATTGGGATTTTATCAAGATCAAAAGCTTTTGCACAGCAAAGGAAACGGTTCACAAAACCAAAAGACAACTGACAGAATGGGAGAAGATATTTGCAAATGACATATCAGATAAAGGGCTAGTGTCCAGAATCTATAAAGAACTTAGCAAACTCAACACCCAAAGAACAAAGAATCCAATCAAGAAATGGGCAGAAGACATGAACAGACATTTCTGCAAAGAAGACATCCAGATGGCCAACAGACACATGAAAAAGTGCTCCATATCACCCGGCATCAGGGAAATACAAATCAAAACCACAATGAGATACCACCTCACACCAGTCAGAATGGCTAAAATTAACAAGTCCGGAAATGACAGATGCTGGCGAGGATGCGGAGAGAGGGGAACCCTCCTACACTGTTGGTGGGAATGTAAGCTGGTGCAACCACTCTGGAAAACAGCATGGAGGTTCCTCAAAATGTTGAAAATAGAACTACCCTATGACCCAGCAATTGCACTGCTGGGTATTTACCCTAAAGATACAAACGTAGTGATCCGAAGGGGCACGTGCACCCGAATGTTTATAGCAGCAATGTCTACAATAGCCAAACTATGGAAAGAACCTAGATGTCCATCAACAGACGAATGGATAAAGAAGATGTGGTATATATACACAATGGAATACTATGCAGCCATCAAAAGAAATGAAATCTTGCCATTTGCGACAACGTGGATGGAACTAGAGGGTATCATGCTTAGCGAAATAAGTCAAGCGGAGAAAGACAACTATCATATGATCTCCCTGATATGAGGGAGAGGAGATGCAACATGGGGGGTTAATGGGGTAGGAGAAGAGTAAATGAAACAAGTTGGGATTGGGAGGGAGACAAACCATAAGTGACTCTTAATCTCACAAAACAAACAGGGTTGCTGGGCAGAGGGGGGTTGGGAGGGGGCGTTATGGACATTGGGTAGGGTATGTGCTATGGTGAGTGCTGTGAAGTTTGTAAACGTGGAGATTCACAGACCTGTACCCCTGGGGGAAAATATATATATATATATGTATGTATGTTTATAAAAAATAAAATTATTAAAAAAAAAAGAAAATAATGTTGCAGTAAGTATATGGATGAATGTATCCCTTTGAATTAGTGTTTTTGTAAGTTTGGGTAGTGTGATTACTGGATCATAGGGTAGTTCTATTTTTATCTGTTTGAGGAATCTCTGTACTGTTTTCCTCAGTGACTGTACCAGTTTGCATTCCCCAAAATAGTGCAAGAGTTCCTTTTACTCTACATCTTCACCAACACTTGTTCCTTGTGGCTTTGATTTTAGCCATTCTGACAAATGTGAGATGATAGCTCATTGTGTTTTTGATTTGTGTTTTCCCGATGATGTGTGATGTTGAGTATCTTCTCACGTGTCTGTTGGCCATTTGTATGTCTTTGGAGAAATGTCTGTATATGTCTTCTGACCATTTCTTTTTTAAAGATTTTATTTATTTATTTGACAGAGATCTCAAATAGGCAGAGAGGCAGGCAGAGAGAGAGAGAGGGAAGCAGGCTCCCTGTTGAGCAGAGAGCCCGATGTGGGACTCAATCCCAGAACCCTGAGATGATGACCTGAGCCGAAGACAGCAGCCTAACCCACTGAGCCACCCAGGTGCCCATTTCTGACCATTTTTAATTGGGTTGTTTTTTGGGTATTGAGTTGTATTAAGTTCTTTATACATTTTAGACACTAAATAATGGGTATGTCATTTGCAAATGTTTGCTCCCATTCAGTAGGTTTCTTTGGGTTTTCTTGTTTCCTTCACTGTATGGAAGCTTTTTATTTTGATGTAGTTTATTTTTGCTTTTATTTCCCTTGCCTCAGGAGACATAGCTAGAGAAATGTTGCTACAGCTGGTGTCAGAGATTATTGTCTGTACCCTCTTCTAAGATTGTTATGATTTCAGGTCACATATTTATGTCTTTAATCCATTTTGAATTTACTTTTGTGTTTGGTGTAAGAAAGTAGTCTGGTTTCATTCTTTGGCATGTAGCTGTCCAGTTTTTCCAACACCATTTGTTGAAGAGACTATCTTTTTCCCATTGCATATTCTTTCCTCTTTGTTGAAGATTAATTGACCTTATACTTGTGGGCTTATTTCTGGGTTTTCTCTTGTGTTCTGTTTATCTATGTGTCTGTCTTATGCCAGTGCCATACTGTTTTGATTACAACAGCTTTCTAGTATATCTTGATGTCTGGAATTGTGATACCTCTAGGTTTATTTTTCCTTTTCAAGATTGGTTTGACTATTTGGGGTCTTTTGTGGTTCCATATAAATTTTAGGATTGTTTGTCTAGTCTGTGAACTAGAATATTGTTGGTATTTTGATAGGGATTGCATTCAATCTGTAGATTGTTTTGAGTAGTGTAGACATGTTAATCATATTTGTTCATCCAATTTATTAGCATGTCTTTCCATTTCTTTGAATTGTCTTAAATTTCTTTAATCAATATTTTATAGTTTTCATAGTACAAGTCTTTCATTTCTTTGGTTAGTTTATTGCATTTTATTTTTTGGTGCAATTGTAAATAGGATTGTTTTCTTAATTTCACTTTCTGCTGCTTCAATAATAGTGTATAGGAATGCCATAGATTTCTGTACTTTGATTTTCTATCCTGCAACTTTACTGAATTCATTGATTAGTTCTAATAATTTTTTTGGTGGACTCTTTAGGGTTTTCTACATATAGTTTCTTTTCACTTGCTGATAGTGAAAGGTTTACTTCTTCTTACCGATTTGGATGTCTTTTATTTCTTTTTGTTGTCTAACTGCTGTGGCTAGGACTTTCAGTACTATGTTAAATAAAAGTGGTAAGAGTGGATGGACATCTTTTCTAGAAAAATCTGTGATCAAGTCAGTCAGATCTGTGTCTTCATTTGTTACACAGGGACATAAAGGAATTTAGGAAACCCTTTTCTCTCATACAAAGTCTTACTTTCAGGACTATTTCTTATCCTTATTGACTTGAAAATTCTATTTTGTGGTCCAAGTAATTACTAAATTTTATTTCTATTTTAATGTTGTAACAGTCTTAGTACCACCCCAATTTTCAAGAAAGGTAGATGATTTAGGATATCTTTATGGTATGTGAAAGAGGAAAGTTGCTGATATACTTCAAAAAATATGCTTGCTATATGTAGATCAAGTGACTGTTTTAGTTAATCTGGTTTCCATATGACATTAGTCTATAAATGAAGAAGGTTAGATGACTTCAAAAGAAAATGTGGCCTATGGCTATTAATAGTAAGCTAGTAGTATTTAAAATGTTCCTTGGTTGTGTCCACTAATGGTATCCTGTGTGTAGACCTTCAGAGAACCCACTCAAACTTATCAAGCCCTATTTTTCTGAGATTTGGGTAAAGCAGAGGGTCCAATCCTGCTGTAGCACGAAACTTTTAAGAATTTTGGATATTGACAGATTTTTGCAAGACCTTTTATTTTTTTATTTTTAAATATTTTATTTATTTATTTGAGAGAGAGAGAATGAGAGAATGAAAGAATGAGAGAGAGAGAGAAAGAGAGAGAGTATGAGAGCAGGGAGGGTCAGAGGGAGAAGCAGACACCCACGCGGCTGAGAAGGACTTGATCCTGGGACTCCAGGATCATGACCTGAGCTAAGGCAGTCGCTCAATCAACTGAGCCTCCTAGGCGCCCCTCTCTGTTAAACTATAAGCAACTTGAGACCAGGACTGTGTTTTAATAGCTTTTGTATTTATAGAGTTTAGCATGATAACTGGAACTTCATAATACTTAAGGCATGTTTGCTGTCTGTGTAGATTTTGCTAATATTGAACAGAAGAGTTGTGAAAGAGAACACAAAGGAAATGATGTACATCTCTTTTTAGTGCTATATGCTTGGGATAATACCCCATGATAAAGGAACTTAATGATTCAGATTTCAACTTGTGTTGACCCTGAAAGGATTTTGAATGGCCCAGTTTAATAATAAGCAGGGATAGTGGGGAGAAGCAGATTTCTTGGCAATCTGATGTAGCATAATATACCATGAAATGCTTAAGCGAACAAGCCAGGAACCCTGTAACATTTATGACACTGAAAAGAGTTTAAAAACATATGCTGTGTAAGGTTTCATTTGATGTACTGCAAATATTCTGAATTGTGATATCTCCTGGACATAACATCATACTGAAATACCATGGCCACTCTTTTTTTATTCATACAAATATTAAAAAAAATAAATAAAAACAAAAAGATCTTCTGAGAAGGTGAGCAGAATAATTAGTCCTTTGATTTCTAATTTATGAATTATAAGCCTTCATTTTTTAGGACTTAAAATTTTTTTCAATTTTTTTCCATTTATAACCAGGTATTAAATAAAGGGGGATAGTTTGGTATGAAAGTTTAAAGAATTTTAAAGAATTGTTGGTTCCAGTTAAATAATAGTTTTGAGAATTGATATTATTTTCTTAATGCTATATCCATAGGTTTGATAGGAAATTAATAGATCATGGTAATATTAAAGTAAAGGTTATTTATGCATGTAAGAGAACTTTTTTTTTTTTTTAAAGATTTTATTTATTTGAGAGAGAGCCTGCATGCAAGCATGAGGGTGGGGAGCAGGGCCGGGGGCAGGCAGGGGCAGAAGGAGAAGAAGAAACCAATTCCCCACTGAGCAGGGAGCCCAACTCAGGGCTCTTTCCCAGGACCTTGGGATCAAGACCTGAGCTGAAGGCAGAAGCTTAACTGAATGAGCCACCCAGGTGCCCCAAGGGAAATGTATTTTTGTGATAAACCTACATAGTAATTACTTTAAGAGGGGTCTTGCTACTTTGTTGAAGGCCCCAATATTGTGATTACTGAGTGCTCAAAAATGTTCCCTAAGGTTATAAACAGATCTAGCCAATAGATGTGGTGAGGCAAGCAGTTTATAAAGTCTTTGAGGGGTTTTTAATTTGGGTTACCCAACTGAAAAAGGAGTATTGTTTGGCATGTCTACAGATATAATGGTATGCAGGGCAACAGGGCTATGGCCTAATTCAGCCAGAGAACATGCGTTAACAAATTGGCTCTGTCCATGATGAATTATGCCTGAAAGACGTTAACTGAGTGCAGTCTACTGGCTATGGTCATAGAGTAACATAGCTTTTTTTTCTTCTTCCCTCCAGGCTGAGTTTTCTTTCGGTGCAGCACTTAACAAACTCCACATGCAAAATTGGATGATCCTGATTGTTGTAAAATGGACTCAAGTTGTACATTTTGGGAAAAAGAAGAAATGCTTGGATTACATCTTGTATGTTAATTTTTTGGAATGTGTGTGGATCGGACTCTGGGAAGGAAATTGATAGCTTCATGGTGAAATGTTGGCATACCATTTCTAACTTCCATTTGTCAGTTAAAAAGAGGAAGTATTCAGAGTCAAAACACTGATTTATTTCCTACGTACAAAGACAATGAATGGACAAAATGAGTGTGTCATTGTAATATTTGGAATCAAAGTCCAGCATGAAGCCAAGCTATTTAATTAGACCTTAAGCCAGTTGGTTGCAATGGACTCATCATTTCTTTGTAATCTTTGTTAGGTTCAGTAAGAAAGCAGAGCTTGGCTGTTAGTACAGAGTCATCTTTATGTAGAATAGAAGTATGGAGATTTAAAATCTAGAGTAATGGTGTGTTAGAAATTATTTCATATCTTTTTATTGCCATTCTTTGAATAATAACTTTCTAATTTTTTTTCTTTGCCCAAAGAATAGACACAAGTCACCTTTAACAGCACATTTGTTTATTGAGGTCATACCTCCAATTTCATGCTTGATTGAAGTTCTCAATTGATAATTTGCCAGCTTTCTAGATTAAACATTCCAATAAGATTACATTTCTAAGAAAAATAGCATATGAACTGTGTTTCCAAAACATTTATTATAGACTGGGCTAGGGTATGCTTCAGTAGCGAAGAATGCCCAAATTATCAGTGGCTTAACATAGGAAAGATTTAAGTCTCATTCATGCTACATGTCCACAAAGGATCTCTGCATAAGTTGACAGAGATTCCATTTTGACAGATGCTTTCATGATTACACGGAAAAGGAACACATTATATCATACCCTGGCACTTAAATCTGCAACTTCATATCCATTCACATTTCATTGACCGAAGCAAGTCAATATTGCCTATCCCAAAGTCTCAAAGATTTCTTCTGTATTTTCTTCTAGAAGCTCTATAATTTCCATATTAAGTCTGTGAGCCATTTCAGGTAATTTTTGTGTGTAGTATGAGGTAAGCATTGATTTTCATTTTTTTTTCCGTATGGCTTTCCAGTTGTTCCAGCACAATTTATTTCATTGTTCTGGATCTTTTAATGCTCCATGTAAATATTATAATTAACCTGTCAGCCTTTACAAAGAGGCCCCCTTTACAAAGAAGCCTCCTAGGATTTTAATTAAGATTGCATTGAATCTTTTGGATCAGTTTAGGAAGAGATGATTTATATATTAACCATATTGAGTTTCCTAATATTTCCTCATCTGTATAGGTCTGCGGTTTTTCTCAGCAATATTTTATAAATTCAGTCTACACATTTTATTAAATTTATCCTTAAATATTTAATTTTCATGCTAATCAAGTGGTATTTTCTCAATTTCTCTAATCGTACATGCTAAGATATATAAGTACAATCGATTTTTAAACATTGATCATGTATCCTATAAACTTGCTAAATTCACTTAATTCTAATAGCTTTTTCTTCATTGATTTCCTAGCATTTTTATGTCCACAATAATTTATTTTGCAAATTAAGATATTTCACCTTTTCCTTTTCAAACTGTATGCCTTTTGTATCTTTTTTTTTTTTTTTTTCGCATTATTTCATTAGTAGCACTTCAAACTGAATGTTGAATAGAAGTTGTTAGAGCCGGTATCTTTGCGTTGTTCCTGATCTTCAGAGGGAAAATACTGTCATTATTAAATATGATGGTAGAGGCAGGTTTAGTAGATAAACTTTTATCAAGTTGAGGAAGTTTCCTTCTAATCCCAGTTTTCTGAGATTTGAAAATTATTAATGGTTATTGAGGTTTGTAAAATGCATTTTCTATATTTATTGAGCTGCTCAGAGTAGTGGTGCATTAGAAGCTCATAAAATCAGCTGAAAAGAGGTCTTTCCTCCTTTATTTTCCAAGTTCTTTCTAAAGAACTGATATTATTTGTCTCTTAAATATTTGAAATAATAATAATTCCCTTGAATCAGTGAAGCCATCTGGGCCTGAAATTTTATTTGTGAGAATGGTTTAATTCTAGATCAATTTCTCTAATTGATATGGCATCTATTCAGAGTATCTGTTTCTTCTATAACCAATTTTGGCAATTTGTCTAAATTCTGACTAAATTTCTTTTATAGTAGCCTCTTATTCTCTTTTAAGTGTCTGTAGAATCTTCATGATTTTCCTTCTTTTGTTACTAATTGAGTTTTTTCTTTAAACTGGAATTTCTTTTAAATTTTATCAGAATTTTCAAAGAACTGGTTTATATTTCATTGAATTTTCTCTTTTGTTTGTCTTGCTTTTGTTGTGATCCACTCTTAATTATTTATTTTCTCTTACTTTAGGTTTAATTTTCTTCTCTTTTTTTTGATAATGGTTTCTTCTGTGTACAAAAGCTTTTTGGTTTGATGTAATTCCATTTGTTTATTTCTGCTTTTGTTTCCCTGGCTTTGGAATCAGATTCACGAAAATATCACTAAGACCAATGTCAAGGAGCTTACTGCTTGTGTTTTATTCTGGGGATTTTATGGTTTCAGGTCGTATATTCAAGTATTTAACCCATTTTGAGTTATTTTTTTTTTTAATGTATGTTGTAAGATAGTTTAGTTTCATTCTTTTGCTTGTTGCTGTGCAGTTTTCCGAACACCATTTATTGGAGAGACTGTCCATTCTCCATTGTATGTTCTTGGTTTCTTGGTGGTAAATTAATTATCCATGTATGTGTTGGTTTGATTCTGAGCTCTCTATTCTGTTCCATTGATGTGTGTGTGTGTGTGTTTATGCCAATGTCATACTGTTTTGATTACTATGGCTTTGTAGTATAGTTTAAAATCAACAAGTACAATACTTTTGGCTTTGTTCTTTCTCAAGATTGCTTTAGTTATTTGTGATCTTTTGTGGTTCCATATAAATTTTAGAATTATTTGTTCTAATTCTGTGAAAAAGCCATTGGAATATTGATACAGATTGCCTTGAAACTGGCCTGCTTTGGGTAGTATGGACACTTAAACATATTACTTTTTCTATTCCAAAAGCATAGAATATCTTTCCATTTACTTGTGTCATCAATTTTTTTCATTACTCATAGTTTTTAGTGTATAGGTCTTTTATATCATTGGTTAAATTATTTCCTAGGTATTTTATTATTTTTGATTTCTTAATTTATCTTTCTGATAATTCATAGATATTACTGGAATTTTTTTTTTTAATTTTTATTTCTTTTCAGTGTAACAGTATTCATTGTTTTTACACCACACCCAGTGCTCCATGCAATCCGTGCCCTCTCTAATACCCACCACCTGGTTCCCCCAACCCCCCAGCCGCCGCTCCTTCAAAACCCTCAGATTGTTTTTCAGAGTCCATAGTCTCTCATGGTTCACCTCCCCTTCCAATTTTCCTCAACTCCCTTCTCTTCTCCATCATCCCTTATCCTCCATGCTATTTGTTATGCTATTAGGGGAATAGTTTGTCAGAAGTTTTGTGATCTCTTTACTTGTTATATGTGAATTCAGATTTTTCATTTCTTCTTGAGTTAGTTTTGGTGGTTTGTGTCTTTCTAGGAAGTTTTCCATTTTATTTTTCTAAATTTGTTGGTATTCATTATATTCTCCAATAATCCTTTATATTTCTATGTGGTTAGTAGGAATGTTTCTCATTTTATTCATAATTTTAGTATTTTGAGTCTTTTCTCTTTGTTAAAAGTCTGCCAATATTATTTATCTTTTCATAGAACTGACTTTAGGTTTCATTGATTTTCTCTATTTTTCTAGTCTCTATTTTATAATTTTAGCTACAACTTTTATTATTAGATTATTGGATGAAATTTTAAAAAATAGGCATGTATAGCTATAAAGTTACTCCTGAACACTGGTATTGGTGCATTCCATATCTTTGGCATGTTGCATATTCATTTTCTTTCATATCAAACTATATTTAAAATTTCCTTATGATATCTTTCTCAATCCATTGGTTAAAAGTACATTGAAGACATTAGGAGAAGGAAGGGAAAAATGAAGGGGGCTGGTGGAATCAGAGAGTAAGAGGAACCATGAGAGACTATGGACTCAGGGAAACAAACTGAGGGTTTCAGATAGGAGGGGATGGAGGGAGGGGTTAGCCCGGTGATGGGTATTAAGGAGGGCATGAATTGCAATGAGCACTGGAAAGCAAACAATGAATCATGGAACAGTACATTAAAAACTAATGAAGTACTGTATTGTGACTAAGATAACATAATAATAATTTAAAAAGTACACCATTTAGTTTCCACATATTGTAAATTTCTCGAATTTTCTTCTCCGGATTTTTCCTCTCAGACTATTGTTAGAGAGTATGCTTTGTTTGATTTCAGTCTTTTAAAATTTATTGAGACTTGTTATATGGTCCAACATATTATCTATATTGGAGAACGTCCCATGTGCATTGGAGAATGTGTATTCTTCTGTTTTATAGATGCTTGTTAGGTCTAGTTGGTTTATATTGCTCAACTTGTGATTTCTTTGCTGATTTTCTATGTAGTTCTATCCATTTTTGAAAGTGGGATTTTGAGGTCTCCAACTCTTTTTAAATTGTCTCTTTTTTCAATGCTGGCAGTTTTATTTCATGTAATTTGGGATGGCTATTGGGTACATACATATGTATATATATTTATAATTGCTATATCTTCTTGATGGATTCATGCTTTTATCATTATAAATGTCTTTCTTTGACTTAAGTAACAATACTTGTGATAAAGTCTAATTTGTCTAATATTAGTGTAGATACTCTAGTTCTCTTTTGCTGACAATTTGCATTGTATATATTTTTCTATCATTTTACTTCTAGCATATTTTTATCTTTGGAATTGAAGTGTCATGTAGTCATTATATAGTTAGATCATGCTTTCTTTCTTTCCTTCTTTCTTTATTTGTTTTTATTTTTATTTTTATTATTTTTATTTTTTTAAATCATTTTTTTACATTTATTTTCAGCATAACAGTATTCATTGTTTTTGTACCACACCCAGTGCTCCATGTAATCTGTGCCCTCTCTAATACCCACCACCTGGTTCCCCCATCCTCCCAACCCCCCACCTCTTCAAACCCTTCAGATTGTTTTTCAGAGTCCATAGTCTCTCATTGTTCACCTCCCCTTCCAATTTCCCCCAACTCCCTTCTCCTAACTCCCCATGTCCTCCATGATATTTGTTATGCTCCACAAATAAGTGAAACCATATGATAATTGACTCTCTCTGCTTGACTTATTTCACTCAGCATAATCTCTTCTAGTCCCGTCCATGTTGCTACAAAAGTTGGGTATTCATCCTTTCTGATGGAGGCATAATACTCCATAGTGTATATGGACCACATCTTCCTTATCCATTCGTCCTTTGAAGAGCATCTTGGTTCTTTCCTCAGTTTGGCAACCGTGGCCATTGCTGCTATAAACATTGGGGTACAGATGGCCCTTCTTTTCACTACATCTGTATCTTTGGGGTAAATACCCAGTAGTGCAATTGCAGGGTCATAGGGAAGTTCTATTTTTAATTTCTTGAGGAATCTCCACACTGTTCTCCACACTGTTCTGCACCAACTTGCATTCCCACCAACAGTGTAAGAGGGTTCCCCTTTCTCCACATCCCCTCCAACACATGTTGTTTCCTGTCTTGCTAATTTTGGCCATTTTAACTGGTGTAAGGTGATATCTCAATGTGGTTTTAATTTGAATTTCCCTGATGGCTAGTGATGATGAACATGTTTTCATGTGTCTGATATCCATTTGTATGTCTTCGTTGGAGAAGTGTCTGTTCATATCTTCTGCCCATTTTTTGATATGATTGTCTGTTTTGTGTGTGTTGAGTTTGAGGAGTTCTTTATAGATCCTGGATATCAATCTTTTGTCTGTACTGTCATTTGCAAATATCTTCTCCCATTCCATGGGTTGCCTCTTTGTTTTGTTGACTGTTTCCTTTGCTGTCAGAAGCTTTTGATTTTGATGAAGTCCCAAAAGCTTATTTTGGCTTTTGTTTCCTTTGCCTTTGAAGACATATCTTGAAAGAAGTTGCTGTGGCTGATATCGAAGAGATTACTGCCTATGTTCTCCTCTAGGATTCTGATGGATTCCTGTCTCACGTTGAGGTCTCTTATCCATTTTGAGTTTATCTTTGTGTATGGTGTAAGAGAATGGCCGAATTTCACTCTTCTATATATAGCTGCCCAGTTTTCCGAGCACCATTTATTGAAGAGACTGTCTTTTTTCCACTGTAAATTTTTTCCTGTTTTGTTGAAGATTAATTGACCATACAGTTGAGGTTCCATATCTGGGCTCTCTACTCTGTTCCACTGGTCTATGTGTCTGTTTTTATGCCAGTACCATGCTATCTTGGTGATCACAGCTTTGTAGTAAAGCTTGAAATCAGGTAACGTGATGCCCCCAATTTTATTTTTGTTTTTCAACATTTCCTTAGCTATTCGGGGTCTCTTCTGGTTCCGTACAAATTTTTGGATTATTTGCTCCAGCTCTTTGAAGAATACCGGTGGAATTTTGATTGGAATGGCATTAAAAGTATAGATTGCTCTAGGCAGTATAGACATTTTAACAATGTTTATTCTTCCGATCCAAGAGCATGGAATGGTCTTCCATCTTTTTGTGTCTTTTTCAATTTCTTTCATGAGTGTCCTGTAGTTCCTCGAGTACAGATCCTTTACCTCTTTGGTTAGGTTTATTCCCAGGTATCTTATAGTTCTTGGTGCTATAGTAAGTAGAATCAATTCTCTAATTTCCCTTTCTGTATTTTCACTGTTAGTGTATAAGAAAGCCACTGATTTCTGTACATTGACTTTGTATCCTGCCACGTTACTGAATTGCTGTATGAGTTCTAGTAGCTTGGGGGTGGAGTCTTTTGGGTTTTCCATATAAAGAATCACGTCATCTGTGAAGAGAGAGAGTTTGACTTCTTCCTTGCCAATTTGGATACCTTTTATTTCTCTTTGTTGTCTGATTGCTGTTGCTAGGACTTCTAATACTATGTTAAACAAGAGTGGTGAGAGTGGGCATCCTTGTCGTGTTCCTGATCTCAACGGGAAGACTGCAAGCTTTTTCCCATTGAGGATGATATTTGCTGTGGGTTTTTCATAGATAGATTTTATGAAGTTCAGGAATGTTCCCTCTATCCCTGTACTTTGAAGCCTTTTAATCAGGAACAGATGCTGGATTTTGTCAAATGCTTTTTCTGCGTCAATTGAGAGGACCATGTGGTTCTTCTCACTTTTCTTACTAATTTGTTCTATCACATTGATTGATTTGTGAATGTTGAACCATCCTTGTAGCCCAGGAATGAATCCCTCCTGGTCATGGTGGATAATCTTTTTAATGTGCTGTTGGATCCTGTTTGCTAGGATCTTGTTGAGAATCTTAGCATCCATATTCATCAGTGATATTGGTCTGAAATTCTCCTTTTTGGTAGGGTCTTTGCCTGGTTTGGGGATCAGGGTAATGCTGGCTTCATAGAAAGAGTCTGGAAGTTTTCCTTCTGCTTCAATTTTTTGAAACAGCTTCAGGAGAATAGGTGTTATTTCTTCTTTGAAAGTTTGGTAGAATTTCCCAGGGAATCCGTCAGGTCCTGGGCTCTTGTTTTTTGGGAGGTTTTTGATCACTGCTTCAATCTCGTTACTAGATATCGGTCTATTTAGGTTGTCAATTTCTTCCTGGTTCAATTTTGGGAATTTATAGTTTCCCAGGAATGTATCCATTTCATCTAGGTTGCTTAGCTTATTGGCATATAACTGTTGATAATAACTTCTGATGATTGTTTCTACTTCCTTGGTGTTAGTTGTGATCTCTCCCTTTTCATTCATAATTTTATCAATTTGGGCTTTCTCTCTTTTCTTTTGGATTAGTGTGGCCAATGGTTTATCGATCTTATTGATTCTTTCAAAAAACCAGCTTCTAGTTTCATTGATACATTCTACTATATCTCTGGTTTCTACCTCATTGATCTCAGCTCTAATCTTGATTATTTCCCTTCTTATGTGTGGAGTTGGTTTGATTTGTTGTTGATTCTCCAATTCCTTAAGGTGTAGAGACAGCTGCTGTGTTCTGGATTTTTCAATTTTTTTGAGGGAGGCTTGGATGGCTATGTATTTCCCCCTTAGGACCGCCTTTGCTGTATCCCATAGGTTTTGGACCGAAGTGTCTTCATTCTCATTGGTTTCCATGAATTGTTTCAGTTCTTCTTTGATCTCCTGGTTGATCCAAGCATTCTTAAGCAAGGTGGTCTTTAGCTTCCAGGTGTTTGAGTTCCTTCTGAACTTTTCTTTGTGATTGAGCTTAAGTTTCAAAGCATTGTGATCTGAGAATATGCAGGGAATAATCTCAGTCTTTTGGTATCGGTTGAGTCCTGATTTGTGACCCAGTATGTGGTCTATTCTTGAGAAGGTTCCATGTGCACTTGAGAAGAATGAGTATTCTGTTGTCTTAGGGTGGAATGTTCTGTATATATCTATGAGGGCCATCTGGGCCAATGTGTCATTCAATGCTCTTGTTTCTTTATTGATTTTCTGCTTCGATGATCTGTCTATTTCTGAAAGAGGTGTCTTAAGATCTCCTACTATTAATGTATTCATATCAATATGACTCTTTTATCTTGATTAACAGTTTTCTTATGTAATTGGCTGCTCCCATATTGGGGGCATAGATATTTACAGTTGTTAGATCATCTTGGTGGATAGTCCCTTTGAGAATGATGTAGTGTCCTTCTGTATCTCTGACTACAGTCTTTAGTTTAAAATCTAATTTATCTGATATGAGAATCGCTACCCCAGCCTTCTTTTGAGGCCCATTGGCATGAAAGATGCTTCTCCATCCCTTCTCTTTGAGTCTGGGTGTATCTTTAGGTTCAAAATGGGTCTCTTGTAGACAATATATGGATGGGTCCTGTCGTTTTATCCAATCTGCAACCCTGTGCCATTTTATGGGTGCATTTAGGCCATTCACATTGAGAGTGATTATTGATAGATACGTTTTTATTGACATCGTGTTACCTTTGAAGTCTTTCTTTCTGTAGATTGTCTCTATATTTCTGTTCAATGCTATTCTTAGGATTTTTCCTCTTTTATAGAACCCCCCTTAATATTTCCTACAGTGTCAGCTTGGTGGTTGCATAGTCTTTTAAGCCTTGCCGGTCTTGGAAACTTTCTCTCTCCATCCATTTTGAATGTCAGTCTTGCTGGATAAAGTATTCTTGGCTGCATGTTCTTCTCATTTAGTGCCCTGAATATATCTTGCCAGCCCTTTCTGGCTTGCCAGGTGTCTGTGGACAGGTCTGATGTTATTCTGATGGGCTTTCCTCTGTAAGTAAGGAGCCTCTTTGTCCTAGCAGCTTTCAAGAGATTATACCTATAATTATGATTCCTCAATTTGACTATCAGGTGCCTTGATATTTTTCTGGAATCTATAATCTTGGGTGGAGACTCTCCGGCCTCCTTTACATGAACGCTGGTTCCATTCGCGAGATTGGGAAAATTTTCATGAAGAACTTGTTCCACTATATCTTCTAGACTTCTTTCTTTCTCCTCCCCTTCAGGGATTCCAATAATTCTGATGTTGGAACGTTTCATGGCGTCATTTATTTCCCTGATTCTGTTTTCATGGTTTCTAAGCTGTTTGTTCCAGGCTTCCTCTTGATCCTTTCTCTCTGTTTGTCCTCCAGATTACTAATTCTATCTTCTGTCTCAGTTACCCTAGCTTTGAGAGAATTTAGATTAGATTGGAACTCATTGAGAGCATTGTGAACCTCAGCCCTGGTAGCTTTTAGCTCTGCCCTAACATTGTGAACATCCTGTCTGGTCGCTTTCAGCTTGGCCCTAATCAATTCCTTTTGGTCATCCATGGCTTTCTTCAACCTAGCTATTGCCTGGATAATTGTTAGCCTGAATTCTCTTTCTGACATATTGTCTATGTTGATAGCCATTACCTCTGTTGCAGAAAGTCCATCCTCTGTATTTTTCTTCTGTTTGGCATTCCTCCTTCTAGTCATTTTGGTGAGAGATGACTGAACAGATGTAGCTGGTTGTATCGACCGTGGTGCAGTCTGGGTGCACCCTGGAACACTTCTGAGCAATCAGGATTCCCCACCCAAATGAGAGAAAAAAGAAAAGAAAAAGAAAAAAGAGAGAGAGATAGGAAAGAAAGGGAAGATGAAAGAGAAGGTTCAGCCCAAATGGGCCCCAAGGTAAGATTTATGAGGTATACAAACAAAAACAGACAAACAAAAAGACTGATAAAATTATATAACAAGAGAAAAAAAAATATATATATGCAAATAAAGGAAGAACCTTGTCGAAAAGAACCCCAAGTGTAAGACTTATATACTATCAGGACAAACACAAAACACAGAAACACTGGTGGAAGAAAAAGATGGGAGAGTGGTTATAAATTCTCAGTGTGGGTGAGGAAGGTTGTGTTGATTCTTCCTGGATATATCTTGATATCTTTGTTAAAGGACTCAACTTTCCTAGGCTAAAGGGGGATTAAAAATTGGTTTACCTATAGGGGTAGTACTGACTGGGGAAAGGGGATTACTTTGAAGTTTAACTCTATATGAATATTAGAAAATAAAAATAAAAAAGGAATAAACTAGACTAAACTAAATTAAAATTTAAAAAAAATTCAAAAAATAGAAATGCAAAAGAAAAACACAGGTGTATGTATCAAAAAGTTCAGGTTAGAAGGTTATTATGGAATTTGATGTACTGGATAGCTCGCTGTGATGGTAAATAGGTTAAAAAATTATCTATATAAAAAAAAAAATGAGCCAGAATAGTGGGAACAAATTAAAAATAAAAGTTGTCCTATGGGGCGCCTGGGTGGCTCAGTGGGTTGAGCCTCTGCCTTCGGCTCAGGTCATGATCTCGGGGTCCTGGGATCGAGTCCCTCATCGGGCTCTCTGCTCCGTGGAGAACCCGCTTCCTCCTCTATCTCTCTCTCTGCCTGCCTCTCTGCCTACTTGTGATCTCTCTCTGTGAAATAAATAAATAAAATCTTAAAAAAAAAAAAGTTGTCCTATGAAGTAGTGGTGGTGGTTCTCTTGTAGTCTTTTTTTTTTTTTTTTTTTTTTTTTAATTTCCTGGTTGGTTTTCTGGGGGAGCGGCCTGCCACGTGGGTTTTCAGTCAATGAAGTTCCCTGAGTTAAGTCCTCCAGTCCCCCTCAAGGGGGTGGGCTCTGAGGAAACCGGGTTTTTCAGGCTTTTGTTCTCTGGAGGTTTTTATGTTTGTTCACCCCCCCCCCTTTTTTTTCCTCTCTCCTTGACTGCTTTTGATGGTTTTTGTAGGTTTAGAGGAAAGCAAACTGCACCCTGACCTCCCTCTCAGAGAGAAGCCTCAGTCTGTTCTTCTGTGGGTGTTGCAGAGCCCATTTAAGTCCCCACTTGGCCGCTGGCAGAGCAGGTTCTGAGTCGCGGTCCCTTGGGACGCAGGATCTTCTGCTTGTACCCAAAACCAAAGCAGTGGCAGCTGTTTGGGCAGCTCCAGACCACCAGAGAGGTTCCAAGCTGCGATCGCGCTCTGAGATTTTCCCGCTGACCCGGGCTGGGAGTGCCTGGTCTTTCTGGGTCTAAGAGCGCCGGGCTTGCGCGCACCTCTTTCAGGGGAGGCTGTGGGTCCCGCGTGCGTCTCAGGCTCTGAGAACGGGGAGCAGGTCCGAAAGCACCAGTCTGGGCCTTCGCACACCTCTCTCAGGGGAGAGTTTGGGGCGCGTGTCTTAGGCTGTGAAACAATGGCGCGTGTCAAAGAGTGCCGGCTGGGCCTTTGTACCTCTCTCAGGGGAGGATGAGGAGCACGCGCATCTCAGGCTCTGTAGCAGGGCTCGCGCGTTCTGCCCTCCGGCGTGGCTCCCATCCCCTCACAGGGGCCAGAACCCACGCAATCTCGGGCGCGCTGGCAGCTCAGGGACCAAGACCTGGTTTCTCCACCGCACTCTCTCTGGATCCGCACCAGTGGAGGCTGTCCTGGGACCGGGGACTTAAGCCCCTGTCCCTAGCCACCCCGATTCCCACAATTTCCCCCACAATCTTTTGCTCTTTTGGAGTGCTTTCAACCAGTCTCCAAGTTAATGCTGGTCCCCAGAGGCAGGGCACTCTCGCTCGTATTAGAGGTACTACTTTCCAACCGGTCACCTCTGGTGGCTCCCTCCCCCTTTTGTTTATCTTCTGATATCAGTCTGCCTTTCCCACTCCACTTTACCTACCCACTGGCGTCTTCTGCCCCTGTAGAGATCCAGACGTGTATAATTCTGATCTCAGGCTGATTTCATGGGTGATTGGAGTTTTTTGGTAGGTAATCAGCTTACTTTAGGGTACAGGTTGAAAAGGCACCTCCTCCTACTTCCCTGCCATCTTGTCCCCCTATTTAATTGTTTTTAGAGAGGGAGAGGGAGGGGTAACAGGCAGGAGAGGGAAAGAATTTTTTTTTTTTTGTAAAACCGATTTTTAAAAAATTATTTTTATTAACATATAATGTATTCTTTGCCCCAGGGGTACAGGTCTGTGAATCATCAGGCTTACACATTGCACAGCACTCACCATAGCACATACCCTCCCCAATGTCCATAACCCAACCACCCTATCCCTACCCCTCCCCATGCCCCAGCAACCTTCAGTTTGCTTTATGAGATTAAGAGGCCCCCCCCCCCGATCCCCTCTTTTTTCTTTTTTTTCCTCCCCCCCCCCCCCCCCCCCCCCCCCCCCCGTGCCTTTCAAATTCCTCATATCGGAGAGACCATATGATAATTGTTGGAAAGAGAGAATCTTAAGCAGGCTCTATACCCACTGTGGAGACTGACTTGGGGCTCAGTCCCACAATCCTGAGATCATTACTTAAGCTGAAATCAAGAGTTAGACACTTAAATGACTGAACCACCCTGGTGCCCCTAGATCATGTTTTTAAGATCAAGTCTGCCAATTTCTGACTTTTAAAGGCAGAGCTTCATCTATTTACATATAATTATTGTTAAGGTTAAAATTTATACTTTCCACTTTACTGTTTGTTTTTTATATTTCTTTCCCCCCTCAGTTCCTTCACTAATGCTGTCTTTTGTGTAAAATAGTTACTTCCTAACATATTTTAATTCCCTTGTAATTCTTTTGGTATATATACCTATAATTTTTTTAATTTGAGTATACTTGACACACAATGTTATATTAGTTTTAGGTGTACAGTACAGTGATTCAATATCTCTAGGTATTATGCGGCTACCATCTGTTACCATTCATTGCTGATACAGTATCAATGACTATATTCCCTATGCTGTACCTGTTATTACCATGACTTATTCATTCTATAACCGGGAGCGTGTATCTCCTGCACCACTTCCCTTTTGCTCATCCTCCCCTTCCCTCTGGCAACCATCAGTTTGTTCTCTTTATTTATACGTCTGATTCAGCTTTCTGGTTTTTTTTATTCATTTGCTTTGTTTTTTAGATTCCACATATGAGTGAAATTATATGGTATTTGTCTTTCTCAGTCTGACTTATGTTACTTTGAATAATACCCTCTAGGTCTATTCATTTTGTCTCAAATGGCCTGATCCCATCATTTATTGATAAACAATTAGATTGCTTAAGTATCTTGCATAATGTTGCAATAAACATAGGAGTGTACATACTTTTTTAGATTAGATCTTCATTTTCTTTGGGTAAATATCCAATAGTGGGATTATTACATTAATTATTTCTATTTTATTTTTTTGAGGAAACTCCATACTGTTTTCCTCGGTGGCTGTACCAATTTACATTCCCACCAACAGGGCACAAGTGTTCCTTTTTCTACATATTTCTTGCCAACACATGTTATTTCTTTTTTATTTTAACTATTGTAACAGGAGTAAGGTGATATTTCTTGGTGGACAAATTCAAGTGAGATCAAATACATGCAGGCATTTTGAGTGGAGTCTTCCAGGCCACCAGACAGATAAAATATTAGTTCTTGAGAATGAATTTGTTCTATTCCTTCTGTAACTGGAAATGTGAGCTGTGAATTTTTTCAAGACCAACTGGGCTGGGGTATGGGACTAGTCCAAATTAAAATAAAGCTCAATTTCCCTGGGGCGCCTGGGTGGCTCAGTGGGTTAAGCCTCTGCCTTCGGCTCAGGTCATGGTCTCAGGGTTCTGGGATCGAGCCCCGCATCTGGCTCTCTGCTCAGCAGGGAACCTGCTTACTCTTCTCTCTCTGTCTGCCTTTCTGCCTACTTGTGATCTCTGTCTGTCAAATAAATAAACAAAATAAAGCTCAATTTCTTACTGAGATTTAGCTGTTTTTCTTGATTAGATGCTTCCCGGATTGCTACAAGCCTTTTATTAATTTCCAGAGTTCTGAAAAAGTTAATTTTGACAGGTTTTGGGGTCATTTTTGGTTGCTTTTATGGAGGGCCAAACTTATGGAGGTACTTACTCTGCCAGTTTTGTGGTCGTCACTCTGCAATCAGTTTTGATCTTAGAAAACACTAATGTTGACATCCAATTAAGTGAAGTATTATGCCCCCACCCCAGATTCTATTATTTATTCTATCTTTATTCATATCCATATTGTAGACCAGTACTACAAAAAATTGCCCTCAGTTATCATGGTTATATTTTGAATTTCTTCAAAAAATTTGTGGAAATTTGTTTTCTTTCTTGCTATATAAGGAGCTATACAGTATTATCATTTTTCCCCTCTTGATCCAAAGCTTAAAATGTTTACTGTTTGGCCCTTTACGGAAAAAGTTTGCTGACCTCTGTTCTAATTCAAGGTCCAGAGATTTCATTCTATGTTTCTTCTAGAAGTTTTATAGTTTCAGGTTTTCCATTTAGATCTATGGTCCATTTTGAGTTAATTTTTTTATTGAAAATATGGATCCATATTCTTTTTTTTTTTTTTTTCCTGTAAGGATATGCAGTTGTTCCATTACACTTTGTTGAAATAGCTGCTTTTCTCCACTATATTGTCTTTGCACCTTTGTTGAAAATCAGTTTGTCTATATGTGGGTTTATTTCTGGGACTGTACTCTTTTCTTTTGATCTATTCTTCTTATATTTATGCCAGTACCATGCTATTTTGAGTACTACAGCTTCCTAATAATTTTTTGAAATAGGTAGTGTAAGTTCAACTCTATTATCACTTTTTCCCCCAGAATTGTTTGGCTATTCTAGGTCTAGCATTTCTTTAGGTCTTTAACATTATTATATGCAACTTAGAATTTGTTTGTAAATTTCTATAAGAAAGTCTTGCTGAGGGGTGCCTGGGTGGCTCAGGGGGTTAAAGCCTCTGCTTTCGGCTCAGGTCATGATCCCAGGGTCCTGGGTTCGAGCCCCACATCGGGCTCTCTGCTCAGCAGGGAGCCTGCTTCCCCTCCTCTCTCTCTGCCTGCCTCTCTGCCTACTTGTGATCTCTGTCTGTCAAATAAATAAATAAGATCTTAAAAAAAAAAAAAAGTCTTGCTGAGACTTTTACTGGGATTGTGTTGAATATATAGATCAATTTGAGAAGAGTTTACATCTTTTTTTTTTTTTTAAAGATTTTATTTATTTGAGAGAAGGAGAGATAGCGAGCAAGAGTTGGTGGGGGAGATTAGCAGAGGGAGAAGGAGAGGCATGCTCCCCACAAACAGGGAACTCGAGTGGAAGGCAAATGCTTCAACTGAACCGCCCAGGCAACATGAGGAGAGTTTACATTTTAACAATATTGAGTCTTTAGATCTGTGAACAAGGCATATCTCTTCATCTGTTTTTCTCTCAGTAGTATATTATTTCTAACTCCAGGGTCTTGGAGGACTACACATACTATAGTACTAAACATAAGCATGGGAGACCTGATTTTTGATCCAGGTTGTCTGGTTTTAAATTTCAGCTTCACTATTGAATACACTGTAGCTCCATGCATTTCCCTGAAAATGGCAAGATTTCATTCTTTTTTTGATAGCTGAGTAATATTCCAGTGTGTGAGTGTGTGTGTGTGTGTGTGTATCACATCTTCTTTATCCATTTATTAGTCGATGGACATTTGAGCTCCTTCCATAATTTGACTATTGTTGATAATGCTGCTATAAATATTGTGTATGTACCCCTTCAAATCTGTATTTTTGTATCCTTTGGGTAAATACCTATTAATGTCATTGCTGGGTTGTAGGGTAGTTCTTTTTACCTTTTTGAGGAATCTCCATACTTTTTTCCAGAATGGCTGCACCAGTTGGTATTCTCACCAACAGTGCAAGAGGGTTCCCTTTTCCCTGAGTCCTCACTAACACCTGTTGTTTCCTGTGTTGTTAATTTTAGTCCTTCTGACAGGTGTGAGGTGGTATCTCATCATGGTTTTGATTTGTATTTCCCTGCTGATGAATGATGTTGAGCATCTTTTCATGTATCTGTTGGCCATCTGGATGTCTTTTTTGGAAAAGTGCCTATTCATGTCTGCTGCCCATTTCTTAATTGGTTTCTTTGCTTTTTGGGTGTTGATTTTTATAAGTTATTTATAATTAAAAGTTTTATTTGCCGTTCCTTTTCTAGCTCCTTTAGGTGCAAGGTTAGGTTGTGTATATGAGACTTTTCTTGCTTCTTGAGGTAGGCCTGTATTGCAACATATTTCCCTCTTAGGACTACATTTGCTGAACCAAAATGGGATGACTGTTAAATAAAATTAAATGATATTGTGTATGTAAAGGTCTTAGCATACACCTGGTATATTGCTGTTGTTATTAAATGAAAATTGGGAGACAATCAGGAAAATATAAGGTATAGTAAAAGTCAGGTGGTAGATATGTTACCCATGGATAACAAATAAGGACAAGGAATTATAAAATATATTCCTTTCTCTAAAAATCATAGTTTTTATAAGAGTTTTTATATGGTAGCCAAATCTAGTATATGTAATTGCCAAAATATATCTTGAATCTGTTTACATTTCTCCATCTCTGCTGCCCTTTTCTTAGACCACTATCATTTCTCGCATAAATGACATCATCATTTCTTGCATAAACAACAATCCAACTGGTGTTTTTTTGGTTTTATCTCTTTTCAATCGATTTCCACATACTAATGACAACAAGTGGTTTTAGAAATGTAAATAGGTTTATGTTCTTAGCTTAAAACACTTGACTAGTTTTCCTTTGTATTTATAAATAAAATCAAAGCTTTGTGTTATGGACAGGTCTTACATGTTCTATCCTTTGATAACTTACTTTCTAATTTCAATGTTATTTTCCCTTATTTTACTGTATCCACTATACCCTCCTCTCAGGTTTTAGGTGTCATAGTCTTTTATGCTTTTTATTCAGGTCATCTGCTTGTGATGAGGGATAGAAGCAGAAAAGTGTACACTTTTAGCCAAGAAGGATGACCTATATAGCCTGAGTAATTTTAATAAGGATCAAATGCATGCTAGTTTCTACATTCTTAAAGGGTCTCATGACTACCTGTACATCTCAATGATAGTTAATATCAGGCTGAATGATAAACATCAGAGAAATCTTGCAAAAGTTGTTTTATGAGTAGAAATTCAAGGAGAACATTTATTATCTATTACTCCCTGCACATCCCCTCCCCTTTGAGCACTAAGCATATAACCACCAACTTCGTACAGAAAAAGTGCAGCTTTTTCTGCCCGTGGGTCCTGTTCTTATGCTACTTAAATAAACTTACTAGACCACAGCATAAAACATCTCAAGAATTCTTTGTTAACCATTGAGCTCAGCAATTCCACAATATTTTTAGTGGCTCAGACAGGGACAATGGTGTGAATCCAATTGTGCAATTTGGTAAGTCTTCTTTACTACCAGTCTTTTTTACCTGTTCTTTCTCTTTTTTTTCAGAGATCTCCTGAATAGGACAACCCTTTAAGATATGTCTTGCCCAAGTGCTCAGGAGAGAATGTCTTTCTTGGGGCTATACTATGGAGAAGGACAAATTCCTGCCACCCAGGCAGATACTAGTAACTTGGCTATAATGGTGTTGGGTTCAGAAATCAGGATCTCCCTCTTTTTACTTGTTCTTTTAATATTTGTATTCTTCTAAGGTAATGGGTGGCCAGATATGTCATTAGGACAATCGCCTATCTTAAAACTCCTATGTAAGTCTTCCTCCTGAAAAGCCCAGGGTGATATCTTGCTGAGAAAGCATAAAATCTAAGATATGTCTGACCGTGTGCTTCCCAAAAGGACCAGTTGGAGCTTTTACCCAGTTGGGGTACTCATCCAACTGGGGACCACTCCTTTGAGACTGGATCATTGATAAAGCTCATAGGAAAGTTGTCTGGATTAGGTAGGAGTTCCATACTTCAAGATTTTTCATGTCTCTCATTTGTCCTTACCCATGGCCTATTTAGTGTTTTTGGTCCTGCTTTCAGATTGAAAGGACTTCTAACTTAGATATGTGATAGTTAATATGATATAAAATAGCTGCCTGTTCTTAACAAAGGCCAGTACTCTACCCCATTAATACTAGATAAAGAGGCTTACAAAGGATATTATTTTTGGTCACCAAACATATCAACAACCCCAAAATGTAATATCCCAATCTTTGGGGCATTTCAGTCCATTCACTGGCACCTCTTGTAGTCTAGAATGCAGTGGGGGAACTGAAGGGACATAGTACAAAGTGTCAGAGTGGTTAGGAAAGAGGGATGCCTCTTGCCACTCTGAACCTCAGGAAACTTCAGCAATATTCCTGATGGGACACCGTTTAGAAGCAGAGGAGAATTTTGGTAATGGACTCCTAGTTAGTTAACATGCTGTCCTCATTTTATAAGAATTAACTGTGGGATCAGCTTTCTTGATCTCAAAGGATTCCTTTTCAGGCTATCTCCTAGCACATTAGAGTCAATTTGGATTTAGAGAAAAAGCACCCAAGCTGTTGGGCTATAAAAGATAGAACCTCCCCCTCCCCCCAGGGTGTACAACTCTCTTGTAAACACGTTGCTGCAAAGATCCTGTACCTGCCTCCTGCTACTTTTGCTGAGTCATGTGTGTCCTCTCTTTGCTCCTTCTTTTGTGTGTTAGATCTGGAATATATCTAGAGAGTACTGGATGAATGTTGCTTGACTTTTGTCATATGGGATTTTCTCCCTCATTCATTTCCTGGTTAAAGGCTATGATAATTGGAGCCAATTGTCTGGTCAGTCTACCTTGTAATGGAGACTTGAAGGAGAATTCCAAAGCATCTGCCAAAATTCCTTTTATTTTGGGGAGGTTCTCTGTCTTTTCTGCCCTGACATGGACTGCCTATTTTTACTTTTTGTTGGTGGGAAGAAAATGTTATCTCTTCATCTGTTTGACCTGGCCAATTTTAGGGCTGGGAGTCTTCTTTGTTTGCCCTCTGGCTTTTATTTGCTTCCAGCCTTGCTGGCAGCACATCACCTCTTCTGCCTCCTGCTCTCCTTCCTCCTATTTCTGCATTACCATAGGTACAGCTTGCATAACTGGCTCCTATACTATCCTCCATGCCTCTGGCACTGGTGACTCCTATTCCTATTACCATCACTATCACAGAACAAAGGGCATCCCAAACTGTTGGGTCACCTCCTTATGGGGTTCAAGCTGGAGCATCTCCTGAATCAATCTGAAAGGGTCCAATGCTTCCCTTGGCTTAAACTTCCCACTTCATTTCTTCAGAGGTGCCTCTGGTAAAAATTGACAGTGTGGAACAAATTGATTGACTTTTAGTGTACAAGGTGCAACATATTCAGTATTTAAACTAATTTAAGATTGTTAGTTTAATTAAGATATACATGTCTTTATATTTATCAGCATTTACTATAAAACTTTCATTCTTCCAAAGTTTACTAAAGATCAGTCAAATAAGCTCCTGTTATCTCTGTTGCAATTTGTCAGCAAAATGAAGACTTAAATTATGGTTAATTTGTCTCATAAGAGTGTTCATGGGTAATTGTTAATAGGTTGAATAAATAAAATGTTTTATCAGCAAAACTTTTAAATAGCTTTCATAATTTTTAGTAACCTGAACTTTGAAGTTTTGCTAAATTAACAAATTCAATTGAATGCATTGGATATATAAGTCTTTTCCAAATAAGATAAAATACTAAAGCACTGGTTACTGAATGTAGGTTTATCTGCTTTGGCTTCTTATTGTGGAGAAACTGAGGATATTCGGGTGTGCTGATAAATATGCTTTATGCTTTACTGAAAGATTGTACTATGGAAAAACGTGTTTTACTGAAATTATGAAATGTATTCATGAGTTTCAGATCTAAAAGGCTCTGGTGTAACAGTTCACAATTGGTTACTACTTAATTTTCACTGAAGCTTAGGTTTCTAAGAGTTAAAATTCGCTCAATGTAATGAAGACTGATGAAAATAAGGAAAGCAATTCTGTATGTAGGAAAATAGGAGATATTTGAGAAAGATATAAGTAATGGAAATACATTTTGTTGAGAGAAAAATAAGGCAATTTTTTTCTAAAATGAGGCTGGAGAGAAAAGGCTTAGGACAAAATCTGAATTAATAAGGTGGCTTTGAAGGGAAATCTTTGGAAAAGTTTTTTTTTTTTTTTTAACCTTCAAATGCCTTTATTGGAGGAAGAATGAAATTATCCATAAAATTTAATAATATTCATTTTGTTTATTTTTTCAATTTTTTTCAGTATTCCAAGATTCATTGTTTATACACCACAGCCAGTACTCCATGCAATACATGCCCTCCTTAATAACCACCACCAAGTTCACCCAACCCCACACCCTCCTCCCCTCCAAAACCCTCAGTTTATTTCTCAGAGTCCACAGTTTCTCATGGTTTGTCTCCCCCTCCAATTTCCCCCAACTCACTTCTACTCTCCAACTCCCAATGTCCTCTGTGTTATTCCTTATGCTCCACAAGTAAGTGAAACCATATGATAATTGACTCTCTCTGCTTGACTTATTTCATTCAGCATAATCTCCTCTAGTCCCATCCATGTTGATACAAAAGTTGGGTATTCATCCTTTCTGAAGGAGGCATAATATTCCATTGTATATATGGACCTTTATTTATTCTTTATTCATTCATCTCTTGAAGAGCATCTTGGCTCTTTCCACAATTTGGCAACTATGGCCATTGCTGCTATGAACATTTCGGTACAGATGGCCCTTCTTCTCACTACATCTGTATCTTTGGGGTAAATACCCAGTAGTGCAATTGCAGGGTCATAGAGTAGTTCTATTTTTAATTTCTTAAGGAATCTCTACACTGTTTTCCAAAGAGGCTGTACCAACTTGCATTCCCACCAATAGTGTAAGAGGTTCTCCTTTCTCCACATCCTCTCCAATACTTGTTGTTTACTGTCTTGTTAATTTTGGCCATTCAAAGTGGTATAAGCCTTCCCTTTGAGATCAGGAACACGACAAGGATGTCCACTCTCACCACTGTTGTTTAACATAGTACTAGAAGACCTAGCAACAGCAATCACACAACAAAAAGAAATAAAAGGTATTCAAATTGGCAAAGAAGAAGTCAAACTCTCTCTCTTTGCAGATGACATGATAACTCTATATGGAAAACCCAAAGACTCCACCTCCAAACTGCTAGAACTCATACAGCAATTCAGTAATGTGGCAGAATACAAAATCAATGTACAGAAATCAGTTGCTTTCTTATACACTAACACTGAAAATACAGAAAGGAAAACTAGAGAATTGATTCCATTTACTGTAACACCAAGAACCATAAGATACCTGGGAATAAACCTAACCGAAGAGGTAAAGGATCTGTATTCAAGGAACTACAGAACACTCATGAAAGAAATTGAAGAAGACACAAAAAGATGGAAGACCATTCTATGCTCTTGGATCGGAAGAGTAAAATTGTTAAAAACCCTATATAGAGCAATTTATACTTTCAATGCCATCCCAATCAAAATTCCACCGGCATTTTTTCAAAGAGCTGGAACAAACAATCCTAAAATTTATATGGAGCCAGAAGAGACCCCACTGTTAAGGAAATGTTGGAAAATAATTTTATGTGTGGTCAGGACTGAGGTTGAAATGAACGGATTTTAAAAGTACACTGATACAAGAAATTCTGCTTTTCTCTTTGTAAAAAAGACAGAGTTTTCTTGGACTTTAGTCTGCTCTTGGCAAAGAAAATATAAACAAAGGTTTTTTCTTTATTTGTCTGGAAAAACAAAAGTTCTTGTGTTTTATCTTTATCAGGTCTTAGATTACTTAAGAAAGTTAAAACTTCTTAGTGTTAAAGGAGCTAAATTTTGCTAACACCAAATAGCTTCCTGTAGAATCCCTTATTGTCACCTTTGTTAAATATAAATACTAAATTTATATTGATCTGTAATCCTATTTAGGTATGTGCTTTAAAACTTTCTAAGGTTTTTAACAAACCTCCCAAGATTTAAATGGTAAATGAAATCTTTCTGACTAATTAGATTTGTTTTATTTGGTATGTTAAGTTACTTGGAAAGCACTGTCAAACCAATAATGATAAGCCTTATGTTATATTGTAAGGGTAAATGCTCTAACTCTTCTAGAAAATAAATGAAATTCCTGAAGTTTTACTATGTCCTGGCATAAGTTCATTATTTAAATTACTGAAATGTGTGTCACAGAAATAACCAGAATTTCTTTGTAATTTTCATTATAATGAATTCTCATATCAGATCTTTAACCATGTCCATTCTGAGGGGTTGTTTGTTTGTTTGTTTGTTTGTTTTTGTCATCTATAGTCACTTTTCTGGTGCTCTTGCAGTATGTGTTTCATTTCAAGAAGATTCATAAAATGGACTTTTGACAAATACAGGTTTTTGATATCTGTAAAATCGTAATGCTGAACTGGGTAAGAATTTCCAGAACTAATGGGAAAGCTTCATTCAAACAGAACAAAAATTAACAACATAGGACTGAAAGAATTGAGGAAGATGGTTATAGTTTTTTATGACTCTTGTTGGAAACACTGCTGGTTCTTTAATGTTTTCCCTTCTAGTTTTAGGGAAACTTTCTCTTAAGATATCCATGACTTACAGAAATATGATAAAATATTCCTTTGTGAACAAATTGAAACTTCTATTCTCCCTACCTATACCTTCCAGAATTCAGAAACTGTCAATGAGTATTCCTTTCTTTCATGGGAATTATAATTATTTTCATAAGTTCAGTGAGAATCTGTTCTCCTTGTAACACCATTGGAAACATTGGTTATATTACCAAGGTTTCGACTGGAATGTCATATTTGAGAGAGATGTGCATAGACTCAGGTATGACCAGACAGTTTTAAGGAATTAAGGTTGACTTTATGGAGCCAATAAAACCCCTTGAGAATATTGACCTGATACCTTGCTTACAGAGTCCTCACCAGCCTTACCAGGTGAATAAAGAATGTTACTTCATGGCAGGTGCAGGAAACCTTGGGATATTTTGGGGACTTCAAGAAGAGAAATATACCAAAATCCACAGGTATTGCAGGCAAGTCTGACAACAAATATTTGGCTTGGATCTGACCTTGAGAGGCTATTAAAAGTTCAATATAGAGATTCTTTATGAATAAAGTTCTGGCAAAGCAGATTTTAAGTGATTTTAGTGATCAAACACTATTCTTGCTAAGCTTATATAAATAATTAGGCCAGGTTTGTTGAAATTGGACTTATTTTACAAATAAATTAGTCTTGATTTGGCTATCTCTAGAAATAAAGATGAATTGAGTGAGAGAAATTATGTTTCAATAATGCATCTATATGGATATTAGATTCTAGATTTGATTGTCTTTAAATATTTGCTGTTTGCCTAAGCTATACAACTGGAGATAAACTTCAGAGAGATTGCCATAATAGCTCATATATATACATTATTATTCTGCTTGTATCTCTGTGGGTATCAATAAAAGGGACCCCATGGACATATGATTATTTAAGCAGCTGGACAATGGGATGGACTCCCCAACAATTGTGTAACCCAGCTGTCATCTTGATCAATTCTATGTGGCTGGGATAACAAAAATTGTTCCTTAACAGTCAATGTATACCCCATGCAATAGGGCTAACTATGAACTTGTGGAGATAATGGATGGCCTCACCTTCCTTAAAATTGGATTGGGAAAATGCACTTGGGGATGCCCTTATCTGGCAGGACACGTCATCTTCCACTTGTGAGTAATTTCTTGTAATTAGGATATTGTTAAGGCTAGACATCAGATAAAGAAAGCTTCTTAATGGTTTTATTCCTTAGCCATATTTATCCTGGGAGCCACCTCTATTGATGTAAAATTACAAATAGAGTCTTTAGTCAAGCATACAGTGGCCACCTTTAACCAAACCCAACATGAAGTCACCCCAATACCAGCACATATAGGGATATTTCTATTACTAAAAAGAATGCTTCTTGCTGGCCTATGGCAAATGTTTCATGAGACTTTCTAGGACATAAGAAGCTTTTTTTCTTTTTATCCTCAGACTATCAGAATTTTAAGTGAATATGCCAACCTACAGATAGGCTCAGGACAACAAATTCCCTGGCCATGTAGTCCTTCCTATCAACATACTCAGGAAGGATTATATCAAATATGGAATGGATATACGTGGCTTAATCCTACAATAGACAACTAAGCCAGTGGGCTTTTTTTTTATGTTGGAAAGAGAAAAACCACATCCTTGATTTATAGCCCAGAGATACTCACCAAATGGGATACCTACCTGCAGAAGCCTGTGACCATACCATTATTTTATAGGCACCTGATTGGTTTACAACTGACCGGACAAGGAAACCAGACATCAGATGGTTAGCACCTAATGGAACACAATGGTAATGTGGGCCAAATTTGTGGTCATGGATTCCACCAGGCTGGATTGAAACATGTACTATAGGTCATAATTGGATGCATGGCTCTGGCACTAAGACTACCATAAGTCCAGCTAATCTTCCATATGTAACATAATGATGGACAAGATCCATATTCTGTTGGTATGACCATCTATCTGACATTGATTTTTCTTCTATCAGTAGGTTTAGAAAATGTCATAGGGCATATGGAGGCCCCTCATAAATACACAGTTATGGCCTTAAATGACTCAAATATCATTACATTATTAAACACTAAAGTAACTCAAATGTGTAAAATCTTCCTACAAAATAGAATGGCATTAGATATCTTAATAGCAGCACAAGGAAGAACATGTGCTATTATTAAAATGGAATGTTGTGTCTACATTCCAGATTATGATAAAAAGATAACAGGATTACTTACTGATATAAATAACCAAATTGGTGCTTTTAAAGGCCCTACATAACACATAATTATTGGTTAAATTTCTGGCTGGGAGGTGGACTATGGTTTATTCTAAAGGATTTCTTTGTCATACTTCTTATTTTTATTATAGTATTAATCTTAATAAGTTGTCTCTTTTGCTTTGTTCTCTCCTATTGTTGAGATACTTTCAAGGACTTCCTGACTCCTTTGCCCAGCTAACAGATAATCCTCATGACTCAAAACAAATTCACTCCAATGTCCACTCTGCAGTCTACAGCAATGGCCTTCCATAATACTTATTTGTAGGGACAGATAGTGACCAATTTTGTAGTTACAGGGACATCTTTACAACTCCTGTCAGCTTGAAGAAGTTCAAGAGGATGGGCCCTTCATCCTTCAACAACCTTAAAGATCTAAGGACCAAAAATTGGTCAGGGGGAAATTATGAGGGATAGAAGCAAAATAATGGACCAGCTAGCCTAAATGCCAGGAAATGCTTCAAGCCCAACTCCTGGGTAACCTGCCCCCATGCCCAGCCCTGCCTTCAGAGGAGTCCTGGGGCCACCTCTGGTCACAAGGACAGTGCACCAGGCTCCAGGGCAGTCACGTGGTTGGCAGAGGTGGCCAGGGCTTCCTCGCCTGCATCCTGGGAACTTGGACAGCCACTGGCCTGGGTCCTTGAGGTTGCTCTCTCATATTCCAAGACAATTTGATACCAAGAGAAAACGCTAGAGATATAGTGGTGAGTGAAGAAAAAGCACAAGGGCAAAGACTAGAGACATTTCTTGACTGTGATTTAGGGAGAAAAGAAAGCTGTTGGACTTCGAGGATCAAAACATAAGTTTTTGCACACCAGCATTCCCCACCATGCTGTGCATTTATCAGTCACTTAAAAAACATATATTAGAAAAAAGATGGTAGAGGAGTAGAGGACCCTATTTCAACCAGTTCCCTGAATTGAGCTGGATATCTACCAGACCATTCTGAACACCCACAAAATCACTATGAGATGTAAAAAGATATATCTGGATCTCTCCAAACAGATTATCTCTGGTGGTTGTTCTTGAGGTATGAAGTGGGAAGCCATGAATCTGTGGGCAGATATCAGAAGATAAACAGAAGGGGGAGGGAGACTTCATGAACTTGTGTAGGAAGGCAAAAGCCTCCCATGCTGGGGACTGAGCACAGACTCACTGGTAGTGGCGGGGAAAGGACTTTAGGACAGCTCCCCAGATTGTAGTCTGGAGCTACAGGGGCACGTGTGCAAACCAGAGGCAACTTGCAGTTTTAGAAGCACAAAGGGCAGAGACATGCCTGGACCTGAGAGCAAGGGTGGGGGTGCTGCTGTTGGGCACACAACCCAGGAGGCTGCAGATTTTAGCAGCATGGACAGAAAGGGAGATAATGTGGGCTGGAGAGCTCAGTGATGAGCAGATCTCTTTCTTCTGAGGCAGAGTTTTGGATATGGTCATATCTGCTTTGACTCTCAGAAGAGACTCAGAAAGCTGCCAGGAAGGCCACCAGTGAACAAAAGCCCCCCCCCCCAAACCGGTTTTTACTAAGCCCACCCCCCCCCAAACAGGGGGCAGGGCAACTCTGCCCAAACAGGGTTGCCCAAGTAACAGTGCAACAGTACCCTCCCACTGGAGACAGGTTGGAAGAACAAGAGGTTGACAACCCTAAGGTCCCTATAAAACAGGTGTATTTTGCTTGGGTTGTGGTCAACACTTTGGACTCTGTACATTCCCTCAACCACCCCTCAACAGAATGACTAAGAGGAGGAACTCCCAACAAAGGAAAGAAACAGAGACTGTGGCCTCTGCCACAGAAATCATGGATATAGACACAACCAAGACGTCAGAAATAGGTTTCAGCGTAACAATTATGAAGGTGATATCTAGGCTTGAGAAAAATATTAATCACAATATAGAATCTCTAAGGGCAGAAATGAGATTTAGTCAGGCTGAACTTCAAATGCTATGAGTGAAATGTAGTCTAAACTGGATACTCTCACTGCCAGGGTGAACAAGGCAGAAGAATGAATGCTAGCTAGAGGATAAGATTATAGAAAAGAAGGAAAATGAGGCAGCATGGGAAAAACAAATTAAACCTGAAGGGATCCAACTGAGAGAGACTAGTGACTCAATAGAACGTTCTAATATCAGAATTATTGGGATCCCTGAGGGGGTGGAGAGAGAGAAGTCCAGAAGATATATTTGAGCAAATCTTAGCTAAAACTTTCATAATTTGGGGAAGGAAACAAGCATTCTTGTCCAAGATGCAGAGAGAACTCCTCCCAAGATCAATAAGAACATACTGACACTACGGCATATAATAGTACAATTCACAAATCTGAGATTCAAGGAAACAATCTTGAAAGCGAGGCAGAAGAGGTTTCTTATGTACAGAGGGAGGAACATCAGAATAACATCAGACCTGTCCACAGAGACCTGGCAAACCAGAAAGGGCTGGCAAGATGTATTCAGGGTACTAAATGAGAAGGACATGTAGCCAAGGATACTTTATCCAGCAAGGCTTTCATTCAGAATGGATGGAGAGACAAGAAGCTTCCAAGACTGGCAGAAACTGAAAGAATATATGACTACCAAGCGAGCCCTGCAGGAAATATTAAGGGGGGATTCTAGTAAAGGAGAAAGACCCCAAGACTGATATAGAACAGAAATTTACAGAGACAATCTATAGAAACAAGGACTTCACAGGCAACATGATGACAAAATCATATCTTTCAATAATCACTCTCAATGTGAATGGCCTAAATGCTCCCATGAAACTGCATAGTGTTGCAAATTGTATAAAAAGACAGAGCCCATCCATATGTTGTCTACAAGAGATTCACTTTGAACCTAAAGATACATCCAGACTGAAAGTGAAGGGATAGAGAACCATCTTTCATGCCAACGGACTTCAAAGGAAAGCTAGGGTAGCAATTCTCATATCAGACAAATTAGATTTTAAGCTAAAGACTGTAGTTAGAGATACAGAAGGACACTATATCATTCTTAAAGGGTCTATCCAACAAGAAGATCTAACAATTGTAAATATCTATGCCCCCAATATGGGAGCAGCCAATTACATAAGCCAACTATTAACCAAAATAGACATATTGGTAATAATACATTAATTGTAGAAGACCTCAACACTCCATTTTCAGCAATAGACAGATCATCTAAGCTGAAAATCAACAAAGAAACAGGAGCTTTGAATGACACACTGGACCAGATGGGCCCCATAGCTATATGCAGAATGTTCTACCTTAACACAATATTCATTCTTCTTGAATGCACATGGAACATTCTCCAGAATAGACCGCATATTGGGTCACAAATCAGGTCTCAACTGATACCAAAAGATTGAGATTATTCCCTACATATTATCAGGCCACAATACTCTGAAACTGGAACTCAATCACAAGAAAAAAAATGGAAGAAATTCAAATACTCGGAAGTTAAAGACCATCCTACTTAAGAATGTTTGGGTCAGGGGCACCTGGGTGGCTCAGTGGGTTAAAGCCTCTGCCTTTGGCTCAGGTCATGATCCTAGAGTCCTGGGATTGAGCCCCACGTCAGGCTCTCTGCTCAGTGGGGAGCCTGCTTCCTCCTCTCTCTCTGGCTGCCTCTCTACCTACTTGTGATCTCTGTCAAATAAATAAAAAAATCTTTAAAAAGAAAAAGAAAAAGAATGTTTGGGTCAACCAGGAAATCAAAGAAGAACTTAAACAATTCATGGAAACCAATGAGAATTAAAATACATTGGTCCAAAACCTATGGGATACTGCAAAGGTGGTCCTAAGGAGGAAATACATTGCCATCAAAGTGTCACTCAAAAAAAAAAAAAATTCCAAATATGCAAACTAAGTTTACACCTTAAAGGACTGGAGAAAGAACAACAAATTAAAGCCTAAGCCATGCATGAGAAGAGAAATAATTAAGATTAGAATGGAGATCAATGAATTAGAAACCAGAAATAGAGTAGATCAACAAAACTAGAAGCTTGTTCTTTGAAAGAATTAATAAGATTGATAAACCACTGGCCAGACTTATCCAAAGGAAAAGAGAAAGAACCCAAATTAATAAAATTATGAATGAAAGGGGAGAGATCACGACTAACAACAAGGAAACAGAAACAATTGTTAGAAAATATTAACAACAATTATATGCCAATAAATTAAGCAACCTGGAAGAAATGGATGCCTTCTTGGAAACCTATAAACTACCAAGACTAAAACAGGAAGAAATTGACAACCTGAATAGACCAATAACCAGTAATGTAATTGAAGCAGTAATCAAAACCCTTCCAAAAAACAGAAATCCGGAGCCTGAAGGATTCCCTGGGGAATTCTACCAAACATTCAAAGAAGAAATAATACCTATTCTCCTGAAGCTGTTTCAAAAAATAGAAACAGAAGGAAAACTTCTAGACTCTCTTTGAGGCCAGCATTACCTTGATCCCCAAACCAGATAAAGACCCCATCAAAAAGGAGAATTACAGACCAATATCCCTGATGAATATGGATGCCAAAATTCTTAATAAGATCTTAGCTAATAGAATGCAACAGTACATTAAAAGGATTATCCATCACGACTAGGTGAGATTTATCCCTGGGATCCAAGGGTGGTTCAATATTTGCAAATCAATCTGATAGAACACATTAATAAGAAAAGAGACAAGAACCATATGGCACTCATAATTGATGCAGAAAAAAATATTTGACAAAATACAGCATCCTTTCCTGACTAAAACTCTTCAGAGTGTAGGGATAGAGGGAACATTCCTCAATGTCATAAAAACCATCTATGAAAAGTCCACAGTGAGCATCATTCTTGATGGGGAAAAGCTGAGAGGCTTTCCCTTAAGATTAGAACATGACAAGGATGCCCATTCTTGCCACTATTGTTCAAGCTAGTACTAGAAGTCCTAGCAACAGCAATCAGACAACAAAAAGAAATAAAACTATTCAAACTGGCAAATAAGAAGTCAAATTCTCTCTCTTTGCAGATAACATGATACTTTATGTGGAAAACCCAAAAGACTCCACCCCCAAATTACTAGAACTCATATAGCAATTCAGTATAATGTGGCAGGATACAAAATCAATGCACAGAAATCAGTTGCTTTCCTATACATTAACAATGTAAATGTAGAAAGAGAAATTAGGGAATCGATTCCATTTATAATAAAACCAACAACCATTAAGATACCTTGGAATAAACTTAACCAATGATGTAAAGGATCTATACTCTAGAAACTACTGAATACTTATGAAAGAAATTAAAGAAAACCCAAAAAAGATGGAAAACATTCCATGTTCATGGATCAGAAGAATAAACATTGTTAAAATGTCTATGGTTCCCAGAGCAATCCATACTTTCAGTGCCATCCCTATCAAAATATCAATGGCATTTTTCAAAGAACTGGAACAAACAATCCTAAAATTTGTATGGAACCAGAAAAGACCCCAAATTGCCAAGGAAATGTTGAAAAAGAAAAACAAACCTAGGGACATCACGTTGCCAGATTTCAAGCTATATTACAAAGCTGTGATCACCATGTGCCAACTTGGTAATGGCACAAAAACAGACACATAGATCAGTGGAACAGAATAGAGAGCCCAGATATGGACCCTCAGCTCTATGGTCAACTAATCTTTGACAAAGCAGGAAAAAAATATCCAGTGGAAAAAAGACAGTCTCTTCAATAAATAGTGTTGGGAAAATTGGACAGCTCTGTACAAAAGGGTGAAACTTAACAATTCTCTTACACCATGTACAAAGAAAATCCCAAATGGATGAAAGACCTTAATATGAGACAGGAATCCATTAAAATCCTAGAGGAGAACACAAACAGTAACCTCTTTGACACTGGTCATAGCAACTTCTTTCAAGATGCATCTGCAAAGGCAAGGGAAACATAAGCAAAAATGAACTTTTGGGATTTCATCAAGATATAAATCTTCTGCACAGCAAAGGAGGCAGTCAACCAAACAAAGAGGCAACCCATGGAATGGGAGAAGATTTTCACAAATGACACTACAGACAAAGGGCTGATATCAAAGATCTGTAAAGAACTTCTCAAACTCAACATCCAAAAAACAAATAAGTCAAAAAATGGGCAGAAGACATGAACACACATTTCTCCAAAGAAGACATGTGAAAGGCTAACAGACACATGAAAAAATTATCAACATCATTAGCCATCAGGGAAATTCAAATCAAAACCACATTGAGATACCCCCTTACACAAGTTAGAATAGCAAAAATTGACAAGGCAAGAAACAACAAATGTTGGAGAGGATGTGGAGAAAGAGGAACACTCTTAAACTGTGGTGGGAATGTAAGTTGGTACAGCCACTTTGGAAATCAGTGTGGCGTTTCCTCAAAGAGTGAAAAATAGAGCTACCTTATGACACAGAAATTGCACTACTGGGTATTTACCCCAAAGACATAGATGTAGTGAAAAGAACAGCCACATGCACCCCACGGATCATAGCAGCAATGTCCACAATAGCCATACTGTGGGAGAAGTGGAGATGCCCTTCAACAGATGAATGGATGAAGAAGATGTGGTCCATATATATAATAGAATATTACACAGCCATCAGAAAGGAAGAATATCCAACTTTTGTATCAACATGGACGGGACTGGAGGAGATTATGCTGAGTCAAAGAAGTCAAGCATATAAAGAAAATTATCATATGGTTTCACTTATTTGTGGAGCACAAGGAATAGCATGGAGGACATTAGGAGAAGGAAGGGAAAAATTAAGGGGAAAAAATCAGAGAGGGAGAGGAACCATAAGAGACTATGGACTCTGGGAAACAAACTGAGGGTTTTAGAGGGGAGGATGGTGGGGGGATATGTTAGCCCTGTGATTGGTATTAAGGAGAGGAACATAGTGCATGGAGCTCTGGGTGTTATACCCAAACAATAAGCCACAGAACACTACATCAAAAACTAATGATGTACTGTATGGTGACTAACATAACATAATAAAAAAAAAATAAAAAAATAAAGCAGAAAAATGTTAACCTATAGCCTGTGGGCTTTTGATAAGGATCAAATACATGCTGTTGTTATATTCTTTTTTTTTTTTTTTAAAGATTTTATTTATTTACTTGCCAGAGAGGGAGAGAGAGAGCGAGAGAGCCAGTGAGAGAGGGAACACAAGCAGGGACAGTAGGAGAGGGAGAAGCAGGCTTCCCATTGAGCAGGGAGCCAGATGCAGGGCTCCATTCCAGGAACCTAGAATCATGATCTGAGCTGAAGGTAGACACTTAATGACTGAGCCATGCAGGCACCCCTGGTTGCTATATTCTTTTTTTTTTTTTTTAACTAATATTTATATATTTATTAAGGTTTTATTTATTTATTTGACACACATACAGAGAGAGAGAGAGAGAACACAAGCAGGGGGAGAAGAAGAGGGAGAATCAGGCTTTTTACTGAGCAGGAAGCCTGATGTGGACTTTGATTCCAGGACTCTGGAATCATGACCTGAGCCAAATGCAGACACTTAATGACTGAGCCACTCAGGCGCCCCTGGTTGCTATATTCTTAAAGGGTGTCATGACTGCCTGTACATGTCACTGATATTAATATTGAACTGAATGATAAGCACCAGAGAAATCTTGTGAAAGTGGTTTTATGAGTAGAAGTTCATTAAAAAACATATTTTTAACCTAATAGTCACTGTGCACACCCTCCCCCTTGAGTACTGAGCATATAACCACCAGCTTCATATAGCACGAAGTGCAGCTCTTTCTGCCCATGGATCCTGTCCCTGTGCTACTTAAATAAACTTGTAAATTTATACCATAAAATATCTCAAGAATTCTTTCTTAACCATTGTACCCAATAATCCTGCAACACTTGGAGTGCTTTTTAATGTGATTTTTTTACATGATTAGCTCATTTTCATCTTTCAAAATTGAACTTAAGTCCTCGGAAACTCCTTCCTTGGTCACCCTATCTAAATATCATTCCCTATCCAGCACTGTTATTTCCTATTATAGTGCCTTGTTAATTTTTCTTTTGTAGCATCTTTCTTACCTTTATAATTACATTCTGTTTATTTGGTAATTTAATAATTTATTGACTGTCTCTTATCTACACTAAAATGTTCATGAGTATAGTGATTATCACTTTTATTTATTGTAATATAACCAAATCAAACAGTGATTCTTTACCCCCATATAACCAATGTCTGGAGCTTTGGTAAACGAATGATTGAATGAATGTATGTGAAGGTTTCAGAGATAATGAAGAAATCCATGAAATCTGGGCCATAGATATTAGTACCATTAGACAATATTTATGCTGTGTTCTACAGAATACATTTGATGGTCTGGGACTTTTGTTTGTACTAACTTGATATCGGTAAATGTAACTAGGGATTGAGTGATCCTAGAGACTGTGCATTTTGACACACCTCTCCTAAGTCATTACTAGAGAATTGAGTTAACACTGGCCTATTTACAGTGTGGTTGCAGTTTGGCATGGTCAGGTCCATGGCTGGCCATCTGTGTCTTAGGTGCTACTGGTAGCTCTGGAATGTTGAGACAAAAGCACTCCTGTCTTTCTAAAGCTGATGAAGAACAGACTTCTTCCCTGGAATGGGGCCGAATGGTAATGTGCCTCTAAGGACTGCACTGAGTAAACCTTTAGAGCAAGGTATAGTCAAAGCTGATTAAAATCACACTGTTTCATAACACTGCTTACAGGCAAGGACATACACCAGGAAGCTGCAAAGAAAGAGAGCTGGCTGCCCCATGAACAGCAGCCTGGATCTGTTCTTTCACCCCTTGAGCCATTTGTTTAGTATTGCATAGCAATTGATTTCCTGCTTTGTTTCTTACACCTCCAGGTTCCTCTCTGAGTCTGGCTTAATGATAAGATGTCTTAGTTGAGATAAAGTGATTATTTCTCGTTTCTTCCTTGAAAGAAAAGATTTAGTGACATCTTAGGAAAATTGAGCAAAAGAATCATATCTCTTAGAAGTCTTTAGTATCTTGGGGCACCTGGGTGGCTCAGTGTGTTAAAGCCTCTGCCTTCGGCTCAGGTCATGATCCTGGGATCGAGTCCCGCATCAGGCTCTCTGCTCAGCAGGGAGCCTGCTTCCCCCTCTCTCTCTGCCGGTCTCTCTGCCTACTTGTGATCTCTGTCAAATAAATAAATAAATAAAATCTTAAAAAAAGAAAAAAGAAGTCTGTAGTATCTTAATAACATATGAAGAATTTCCATTCTTTCTCTGAGACAGGACCATATTTCCAGGAAGCTGTCCATTAGCATTCTAGTATTCTATATTCTAGTATATTCTAGTATTCAGTCTCTGAGTGCTGATGAAAAGAGTGTTGCTCCTGGAATTTAAAGACTGGTTCAAATTATCACTGTTACTTAAAAATGTGAGCACTTTAGGAAAGTCACTTAACATCTCCGAGCCTTCATTTTCTCATGTAAAATAGACATAACAGCTGTTTTACCTAACTCATACTGTTGTTTTAAAAATCAAATTAAATGAGGGATGTGAGGATGCTTTGTATGCTGTAAAACTCTTTGCAAATGTAAAGTACTTTTGTCCTTACCAAAGCTTTTTCTCCTCTCCTTTCTTTAAAGAGAATGTTAACATTCTCCAACCATTAGTTAATTACTCCTCTAGGGCCACACTGGCCACCCCCCAACCCCCAGACAGAAAAGGTGTCAGGCTCCATGATTCCATTTGAAGGAAAGTGGAAAGGAAAGCCTAGAGTCTTTGTGTGTTATTTAAGGCCTTTATTTCCTTGTTAATCTTTTGCTTGGATGATCTGTCCATTTCAGTAAGGGGAATGTTAAAGTCCCCTACGATTATTGTATTATTGTTGATGTGTTTCTTTGATTTTGTTATTAATTGGTTTATATAGTTGGCTGCTCCCACGTTAGGGGCATAGATATTTAAAATTGTTAGATCTTCTTGTTGGACAGATCCTTTGTGTATGATATAGTGTCCTTTCTCATGTCTTATTATAGTTTTTGGCTTAAAATCTAATTGATCTGATATAAGGATTGCCACTCCTGCTTTCTTCTGATGTCCATTAGCATGGTAAATTCTTTTCCACCCCCTCACTTTAAATCTGGAGGTGTCTTCGGGTTTAAAATGAGTTACTTGTAGGCAACATATAGATGGGTTTTGTTTTTTTATCCATTCTGATACCCTGTGTCTTTTGATTGGGGCATTTAGCCCATTTACATTCAGGGTAACTATTGAGAGATATGAATTTAGTGCCATTGTATTGCCTATAAGGTGACTGTTACTGTTCCTTTCTGATCTACTACTTTTAGGATCTCTCTTTGCTTAGAGGACCCCTTTCAATATTTCCTGTAGAGCTGGTTTGGTGCTTGCAAATTCTTTCAGTTTTTGTTTGTCCTGGAAACTTTTAATCTCTCCTTCTATTTTCAATGATAGCTTAGCTGGATATAGTATTCTTGGCTGCATGCTTTTCTCGTTTAGTGCTCTGAATATATCATGCCAGCTCTTTCTGGCCTGCCAGGTCTCTGTGGATAAGTCTGCTGCCAATCTAATATTTTTACCATTGTATGTTACAGACTTCTTGTCCCGGGCTACTGTCAGGATTTTCTCTTTGTAGCTAAGACTTGTAAATTTTACTATTAGGTGATGGGGTGTGGGACTATTCTTATTGATTTTGAGGGGGGTTCTCTGCACCTCCTGGATTTTGATGCTTGCTCCCTTTGCATATTGGGGAAATTCTCTCCAATAATTCTCTCCAATATACCTTCTGTTCCCCCCTCTCTCTCTTCTTCTTCTGGAATCCCAATTATTCTAATGTTGTTTCATCTTACGGTGTCACTTATCTCTTGAATTCTCCCCTCGTGATCCAGTAGCTGTTTGTCCCTCTTTTGCTCAGCTTCTTTATTCTCTGTCATTTGGTCTTCTATATCGCTAATTCTTTCTTCTGCCTCATTTATCCTAACAGTCAGAGCCTCCATTTTTGATTGAACCTCATTAATAGCTTTTTTGATTTCAACCTGGTTAGATTTTAGTTCTTTTATTTCTTCAGAAAGGGCTTTTATAACTCCCGAGAGGGTTTCTCTAATATCTTCCATGCCTTTTTCAAGCCCGGCTAGAACCTTGAGAATCGTCATTCTGAACTCTAGATGTGACATATTACCAATGTCTGTATTGATTAGGTCCCTAGCCTTCTGTACTGCCTCTTGTTCTTTTTTTTGTGGTGAATTTTTCCACCTTGTCATTTTGTCCAGATAAGAGTATATGAAGGAGCAAGTAAAATACTAAAAGGGTGGCAAAGACTCCAGGAAAATATGCTCTAACCAAATCAGAAGAGATCCCAAATTGTGAGGGGGGAGAAAGGGGATAAAAAGGGGTTCAGAAAGAAAAAAAAAACAATTAAAAAAAGAAAACGAATAAAGAAAAAATATAAAAAAGAAAATATATATATATAGGATAAACTAGTTAAAAAACGTTAAAAAAAGAAAAGGGTAAAAGTTAAAAAAAATTTAGCAGAAGAAGAGAGAAAAAAGAAATTGAAAAAGAAAAAAAAATTAACTGCAAGACTAAATAATCATGGGGAGAAAGCCATGAGTTCCATACTTTGCTTCCTCCTCCTCTGGAATTCTGCTGCTCTCCTTGGTATTGAAACTGCACTCCTTGGTAGGTGAACTTGGTCCGGCTGGATTTCTTGTTGATCTTCTGGGGGAGAGGCCTGTTGTAGTGATTCTCAAGTGTCTTTGCCCCAGGCGGATTTGCACTGCCCTTACCAGGGGCCAGGCTGAGTAATCCGCTCAGGTTTGCTTTCGGGAGCTTTTGTTCCCTGAGCGCTTTCCGTAGAGTTCCAGAGGACGGGAATGAAAATGGCGGCCTCCCGGTCTCCGGCCCAGAGGAGTCAAGAGCTCAGGGCCCTGCTCCTCAGTGCGCCCTCAGAGAACAGCGCCCATTTACTCCCATCTCCCTGGCCTCCGGCCGCGCTCCGAGCTCACCGAGCCTGCGACCACTTCAAGGTAACCCCGAGCTGTGAGCTCACTCCTTGGCTCTGTCTCTGTAGCTGGCTTCCCCGTTCTAATACCTGTAAGCTCTGCGACACTCAGACATCCCCGATCCTTCTGTGACCCTGCGGGACCTGAGGCCACGCTGCCCCCTCATGGGCTTCACCCCGGTTTAGCCTCTGGAGCAATGTCCCTCATCAGAACAGACTTTTAAAAGTCCTGATTTTCTGCTCCGTTGCTCCGCAGCTTGCCGGGAGCCGGCCCCTCCCCCCGCAGTCTATCTTCCCGTTGCTTTGGATTCACTTCTCCGCCAGTCCTACCTTTCAGAAAGTGGTTGATTTTCTTCTTCTCTTCGATCTCCCGTTGGATTTGTAGGTGTTTTCAATCTTTAGATAAGCTATCTAGCTGATCTCCTGCTACCTGAAGTTATCTCAGCCTGCTACTTCTCCCCCATCTTGACTCCTCCAGCCAGCCTAGAGTCTTTAAAGTGACCTGTCAGGTTTCAAAAAGAAGGCTGGTTCATATAAAACCCTATTTCTTGTCATGTTTCTTCTAGCAAGGCCCCTATGGAAGTACAAACTTCAGATAGCATACACTTGGAAGAATGTCATTAGCATGTATTTATTTATTATTATTTTTTTAATTTTTTAGTTTTTTAAATAAAGATATAATGTATTATTAGCCCCAGGGGTACAGGTCTGTGAATCGCCAGGTTTACACACTTCACAGCACTCACCATAGCACATACCCTCCCCAATGTCCATAACCCCACCACCCTCTCCCGAACCCCCTCCCAAAGAATGTCATTAGCATGTATTTATTAAGGGGGATCCTAGATGCATTAATCTAATAGACCTAAATAGATCTAAACCATTACTTAAGTGTAAAGCAAACACCTTCCACATATATATCTATATGTATATATGAAAATACACATGATTAAAATCAGCTTAATTATAATTAAAAATCAGTTTAATTCATTTTATGGCATAATATTTAAAATTTTCTCCCAAGCAACAATTTTTTACTAAAACCCGCCTCATTTTCATCCTCTAAATTTCATCAGTACAATTTTAGTGGTTTAATTATATAGGTCTTGTTTATTTATCCTAACTGTCAGAGAAGAAGATCTTGTCAACACTATTTTAGTTGGTCTGGGAAGAATAGGAATATTTGTGGCCTGAGCAATACAAGTAGAAGATAAAAGATTTTTTCTTAATATTTGAATCTGCTAATTTCCCCCAAACTACTATACTTACTTACATTTGCCACAAAACTTAGAAGTATAATTTACTGATTATATTTTTATAATAATTTAATAATGATAAGTAATATAATACTTTATATTAAGAAAAGAAAAAGGGAATCAGTTCAAATTATGACAGCAGGTATATAGGTTAGATAATCATTTTAATTTGATAACTTCCCAGAAGAGTGAAATGGACACTTTCAGTACTCAGTGAAATTTGGTTCTGAGCAGTGATGTTAGCTCTAGTTGTTGGCAACAAACAAGCTATAGCTTGTTTCCTTGCATCCCTGCTCCCCACCCCAATTTAAGACTTTATCTACTCTGAAAATGTAAAAGAACAGAGTCCTCACCGTGCTCCCAACATACATGCACACACACACACATACACAGGCTGATGACCAAGTTCCTGAAAAATTCTTTGGTAGGAAAATTCACAGTTAAAGGATATAAGGCATTATCAGATAGAGTTAGAAAGATTGAAGATTTTACGATTCTATAAAAGCAGTTGTAGGGGGCCTGGGTGGCTCAGTGGGTTGGGTCTCTGCCTTCAGCTTGGGTCATGGTCCCAGGGTCCTGGGATCAAGCCCCACATCCAGCTCTCCGCTCAGCAGGGAGCCTGCTTCCTCATCTCTGCCTGCTTCTCTGCCTACTTGTGATCTCGCTGTCTGTCAAATAAAGAAATAAATAAAATCTTAAAAAAAAAGTTCTTGTAAATCTTAAAGTCAAGAAAATAAAACAACATAGTAAATGAAATAGAGAATAGTCAGTAACATTTAACTATTTCATATTAATAATAATGGACACTTTATAATTACTTTCCATCAATCAACAGTTTGTTTCTTCTTTTTTTAAAAGATTTATTTATATATTTGAGAGAGAGAGGGAGAGAGAGGGAGAATGCAAGCATGTACGCACATGTACTAGCAGGAGAGTGAGGCAGAGGGAGAGAGAATCCCCACACGGACTCCCTGCTGAGCATGGAGCTCAATGTGGGCTCCATTGTAGGATCCTGATATCATGACCTGAGCTGACATCAAGAGTCGGACGCTCAACTAACTTAGCCTCCCAGGCACCCCTCAAATGCTAGCTTCTTAGAAAAATTTTAGGACCTTTATCACTATTTCAGTGAGATGTAAAAATATATCCAGTTGCCTTATGGAAGATAGCACAAATACTAAAGGGCTATTTTTTATATGTCTGATGCCCTGTTTGAATGCCTTTTGAACTTTAATGACCCAAAATTGTTGACTCCAGTCCCCAATTTTCACTATGGTTCCAAAAATACAGCATACCTTAGAGACCTTAACACTTACCAAGCTTTGTATAACATTTTTTACCTATTTGATGGAACTAAGTAGATATTTCCCAAATTATGTCCTCAACCCAAGATTCTATATCCTTGGCTCTGGTCACTTCAATGTGAATAGAAACATACCACCAGATTTTCTGTATAACTCACTCTTTTCTCTCCTTCAGAAGTAGAAGTGCAATTCCAAGGCCCAAACTTACATTTCTTCAGCTTCCTTTATCTCTGGAAGAGGAGCTGATGAGAAAACTATTGCTGTTCTGCTTTTCCAATCCAAATCACTAATCCCTTCTTTTTTTCACTTATCTCTCATAGGAATGACTTGTAACTTATGGACTCTGGCACTCAAATGCTCATGGTTGCTGGAAAAAGGTATGCAGGAGACTAGAATTTCTGGTAAGAGAAAATCGTTGGAAAAAATTTTTTGTTCTTGGGGAAAAGTATTTTTACTTAGTAATTTTTCAATATTTTCATATCTCAATTAGGTGGGTGTATGAGACTTCTCTCTGAGAGAAGTTTTGGGTGGGGATGAAGTGGGGATGGGGTTTAGGGAAGAAAGGGGGAACAAGAGCTCTTGAGTCCTTGATGAAGTGGACAGGAGTTTCTATTAAAGGAGCTGGGGGTGATGCTAAAGGAAGAACACTTGGAATGCTGAAGATAAACTTTGTCCATTGCACTGTTTTAGCTAAAGTAGAAATAAAGTCTCCATTCTCAAAGAACCGTAAATCTAGTTTCTATAGCAAGGATTTCTTGCCATGGAGTTGTGAATCACTGGAATACATTATCAAAATAATTTGTAGTCTTTTGAGTATTTTTTAATGAAAAAGATCACAATATCTTTAGAAGTGGATTAGGTTAGATAGAATAGTGCATAGGGAATATTGGAAGAAATGAGCTGAATATAGTATGATTCTGAGATAATGACTAAGGAAATACAAAACAGACCATTTTCAGTTAGGAAAAAACTGACTACTTTCAACCATTGTATCTTTTAGAAAAGGAGTATCTAAACACTTGATTAATTTTATCCTCTATTGTACCTGTTTTAAAAGTTAATATGGTGCCTGGCACATAGCAAGTACACAATACTTGTATGTTGTTTTTAGCACAACATGACACAAGGTTATTGTTTTCAATCTAAAACTTAGGGAAATGAGGCTTGTGTTTGCTATTCTCTTCATTAGGTTTTATAGCTCTGTTCTTTATTCAGGACTGACACTTATTACTTAGTTTTCTATTTCCTAGTCTAATAAACATATTTTAAATTTTTTCATTACCATCATAGTAGTTTATTAGGGATGCCATAACAAAATACCACAGGCTGGGTGGTTTAAAAAGCAGAAGTTTGTTTCTTCACTGTTCTCGAGGCTAAAAGTCCATCATGAAGGTGTTGGTATATTTGTTTTTTCTGAGGCCTGTCTTCTTGCTTTGCAGATGATGCCTTCTGGCTATGCCCTCACAGGATCCTCCCTTAGTCTCTGTGTGTGTGTTGTCTGGGTCCTAATCTCTCCTTCTGATAAAGACCAGCCTCATTGGATTAGGGCCCAATCATATGACCTCATTTTACCTTCACTACCTCTTTAAAGGCCCTATCTCCAAATACAGTCTAAAGTAATGGGGGTTAGGACTTCAACATATGAATCTGGGGGGGGGCACAATTCAGCCCATAACAAACACTTTTTTTTTTTTTAAGATTTATTTATTTATTTGAGAGAGAGAGAGAGAGAGAGAGAGAGAAGGACACTGAGCATGAGCAGCAGGAGAGAGAGAGGGAAAGGGAGAAAGAGAATCCTCAAGTAGATTCCCTGCTGAGCAGGAGCCAGATGTGGGGCTCCATCCCAGGGCACTGAGATCATGACCTGAGCCAAAACCAAGTGCCAGACACTTTAATTGACTGAGCCACCCAGGTGTCGCCATAACAGCCATCTTAAGAAAAACGTACTGCTTCAGTTCAGACAGACCTCCAAAATAGGTATGTGTAAAAAAACTCAGATAAGGACTATGTTGCTTTGAAAATCTTAAGGGGATTGTATCCTCTTGCCAACTATATTTAAGAACCAAAAGAAATTGAACACTATTTAAAAATAACATTATATGTTCTCTTTCAAATTCTATATAGGTGCCATGGGCAGACATTATACTCTAGAACATTAGGAAGGACAAAAAATAGCATCTAGTGAATAGCTATGATTACATGGTAAACATTATTTTATAATCTTGAATTGTGGTATATGGTCTTAGATTTTGGTGGGCTTAATTTAAATGAAAGCACTTCTTGAAAGATGTAACTCTCAAGTACAAAAGCTCATTAGGGCAACAAATACTCACTAGTATTAATAGAAATGTTAGTAATAATATCACAGAGTCCTGCAAAATTTCTGTGCTTTCTCTATCCTCAAAGTAAGGTTAAAAGGTCTAGTACAGTTTCAGTGGCAAGGATATTTTATTTTGAGCTGAAGGAAGTTCCACATTCATCATGATTCTCTGGATTTTCCTTTGTGTGGACTCTTTGAAACATGGTAGCCTGATCTTTGACAAACTTTTCCTAAAAGTTCTCTTTGTGCTGTTTCAGTTATTTGGTAAATGATAAATTGTAGTCCGTAGCTCTTCCTCCCTCCCCTCCCACCTTGCTCTACTCCCATACTGATCATATCTCAGGTTTCTTCTTTCTGCTGGAGTTCTCAACTGGACTTGGTTGATTTTCTCATCCAGATTTCATTACGTAGCCTGCTCAGATATCTTGAAAATTTGTTAGCCTGAATTCTTCTCTAAATTGCCTGGGAAGTTTATTTCCTCCTTTTATGCCTTCCCTCAAAGTTTTCCTGGATATAATAGAACATTTTAAGCTCATACAATTCTTTCACAGAATCCTGAGAAGATATCCTATCTTGGAAAAAGTATCTTGATATTCTAGTAAAAAGGACATTTCCTTGAAGACTGGCTTAGTAGTTCTCTCTTCAGCTCCTGGAAACACCAGGTTCTTGTGGTTCTTTCGTGGGACCACCCTGAAGAGCTTCTTTAGATGGGGATTCAGTCACTTCTATGTCCCCCAAACACATTGCACAGCCATGTCTGTGAATGTCATTGCTGTCATCTAGAATTTTAATAGATAAGCTATGGGGAAATCTACCAGACACCTGGAAACTTAAGAATCCTTTGAAAATTGATCATTCATTTGTGGGATCTATGGACACGCTCTATTAACTATCCAACTTCCTTCCTCTTTCCTCTACTCCTGCAAAGGTTATGCTGGAAAAAGGAATTTACCGCAAAGAAATTTAAAGGCAAATTATACTTCCTTCAGAATGGTCCAGTTTTTTTTTTGATGATATCATATATACACATATATTTATAAATTATATATTTATGTATAACATATATTTATAATTTATTTTGCAGTTGGTTTTAAATTAGGGTATATAGTTAGAATAAACAATTAATTAGGAAAAATTAGAGTCAGAGACCTCAGAGTTGTAGATAAATGTTTGTTGACAAAAGTGAGGTTGTATTACAGCTTATTTTGGGTCTTTGTTTTCTAAGGAAAAGCTATTAACTGTATGTTGGGCCAAGGCATTTGTATAATAAACTCTCAGATGTTGAATTTGTACTCTGGTTTCCCAAGTTTTGACTGGATCTTGGTATATCTTCCAATGTGTGGACTATAGAAATCAGGAGATGAAATTTGAACTAATTAGTTTTGTGATATGTCAGAACTTTGTTAAAGATCTATTTGCTTTTGTTCTATTAGCAAACCAAACACTGACTTCTTTTGGTTTGTCTACTATGTTTTTTCATTGTTAAACAAATTTCTTCCAATGACATAAGTAGATAACATAAATTTTGCCTATTTTTGGATAAAAGATATCAGTTTAGACTAATTTAAGTCAGATAAAATGGCCTAAATGGTTCTTTTATTTAAATTATGAGAAATTTAGAGGCATGGAAACTTACTTTATTTTATCCACATAAAGTCTTTTATATTGATTTATGTTACTTCCTTTAAGAATTGTAATAGCTCAGTCTGGTTGATTTTCTAGGCTTTCCATTGTCCATATTAGAAGATCTTTTTCTGTTACAGCTAATTTATGAAACTCTTCAGGTAACATTGCTGTCCTAGCAATGTAGAAATGGAGCTTAGTTGTTTAATATATTAACAATAATAAAGATTTAACTACTTTTAAAATAAAATGCTTATAACATTAAAAATGAATAAAATTTTTTGATGCATTTGTACCCTATTCTAAGTATAGTTTAAAAAAGAAAAAGAGTTCCTTGAAGCTATTTTTCAAAGACCATTTTTTTCCTAAAGGTTAGCAAGTAAATACAACACAGGCTACAGGCTCATAATATGTAGCTTCTCTAATGATCCCCCAACTTTTAAAATTTGTTAGACATAAAAGCGGTGCTAATCTGATTAGTAACTGTGATTGAGTAAATCTACTGTAAAAATGGACCGTGTTCTGGTTTTTAACATGATACCATGAAAGTCATTTGAGACTGCCTCTGTGGAACATAAAAGTCTCTTTGATGGAATATTTATTCCATGATTAAAATCTATCTCTATATACATATATATGTGAATGTGTGTATATATGATTTGTGTTGTTTATTTTCATAAATAGTTATAAAATTTAGTTCTTGGAAAACTGATAGGCAGGAAAGAAAAACAGTATAGCACAAACAAATGTCAGTCAAGTCTTGATGTGAGGGTGGTTACAAGATACTGAGACTCGAGATTATCCAATGCTCATTTAACTTCCGTCCTTCTCCCTGACTCCAGACACAGGTAGAAAGAGGAGAACTAATGTCTGAGAGGCTGTTGTGTATAAGCATTTTTCATATGTCCCTCATTTAGTTAGAAGCGTGGAAGGAAAGATGGAAAGCTTGTAATATTGAAAAAAATCTGTTACGTATGTTGTGAGACATTACAACTAGGCTGTAGCGTATTTTTACATGTCATTTCAGTAGTTACAGATACTTCTTTTAAAGCAAAAAAATTCATTCCTTGGCATCCACATACACTGCAATTAGACTTTTGGCAAAAGTCTCTGGCAGTTTAAGCGAAGTCCAGAGAAATGTCAGCACTGCTTATTAATGTATTTATTTGAAAAAGGGAGGTCATTTTTATATTATTAATATGTATGAAAATATACCAAGAAAGGAAAGGTTTTAAGCAAGTCAAATAAAAAAAATTGCTTAATTTATAGTTAACCTAGAATTTAAATGGAATTTTCCATTTTTATTATAGTTAGATATCTGTTAAAATAACGAATTTTGTGATTGTTTTACTATTTCTTTATAAATCCAGTGAACACCTTATTTATAAATAAAATTACTTTAACCTTTTATAATGCTTTTTGCACAAGATTTTCATTATTAACGATGTCATAAAACGTGAGTGTTGAACATTATGTCAGATACTTTATGATATATGACATAGGAACAATTGGCTGAACAAAGTTAGGTTTTTATTTCACCGTGGCTATTGGCATTTTCCCTTAGTTCCATGGCACTTTCTGAAAAAAATTAAGTTCAGTACTCTTAAGGATTTCAAACTGTACCCTGTTCATTTTATGGAGCAGCTTTACATTTTCAAAGAAGATAAAGGTTAATGAAAAATTTTCAATGAATAAAGAAATAAATTCCATGTAAACTTTGGATTTTAGATGCATGGTTTATCAATTCATACATCCCATAGTTCACAGTGATATCATATGATTGGTCTCCCTATTGCAGCTTATGAATATATAAGGAGAAAGCCAGTAGTGGGAATACCATATGGGGAGTGGGGCAAGGACTTCCAAGGTTTGGGGCTGCGGGTTGAATACCTAACCATTTGATTTAATGTATAAGGACTGGTGGGGGTAGGGGAAGGAAATGGTGCTTAGGAGAATAGAGTATATAATGACCACGAAGATTAAATTATCCCTAGTTATATTATCTGTTGGGTCATTACGAGTCCTGAGGATAAAGTCTGAGTTCCCATTCTAAGATTTTTACATGCATTTTTTTTCCGTCTCTACCTATTACTTCCCCAATAATTTTCAGTTATAACCCTTTAGAAGAAATAAACTGCTTTCATTGTTAAGAGAAAGAGAAATTCTCCTATGGAAAACCATAATAATTTTTACCAACAAAATAAATGACACACACACAAAATGACACATCTGGTATTTCTTTGTCATATATTATCACAAATGCTTGTGTTGTGGTTCATCATTTTAAAAAAGGAATGGAATTTATTGCCCCAATGTGAACTAAATCCTAGCTCCTCTGCTTACCAAATGTGTAACCTTTGCAAATTACTTAATCTTTCTCTGGCTCAATTTCTTAATTTGATATAAAGGAGATAATAGGGTTTATATTTAAATAGGAAAATATAAATAAGGCATTTAAAACAATTAGCATGAAATAAGTGCTGGCTACAACTATTATTGTTGTTTGTTATTACATACTTTAATTTCCAAGAACTTCTGGGGGGTCTTTAGGACCTAGTTCTGTGTTAAGAAGTAGAACTTTTTGGACGAAGGGCCTGATTATTTTTAAGCCTCTTGATAATGTGTTTTCACTGTTTCCCCAAAAAGATTCTCCTGGTTTGTGTTTCCAAAGAACCTGTGAAAGTTCCCATTTCACCTCACCAAGACTCTACTACTTATAATTTGAATCTTAATTTATGCTCAAATGTGATTCTACATTATGGCTTTAATTTTTCATTTCTTTGATGATCAAATAGGTTAATTTAAAAAAATGAATTTATTTACTTATTTGTAGAAGGTCCTTGTCCTGTTTTACTTTGAGTTCCTGTTTTGCTTATTTATTTTTATGAGGCCTTTGTTTATTAAGGACATTAGCCCTTTGTCATATTTGTTGTAAATATTTCTTCTTTTTAATTTTATATTTCATGTACAGAAGTTTTAAGTGCTTATATAATGAAATCCCTTGATCTTCTTCCTTTGTGATTTTTTCCACTGAAAAGCTACCATTCTTAAGATTTATGAAAACAACTGCTAGTTCAGGATAAGTCCTGATTAATAGAGTAATTTACTCATGAGCTTCAAGGACTTGGAATTATTTCTTTGTATGAGCTTAGGAAGTCACTTACTCTTACTGTAATTGAAGATTATCATCAAAAATCATAGCAAAAGTCTCTTATTAAGTATAAATTTATCTAAACCTATATATATATATATATATATATATAAATTCATATACTTAAATAAACAAGGTATCCAGTATCTGTTGATATAGGACATTACAGTTTACAAAACATTTCTAACATACATTCTGTAATTTCATCTCCTACAACTACCTTATGGAGTTATGGAATAACTTTATTATGGAATAAAGTGGAATTATTATCTTATTATTTATCTAATTCTCAGTAACTGTGTAGCTTCTCTTAGGTTGTACAGCTAGCAAATAGCAGAGTTTGAACTTGAACCCAGATCCTTCAATTCCAAATCTGTGCTTCACTCATTTGTCTTCCTGTTTTTGAAAAACTACATGTATATCAAGTAAAATTTTTAAGGATATAACTTCTTTGGGTTTGAACATTTCAAATTCTTGCTGCTCCAGATACCCTGCTAGAAGGAAGGAAAGTATATTTGTTGAGCTGGTATTTATATTTAAAATATTTACACTGGGCCGTTAACTTGATTAAAGTATCCTTTGATTCCTTTTTATTTCCCCCCTTTTTCAAAGATTTATTTATTTAGAGAAAGAGAGAAAGTGTGCAAGTGAGTGAGGGGGGGAGGGGTAAAGGCAAAGGGAGGGAATCCTTAAGTAGACTCCCCACTGAGTGCAGAACCAGAAGTGGGGCTCCAGGACCCTGAGATCACGACCTGAGCTGAAATCAAGAAACTGATGCTTAACCGACTGGGCGACCCAGGTGCCTCCTTTCTCATTTTCCCTTTATCAGGAACTATATCATGTCTTATTTGCAATGACTTCTTTTCATTCATCTTATCTCCATGTTATAAGCCTGCTCTCTCTCTTTTTTTTTTAAATCACCTTTCAGGAAGGCTCTGCATTTTTACTCCCATAGCAATCTGTGCTGATTGGCCAAATCAGTCATACTTCTTTCTCTGTCAATGATAAAACCCATGTTTGGTTGTCATAAATGTTTAGAACCAGGATGCTATATATTAATCATAATTAATATAATAATAATAATAGTAATCAAAATAATAATAATCAAAATTATCTCCTTTAATTTTCAAAGTAGTTCATACTATAGATATTGTTATCACCTTTTCCATTTTACTGGTGATGAACAAACTTAGGTTACCCCCTTGCCTAAGACCTCACAGCTAGTTAATATTTGTGCCATGCTTGGAGTTCAGGTATTTTCCTGATGCATCCTACTGACTCCTGGCAGGGATGATTGAAATTCTTTTCACCTGTTATGATCCTAGAAGCAGTTTTTCTTCTGGGTCTGAGCAGCTGTAAATGCACTTCTTGGTTCCCATCCCATAAACCTAATTCCATCTCAGGGTCATTCTGCACAGCTTGACTTACACATAAAAATTAACTTTTAAGAGGTTTACTTTAGCTTGATAGCCATCTATTCACTGATCTAGAAAGCAGGTATCCTGAGTGCAATTTCCTTTCTATAAATGAATACATTGCCCCACTCTTCTATGAGCTCATTCTTATAGAGTATCATATTTGCATTATTGTTCCAGACTAGATGAGGACATACCGACCTACAGTTTTCAAACCCTCTTGGTCTTCAAATTTCCGCAAACAACAGGGTTTGGGCATTCATTAGACCTGGACATTGAATTTTTTCTTCCTTTTGGGTATAAGTGAGAGAAAAGAAAAATGGAAAGTACTTAGCAAAGATAGGCATGAATAATTATTATAGTGGAAGAAAAGATTTGTAAAAAAGGATGAAAAGCCCTGAATTCCCACAACATAGACCAAAGATGATTGAGGGGGGGAAATCTTTACTTATAGGATATTAAAAAGGAATTATGTTGAGGAGAGAATGAGCTGAAAGGAAATTTAGTTGTAGCAGTTTTTAACATAAAAATATAAAAATTTGGAATGCTGTGAATTCACTGGGATATTCACATTATTACTAACCTCTATTAAGTGTTAGTATGTGCTAGACAGTTAATTCATTTAATTCTCAGAATAACCTGTGATCAAAGTATACTCTTTTCTCTGTTTTAGAAATGAGATTTAGAGAGGTTAATAACTTGCTTGGGAATCACAGAATTGGTAAGTAGTGGAACTGCTTACAAACTTAATAGCACCTCCCAGGCTTTGTTATTATTTACTTGTTTACTGTCCACCACTTTCTCTACCAGAATGTTAAGCCCCATGAGGGGAAACCAATATCTGTCTTTAAAAACTGCTATATCACCAGTGCCTAGCTCAGGGCTGGACACTTATAGCTTGCTCATTACATATTTATGAAATGAGTGAATAAAATCATTCTAATCTCAGAACCATATTAATCCTTTTGCAATAATGTGTAAAAAGCTTCTCATTGGTTAGATGAATGGATAAAGAAGATGTGGTATATATATATACAGAATGGAATATTATTAGGCCTTAAAATTATGAAAACTTGCCATTTGCAACAACATGGTTGGAGCTAGATAGTATAATGCTAAACTAAATAAGTCAGTCAGAGAACAACAAATACCATATGATTTCACTCATATGTGGAATTTTAGAAGCAAACAAACAAAGGAAAAATAAGAGGGAGACAAACCAGGAAAGGATCTCTCTCTCTCTCTCTCTCTCTTTTTTTTTAAGATTTTATTTATTTGACACAGAGAGCATAAGCAGGGAAGTGGTGGGCAAAGGGAGGGGGAGAAGCAGACTCCCCGCTGAGCAGGGAGCATGACGTGGGACTGGATCCCAGGACCCTGGGATCATGACCTGAATAGAAGGCAGATACTTAACCAACTAAGCCAGCCAGTTGTCCCCATGAAATAGACTCTTAACTATAAAGAACAAATTGATGATTACCAGAGGAGAGGTGGGTGGGGGCATGGGTGTAATAGGTGATGGGGATTAAGGAATGCACTCATCATGATGACCACTGGTTAATGTATAGACTTGTTACATCACTATATTGTATACTTGAAACTAATATAACACTGTATGCTAACTATACTGGAATTAAAATAAAAATCTTAATAAAAAATTATCATTGGAAAAAAAAAATTCTCATTGGTTTGTCATGTCTTCCTTCAAGCACCTTTGTATATTTTCCCTGAAGCTTTTGTAGATTCAGGGGAGAGGTGTAACTAATTAATATAGGATTCCTTTCACCCCCAAATATTGAGCTTACCTCTATGTAGAGATGGTGGAGAGAATGTTTAGAATTTTACCAATTTGAATTAGTTATATTTCTCAGTATTATAATTTATAGCAATTATTTTCTATAACCTTCATGAAATTCAGGCAAATGGGCAAATAACAGTGTCTCAGCAATGACTGAGACAGACATGTCTTGACCTGTATTGAAATTATTGTTTATTTATTAGTTTCGAGATTTCTGTCAGATCCTCATTAATTTTTGAATTTAATATAATACAGGACAAGATATTTCCCAAAAACATTTTAAGTATCAGAAATAAAAGGTAAGGGGTGCTTGGTTGATTCAGTCATTAAGCGTCTGCCTTCGCCTCTGGTCATGATCCTAAGGTCCTGGGATCGAGCCCTGCATCGGGCTCCCTGCTCAGAGGAAGTATGCTTCTCCCTCCCACTCCCCCTGCTTGTGTTCCCTCTCTCTCTTCTCTCTGTCAAATAAATAAATACAATCTTTAAAAAAAATTAAGAAAGTGTAAAATATATGTAGATGTTACTCTCCGGTTTGAGATGTATTAGTAAAAAAATTGTGAGACATGTAAAGTGTCTTGTAGAAGGCATAATCCTCAAACTCCAGCCCACTGTTCTCAACTCTGGCTGTGCAATAGAAGCAGGGGTTCTTAAAAATATGTCTAGGACCCACCATAGACCATAATATCAGAATATCCAGGGTTAGGCCATTTTAAGTTTAAAAAATACAACAATTTTTGTTCCTATTTGCAGATGACAAGTTACTAGACATAGAAAATCCTGAAGACTCCACCAATAAGCTACTAGAAGTAATAAATGAATTCAGTAAAGTTGCAGGATATAAAATTAGTAGCCAGAAATCAGTTGTATTTCTATACGCTAATAATGAAGTAGCAGAAAGAGAAATTAAGAAAACAATTCCATTTACAGTTGTACCAAATGTAGTAAAATACCCGAGAATAAACAAAAGAAGCGAAAAGATCTGTACAATGACAACTATAAAACACTGAAGAAAGAAATTGAAGATGACACAAATAAATGGAAAGATATTCCATGCTCTTGGATTGGAAGAATTGATATTGTTAAAATGTCTATACCACCCAAAACAATCTACAGATTCAGTGCAATCTCTATCAAAATATTATTTTCCACAGAACTAGAACAAATAATGTTAAAATTTGTATGGAACCACAAAAGACTTCAAAGAGCCAAAGCAATCTTGAGAAAGAAAAATAGAGCTGGAGGTATCATAGTTCCAGATTTCAAGATACGCTACAAAGCTATAGGAATAAATAAAAAAAAAAAAAAAACAAGCTTTTAAAAGCTATTTTCACTATGGCATTGATTTGAATACCTTCACAATACCTTTCCCCCTCACTATACTTCCTTCTTTTTTTTCTTTATCTTTTCAGGGACACTTAGTGTCCTGAAAAAGCAAAGAAGTCAATATATGGTCTCATTAGTGTAGTACAGAGGATTTTAATTACCTTCTTTCTTTAAATGCAATCTAAAACATAAGAAATATCATATAATACCTAAGACCTACAAAGAGATATAAAGAATAATGCAATGGATATCCATAGATTCACCACCAGATTAAAGGTAATGGCATATTATCAAGTCATAGTTGAAACTCCATGTGTACCTCCCTCAAACGCACTCACTTACCCAAAATAACCACGAGTTTTCTCTTTTTTAAAATTATATGCTCATGTATTCCTAAGCAACATATGGCATTATTTTGCAGTTAAAAATTTTGAAACTTTATAAAAAACACATATATTCTTTTGCAACTTACTGTTATGTGAGATACAATTATGTTGTTATATGAAATTTCTGCCCATTGATTTTCACTGCTACATCATATTCTATTTTAATGTACTCCAAATTCATATTATCTTTTGAATAGCCAGCTCCCACTGGTGATTAATTTTTACATATGATGCTGCTAATTATGATTTTTGCATCCTGTTGCAATTCATTTTTTGAAAAAATTTTAATACAAGACCTTATATTTTGTCCCAATTATATTTCATTTAAAAATTTTTGAGATAGAGTTTTCACTTAAAAATCTATCTTGTTAGTTTTGTCTGATCTTTTCAGCTTATCAACTGTTTTTTGGATTAATTTGGTTACCTGTTATTTTAACTCGCCTTCCATCTTAGAATTATTCACAATTTGATAAAATCCTTCTACGTATTATTTAAGCCATTGATAAGAATTATGTTAGTAGGGTAGGACCTGTTACCCAGTGATGGAGAGTCTATAATTTACCATGCTAGAGTATGAATTTAGCATGGATCAAAGCAAACACACTGAATTTATTGTTGAGAACTAGATTTGAGTTACTAGAACATAGATGCTACTTTAAACCACCACAGATTCAAGAAAGATCCCAAGACTGAAAATACTACTCTGGATTTTCTCTCAAATAACAGTCAATGAGCTGGGTTAGTTAATAAGATGAATGAGTGACCGAACATCTATGGAAATGGAGTAAAGGCAAAATCATACTGGTGTTTTTCACCTCAGAGTTAATCCTAATAAGATCACATCAAATTTTTATTAACGGTTTCTGCGGTCGGAATTTAAGGTCTTACATATGTCAACCACAAGGAGGAGCTATGGCCTAGTCAGGAAGAGTCTTGCTTCTTCCAATTGGCAGAGGCAGCTCAAAGATAATCTTCTAGAAAAGAGGCCATATCTTGGAAAATGACCTTTCTTAAAAATGACATTTATATAGGAAATTTTAAATGGATAAGCTAGTCTTTATTTTCAAAGGGAAAAGAAACAAGACAGTTACATATAATTCTAATATAACTCCTCTACTAAGAAAAAGGTAAGTTTTCTCTTCTTTTTTAATTGATCAGATGCATGGAACAGAGCAATTAGCTAACTCTTGTTAATTCATCCAGAACCATTCGGCTTTAGAATGGACAAGGATCTCAGCATCATCCAGTTTTCCTCTTTGCCTTAAAGCATTCAGGTATTAGGGTTTTAAGATATATAATGTGGGCTCAATAATAATTTACTGAATTAATGACATGAAAACCTGTAGTCCAGATGGGTTAATTAAGTTGACATGGGCACACAAGCAGTCAGCCAACAGAGTAAAGATCTGGGAAGAGGAGTGATATCACACAAAATCCCAGGTTTCTACTTCTTTGGATTTTACTTCTTACACAAAATCATGTTCTCCCTCCTGCATGCCCTGCTTAGGTATAGTCTAAATGTAAGTTACCTACTTTAGCCATGTTCAGAGATGCAGTAGCCTACTTTGCGGTGTAGCAAGCTCCCATGCACTACCCATATGTTAACTGAAGCTGGCACAATTCACGTGTTTTGGGAGGTTGAAGAGGAGATTCTTGCACTAAATGTAATTTTAGAATAGATGATCTCAAAGACTTTTCAACTCTAAGATTTTAGTTTATTTTGCTTCATTCTATCCTTATTTAAAGAAAATATTTTTATTATGGAAAACTTTAAACATACAAAAAAGTTGAAAGAATTTTATAGTGAATACCCATATACCCACCACACAGACTCTACCACTAACATTTTGCTATATTTGTCCTGTCATATCTATCCATCTTATTGTTTGGTGCATTAAAAAGTAAAAGATAGACATCAGTATGCTTCCCCTTAACCATTTCAGTATGGTAATAGATAAATAGAGTTCAATATTTGTTTAGCTTGTTCTAGGTAAAATTTTCACACAAAAATACAGAAATCTTAAGGGGCATTTGCTGAATTTTGACACATGAATACACCTGTGTCACCTAAACCCCTCTTAGATATGGAGCATTATCATCAGACTAGAAGTTTCCCTCAAGTCCCTTTCCAGTCAATCCCTGTCCCCTCCCAAAGGTATCCACTGTTCTTTTTTTCTCTTCACATCAGGTTAGTTTGCCATATAAGTAGAAGTACATTACCTTTTTGGTAATGGCTTCTTTTATCCAACACACTGTTTTTGAGATATTCACCAGTGTTGTTGCCCATCTTGGTAATCTCTTTTATTTCTTACTAGTATTCCATTACTAAATAAATACACCACAGTTTTTTAAACCCATTATAAGCCAAATATTGATGGATAGTTGGTTTTTCCCCCTTTTCTTAATTATTACGAATAAAGTTGCTGCAAATATTTTTGTACCAGTATTTCTATGGACATATGTTTTGTATCCCTTAAGTAAATAATGTGGTGAAGAATTGCTGGGTTATAGGTAAATGTACATTTGATTTTATAAATATTATTTCATTGTTTAAAAACGAAATATTTATTGAATATCTAATATCTAATTAAATATTTAATATCTAAAATATCTAATATGTCAGGTACTAATATGTTAGGCAGTGGGGATAGAGGAAAGATCAGTTGATATCTTAATATGTGTCATGTTTTTTCACTTACTGGTTTAACATCTTATTTTAAGGTTTTCTTTTATGAAATTGATCAGGTACATTTTCTAAATTATTTAGTGATTTTTATTTCAAAATAATAGGCCTCATTAGAGAATATTCCCACTACTGCATAGTGGTTAAGCCCACAAACTCTGGAGCCTGGGTTAGAATACTTGGGTTCAAATCCTGATTCTACCACTCACAGCTGTGTGATCTGGAACAGGTTATTTAAGATTATCCTCCAACTACCTACTGTTATAGCTTCTTGTATATACCTCTGATACCACTCATTTAGTTTTATTACAATTATTTGCAAACTTATTTGTTTCCTCTACTAGACTGTGGGCTTCTTGAACCGCATATATATTTCACTTATGTACATAATGTTAGTACCAAGTTTATTACATAGAAAATAGCAAGTGCTCAATAAATGTTTGGTGAATAAATAACTTACTACAGCTTTTGGGGGGTTAAGACATAGTTCTCAACAAGGATTTGTAAGAATTTATTTATTAAAAAATTTTTTTTTATTCATTTATTTACTTGGGGGAGAGACAGAGACAAAGAGAGTGAGTGAGAGAGTGAGAGTAATGGGAGGAGCAGAAGGAGAGGGACAAGCCGATTCCATGCTGAGCACAAAGCCTGAGGTGGGGCTCAGTCCCAGGACCCTGAGATCATGACCTGAGCTGAAACCAAGAGTTGGATGCTTATCCAACTGAACCACCTAGGCACCCCAGGGATTTGTAAGAATTTAAATGAGAAACTTTGAAGTAGGAAACCATATAAACACATGCTATCATATTATTGTGAATTTGTCAGAGTATCAGTGCTCAGAGCAGGGAGCTGAAGAGATGAGACAGAGGACAGAGAAATCTTTTGGAAGTGGGATATAAAATAGAAGGCTGCCCTGGAGGCAGGTCATTGAGCCTGAGCCCTGGCAAGGGGGCTTAAAGGTACAAGGTTTTTCATAACAGACTGAAAACAAAGGAATGGAACAAGAGAAACAAATTTAGCAAACTTCACAATTAGTCAAGTCCTGGTTGTGTTGGTCTCAATAATAGTTTGGAGGCAACAAAAACACCTACTGAATTATTGTTACCCTTGGATTTCGTGGCTCCTATAAATTAAGAGAGAAACAGTTCTCTTAGGGTCTCCAGGCCACGAAGGATGCATATTCTCTCTTTTTGTTTCTCTATTCCAACATTGAACTAATTAGAAGCAGCTAATGTGAAGGTGATGAAAACAATAATCAACTAATGTTGATGTTGAATGACGTGTCTTGAGGTTTTTAACTAGTATCTCTTGTTTACATGTTCATGATCCTTCACAAAATCTGCCTTCCTAGTCCAAGCTTGAAATCTTGAGATTACTGCTGAGAAAAAAGTTCAGTGGTTTGATGCTAACAGTTCCACAAAAATATTGGTTCCTTTAGAGAAGACTAAAAGAATGCTGAAAAGACCAGCTGATTTAGGACCAGGCATGATTATAGAAAATATTCCTCGAGAGAGGATTGTTGAACATATTCCTGAATAATAATAATAATAATAACAGATTTGTTCAGTACTTACTAAGTGCCATGTTCAGTATGGAACAATTGTATATTTATTATCTCTCTTTGTTCTCATAACCCTTTTATGTAGTATTAGTGCAATATTTTATAGATGGCAAAGTTGAAGCTCAGAGAAGGCAAAGAAAGAGTACATATCAGGTATTTTATGATGTTATTTTGGTAGGCACTTATCATCGACCTCCATTTTATAGAAAAGAAAACATATCACAGGACACTCAGGGAGTGAATACTGACCGAATACCCACAATGCTCTAGGCATGCCAAGTGCATTTTTGTCATTGTTAATTCAACTTCACAGCCTCATAACAACCCTGTCAGATAGATACCCAGACCCCCAAAATTACAGGTGAGAAAACTGAGGCTCTGGGACTCTAAGTAATTGGCCCAAATTCATATATTCAGTGAACAGAAACAAAGCAAAACTGGAAGTCAAAAGCAGTCACTTCTTGTCCCAAAGTCCACGTTTCCTCAAAGTTACAATGTTCTTTCTCTGATACTTAATTTGTCCAAGGCCACAGAGTTAGAAGTAGAGTGGAATGTCATACTCAAAATTTGGTTGTTCTTTCCACTATGTTCTGCAGCTGTTCTCTGGTTTTAGTGCATGTCATCATTATGTCTTCTGCAGAGGTAGAGAAAACAGGTCAAGGGTTTGCTCTTTCGGAGCAAGATTTTCAAATCCATGTGATTAAGCAACTGTGTATTCTCTGTCTTGCTAGACTAAATACTGTGATGGCAAACCCCTTAACCTTCACTTATAGATCATGTTTACAGTGTCTGCTATGTTCGCTTATCTTTTTTTCAGTTGTGGTAAAGTAAAACATTTAACATAAAATTTACCGTCTTAACCATTTTAAGCATACAATTCAGGTGGGTTAATTAAATTCACGTTGTGAAGCAGATCTCCAGAACTTGTTCATCTTGCAAAACTGAAACTGTATCCATTGAACACTAATTCTCCTTCCCTCCAAGCCCTTTGCAACCACCTTTCTACTTTCTGTTCTTATGAATTTGACTACTTTTTAGATATCTCATATAAGTGGGATCATGCAGTATTTGTCTTTTTGTGATTGACTTATTTCCCTCACCACAACATCCTCGAGCTTTATCTCTGTTGTAGCCTGTGACACGATTTCTTTCTGCTTTGAGGTTGTTTATGCTTTTATTTTGATTTTTGTACCTTTGCTGAACATTAAAGAAAAATGGCATAACCGTGTCTGTTCTGAAGGGCTGTTTCCCGATATAGAGGTTGTGCAATATTGTTAAAGAGAAGAGTGTTGCTCTGAAGAATAAAATGTGGGTGAAATAATATGACCCAATTGCATATTTCTTACACTTACATGACTTGGGGTTATGTTGGACAGATAGTGAGGGAAATTTCATAGTCTAAAACCCATATTCTGTATCCTGAAGGACTGAGTTTTGCCTGTACAACTGTATTTAAAATATAAAGCAGTATGCTTCCAAGGAATTTCACTAAAAAAATAGGAATTTTAACCTCTGTTTTGGAGGCTGAATCTGCAGCTTTGTGCTTGGAAGCTAGTGTTTCTCTTTTCTTTTTATATGCCACATGGGAAATATATTCCCTGGGAGATTAGGACTCTTAGGAGATTTTAAGACTTGGTCTTTAAATATATGGTCAGATAAATCACTGTACTATGTTTCTACTTTTCCAAGCATAGGAGTCACCATTCATTTTATAAAAATTTGTTAATACTTGGTTAAACATGAAGACAAATTTATCTGCAAGATTTTAGTGTACCACTTGGACAAAAACTGTTAGTGTAGCAAAGACAAAAATGCATTTGTTGTCTATTGTTTTTTCTCTTTCGTTTTTTGAAATATCTCGCTCAACTTCCTCAGAATTTTGTATCTGTCTAACTAACGAGACAGTCTAATTTTAGCAGTGAAAAAGAAACTATTACTTGCTGAATGATCATTTGTGTTCTGGGTTAAGTAAGGCACAGTCCCTAAATTTCAAGGTTATCTGTCCCTAAGAAGAGAGCCACCAGCAGATGGCAATCCCCCTACATGGAATCTCTTTCCAGACCTATGGCAAGTACCTGAGTAAACTGATACCCCAGTGAAGTCACATGCCATTTCAGAGAAACCTGATAGCTTTGGTTGGGTAAGAACCCATTTAACATTATCTCTCAGCTATCATCTCATCTCTCCATTCCATCTGACTATTCTCCAACTCAGCATTTTATGTATGTCATCCCTAAAGGTCAAACATGGCTACTGGGGTTGGTGCTTTGAATGTGGTCCCTCGGTTGGTCTTAGCAGCACACATTTTTAACAAGCAACTTATGTTAACTGCTCTCCACAGTGACCTTGATGGGACTATTTGCTGTACTCACCTCTCTGATCTCCTGGGCTTGACTCACCCATGTTTTGGAATGCTAAGCATTGAGTTACCATAACTTGTGAGCAAACCTTGAGGCAGAATATGTTGTTGATGTTTTACATAAGTAAGAAACTTGGAGATTTCCCCACAAAAAAGCTTTTGAATTTGGTTGGCTGGTTTAGTTCTCTTCATACCCCTCCTTTATCTTCTATGGACCTCTGTACTCTTGCTTACAAAATCCACCTATGCAGTACTGTACCCTTACAGAAACCGGTTGAGATGTGGAAACTTAAGTAATTTGAGGCCTATGGCTGATATTTTCTTTTATTTTAGTGCATATTTTAAGATTTATCCTCTTTATAGGAGATTTTCTCTGATCTTATGTTTTTTCCATTGATGTATATGTATTAAAATACTTTTGGCTGCAACAGAAAACCTATCTCAAGTTAAATTGAATATAAAAATATTTGTTATTTTCTATAATAGAAAATCCTGAAGTAAAACAACTTACAGGGTTAGTTAATTCAGTAGATAAACACTGTTATTGGACACTGAGATTCTTTTGTGTTTCTACTTTGTCATTCATAGCTTTTGCTCCATTCTTAGGCTCCTACTTATGGTCATAATATGGCTGTTAGCAGATAAGCTTGATCCAGGAGAGAAGATTCACTTTGGTACTCTCAAGTCCCATGAGAGGCTTATGCATCCTTGAAGCAACTACTGGGAAAGGGATAAGAGATTAGTAAGCTTGATTAACAGTAATTCTCTGGACTGGAATGAAGGTTAAGGAGAAATGTTTACTACAGTATCTGTGGAATTCATTTGTTTCTCAGATCTATTTAGAGGTTGATCTATACACTCTTTTAGTCCCTAGGAAATTTGAGGAAACAAGTGTTAAAGGAGTAGTCATTTCTAATGGAAGAATAAATGCCTTTTATGTGAGTAAAAAATTTCGAATCTAAATTCATAGAGTTTGGGGTAGGTCAGTAGCTGAAAATTGTGTATCATTCTGTCTATCCTTTATGGAAATTACTTGAGGTATTATTTGCACTGTGAATCTGGGCTTTTGCTTTAATAATTTCAAAACAGAGAATAACCTCAGGTTTTTAAACGAAAACATTACCTATGGATAATATTCCATATTATCTTCCCAAGGACTGGGTGATTTCTTAGCTTTTAATAAGGATATAATTAAAAATACATGTTTCTGCCCATTTAAGTACTTAATCAGATTTCTATGAACTTTCTATTAATGTACAAATTATAATTTAGTCTTAAGCTATGTCATATTCAACATTATTATCTATTTGAGATTTTAGGAAACAATTTATTTGGCAATAACATCAAACTTACAAAAAAATTGCAGGAACAGCACAAAAAAACTCCTGTATATTCTTCACTTACAACCTCCATTGAGGTTTTACCATTGCCCCACTGATACCTTCTATAGTGTAAGGCTCCGGGATCATACCCTGCAACCAACTGTCATGTCTCCCTAGGGTCTTTCAATCTGGAACAGTCCCTTAGTCTTCCTTTCATTTTCATATCCTTTTCGGGTCACAGATCAGTCATTTTGTAGACTGTCCCTCTGCTTCTGTTTTTGAAATTTTTCCTTATGATAAGATTAGCAGTTTTTGGTAAAAATGTTACAGAAGTGATGCTCCATTCAATTAGATGGCACTTGATGTTGATTTGTCCCCTCATTGGTGGTGTAAATTCTGACCACTTGATTGCTCGAGGAGTCTCCATAGTAAAGTTCCTTTTTTTTTTTTTGTATTTAAGTAAGTGTTTTTAATGGAAATACTTTGAAACCATACAAATATATATTCCTCTCCTCACTTTCACCTGCAAGTTTTAGTGTCCATTGATTTATCATGCTTGAATTATCAGTATGATGGTTTATAAGTGGTGCTTTTTCTAATTCTATGATTTCTTCCACATTTATTAGCTATTGTTATAAGCAGAGTTTTCTTTTCTCTCCATTTATTTATTCACTTACTTACTTATATCAGTGTAGACTTATTGATTCCTATTTTATTCATAGTTTATAATCTGTTATTGTCATTATTATTTTGACATTCGAATCGACATGGACTTGACCTTAAGTTTCTCCTTTAAACTGGCTTCTGTGTCCTTTTGACATGTTTTCCCCATTGTTTAAGCATTTTCTTACTTCTTGGGGTCAAAAAATGTTTTAGCCTGACCTTGTACTCTTCTTGCCCGGCCCTGGATTCAGCCATTCCCCCAAGAAGCCCTACTTCCTTTTAATGTAAAGTGAAATTTACAAACCAAGATCAGGGTGCTCAATGTGTTCATTGCAATTGGGTTGTTGTTCCCAGGTCAGAGCTTAGTAATACACACAAGTACACACATCCCATTGCATCTGTATTTATACATTCTGAGAATAGAAGTTCATATTAATAACTCCAGTACCTTGGGGTTCTTCTCAGTAATTGAGAAACCTGGTTCTCTTATCACCAATGTATTTGCTCATTTGCTTGATCCTTTTTATATAGCCAACTACTGATCTTGTCAGACCACGCCTGCTGCCCTGTTCCAACACTATCTTCACGGGGGCTGCTGTTGCCTGCTATAACCAGGCTTCTTCACCACATGGCTCCAACATCATCTTTACCAGGTGCCATTACTGAGCTGCTCAGGCTGCCTTTTCTCCATAGCTTTGATATCATTGTCCTGCAGGCCACTGTTACTGTGCTAATGAAGTCTGCCTAATGAATTTTGGACTAAGGAAGGAGAAAAGGAAGGAAGGAAGAATGGAGACTGAAGAAATTATAGATTAAAATAGATAACAGGGATTTTAACAATCACTAAAGTTAGGATGCATGCCCATGGTTTGCTATTTATTCTTTACTAGTTTAATTTTCATATTAAAGTGTACTTTCCCAGAAAATTAGAATAATCCCGTCTTTAAAAGAGAAATATACAGACTTGAAATACTGTTTAAAAAAACACAATGAAAATGATTGCATGTAACCTGGATTTGGCATATGAAGTCACACATACATCTAATATAACAGATAAATGCGGCCTCCCACTATGAATACCTTAGAAGTAAATATAGCGTGGGTTCTGTCTTAAGCTGCCTGAGTTGCCTTTGTATGATTGGTTAAGTTAATTAAACTCTATGTGCTTTAGCTGTCTCATCTGTAAAATGTGAATAGTAACAGTATTTATCTTCTGGAGTGATTTTGAGGATTAAATAAGTTGATAAATGTAAGACCTTAGAATAATGTCTGATATTTAGTAAACATTATCATAATTGTTCCTATTATTATTTTTATTGCCAAATCCTTTTTTAAATACAAGTATTTAGTGCTCGCTTCGGCAGCACATATACTAAATACAAGTATTTATTATTTGAATTTTTACTATCATATCTTTAACTTCTTTAAAAGCCCTCACAAACCTTCCCTAAACTTAATTTGCAATATTTTCTTCTTTACATAAACTAGTGATTTGATTTCCTCCTTTTCCTTCTCCTACATTTTGGAAATGAGTTAGTCTATGTCCCTCATCCCTACAACTCAATTCTGCTTTATTTTTACCCATTTTATGCTGTTTGTGCATAAATATCTTATCTGAGTTCTGGACTCAAATAAGACTTTGGGGACTTTGTAGAATCTAGAACATCAGAAGATCACATAATGGTTCTTTTGTTGTGGGCTCTGGACTTGGCTGTGTGACCTTGTGAAAGTGTTCAAATACCTTGATCCCCAGTTTTCTTCAACTATAAAATGTAACTAAGTAGTGTTACCTCATAGAGCTACCTCATAGGGCTAGAGTTGCCTCATAGGGCTACCAATTTAATGAATGAATGAATGAATGAAATTTAGATCTAATTGACATATAACATTATATTAACTTCAGGTATACAACATAATGGCTTGATATTTGCGCATATAGCAAAATGATCACCATAATAAGTCTAGTTAACATTTATCACCATACAGAGTTACCATATTTTTCTTCTGATGAGAATGCTTAAGATATATAGTCTAAGCAACTTGCAAATGTACAGTATGGTATTGTTAACTATACCATGTTGTATATTGTATACCCTATTTATTTGTTTATTATTTATTTTTTTAATAACTGGAAGTCTGTACTTTTTAACCCTCTTCAACAACTTCACTTACCCCACCACCGCCAGTTCTTAAAACTACCAATCTATTTTCTGTATTCATGAACTCATTTTTTTGTTTTTGTTTTTTGTTTTTTTTTAGATTCTACTCATAAGTGGGATCAAGTGAGATTTTTCTTTTTCTTGTCTAACTTATTTCACCAAACATAATGTCCTTAAGTTCTATCCAAGTTGTTGCAAATGGCAAGATTTAACATTTTTTTTTTGTGGCTGAGTAATATTCCATTGTATGTATATATCACACCTTCTTTATCCATTCATCTAACAATGAACACTGAGTTGTTTCCGTATCTTGGCTATGGTAAATAATGTTGCAATGAACATGGCGGTGCATAGGTCTTTTCAAATTAGTGTTTTCATTTTCTTCAGTTAAATACCCAGAAGTAGAATTGTTGGATCATATGGTATTTTGTTTTTAACTTTTTGAGGAAACTCCATACTGTTTTCTACAGTGGCTGCTCTAATTTACATTCCCATCAAAAGTACACAAGGGTTCCTTTTTCACTACATCCTTGCCAACAGTTGTTATTTCTTATCTTTTTGATGATAGCCATACTAACTTGTGTGAGGTGACATCTCATTGTTGTTTTGACTTACATTTCTCTGATGATGAGTGATGTTAAGCACTTTTTATGTACCTGTTAGCTGTCTGGATGTCTTCTCTGGAAAAAGACCTATTCAGATCTTCTGTTCATTTTTTTTTTTAAAGATTTATTTATTTATTTATTTGACAGAGAGATAGAGAGCACAAGTAAGCAGAGCAGCAGGCAGAGAGAGAGAGAGAGAGAAGCAGGCTCTCTGCTGATCAGGGAGCCCGATGCGGGGCTCGATTCCGGGACCCTGGAATCATGACCTGAGCCGAAGGCAGCCGCTTAAACAACTGAGCCACCAACTGAGCCACCAACCCAGCCGCTTAACCAACTGAGCCACCCAGGCGCCCCTCTTCTGTTCATTTTTAAATTGGATTGGTTTTTTGCTATTGATTTGTATGAGTTCTTTACATATTTTAGACATTAACTCCATATCAGATATATTATTTGCACATATTTTCTCCCATTTAATGGTTGCTCTTTCAGTTTGTTGGTGGTTTCCTTTAGTGTGCAGAACTTTTTAGTTTATTTTGACTTTTATTGCTTTTGCTTTTGATTTCAAATCTAAAAAATCATTGCCAAGATCAATATCAAGGAGCTTACTGCCTATTTTTTTGTAGGATTTTTATGTTTTCATGTTTAAGATTAAATCTTTGATTCATTTTGAGTTAGTTTTTATTCATGGTGTAAGATAGTAATTCGGTTTCATTCTTTTGCATGTGGCTGTCCAGTTTTCCCAACAACATTTATTGATGACTGTCCTTTCTTCTTTGTTATAAATTAATTAGCTATATGTATGTGGATTTATTTCCAGCCTTGCTATTCTATTCCATTGATCTGTGTGTGTTATGTGTCATTTAAATGAGATATTTCTTAGAACACTTAGCACAATGTCTAAAAAATGTTAGTTATGATTATGATTATGATACAAAACTGGAGGGGTTGATTCTGGCTTCCTCTGTTTTAACTTTCTTCTCTCCCTCAGATGTTTTTCTTCCAGATCTTAAGTAGTAGTTCTAATGCTGAGAAAAATGACTATATGCAGCTTCAAAAAGTTGTTGGTTAGTGTTTGTGGAAAAAAACTACAATATTGGATGTTTTAGAGGGATATGTGAATTTAGGATTGTGGAGTCCATGACTGACAACTACTGAGAGCCAGTATAAGGTTTTTAGGAGGGTAGAATCTGGAGCCATACAGCCTGGGTTTTAATCCTAGTTTTTCTGCTCCTTAGTTTGTGCGATCTTGGGCAAGTTACTTAACCTCTCTGTGCATCAGTTTCTTTATGTATAAAGTGGGTTTGAAATATCAAAATATTTAAACATTTTTTTTAAGTTTTTCGTTTTATTTATTTGACAGACAGAGATTACAAGTAGGCAGAGAGGGAGGAAGGGAAGCAGGCTCCCTGCCAAGCAGGGAGCCTGATATGGGGCTTGATCCCAGGACCCTGGGATCATGACCTGAGCCGAAGACAGAGGCTTTAACCCACTGAGCCACCCAGGTGCCCCTCAAAATATTTAATAAATAGTTATTTTGTAAGACTGTTGTGAGAATTCAATAAGTTAAAATATGTAAAATAATTTAGACTGGGGCCTAGCCTTTAGTAAGCACTGTACACATGTTAGTTCTTCAACTACTGATCTTTAATGGCTTTTCCATCAGCATGGGAGGTTTTCCTGTGACCACAATCAAATTGTTCTTATTTCCTTTATACTCAAAATGTTCTTTTCCTTTACATTTAGAAAGTTAAATTTTTATAGTGTATGTATTACGTATATATTATAATGATGTATATATTACAATTATATTATTTACATAATTTTTTTTACTTATCCATTTTACTGACACAATATGATTGATTGTGGTGTAGGAGAAACTTTTTCTCTTTAGCCTCTATCTGTATGAATAAGTGAGATGGGAGTAGAACCAAAGCACATCTCTGATGTGATTCATTGGGGGATGTCTAGATGGCTGAGAAGCAGTGATAGATGTTTCCCCTTTTCCTCCACGTGACTCAGATGCTTAAACAGGCATGGAGAACTGAGTCAACTGAATGTTTTGGCTCAGTCCATTTTGTTTGGGGCATAAAATACCACACAGTCTCTTAAATCTCTGGTGCTGTTTTCTTCTAGCTGATTAGTGCACCTGAGGTTAAAGTTTTATATTTTAGACTGAAAGTCACTAGCAAAAGAGATTTTATATTTTAGACTGAAAGTCACTAGCAAAAGAGATTTTTTTTGAATGGGTATCAAAATGTTTTGGTATAATACCTATTTTTTGAAAAGTTTTTTGTTTATTTTAGATAAATTAGGCTTTGGATATAATCATACCCTCTCCATACCCACCCTCCCCTCCAGCAAACCATAAGAGACTCTTAATCTCACAAAACAATCTAAGTGTTCAGATTTTTTTTAAGAGACAGCATGGAATAATAAAAAAATTCATTTATTAAACAAATATATTTTAAGCTTCTAATAAATGTCAGTCAGCTGTGCTGGGTGAAGAAAGTATGTGTGCATACACACATTGTCGCCCCCTCCCTCTCCTGATGAAAAGATATTACTTCTCTTATAATGTCTGGTGGAGAGACAGATATTAATTTAAGAGTCATGTAGATAAAAGGATAATTATAACTGGGGTAATAACATGGATTTGGAGAATATATAAATATATATTAGGAGAAGCCAAAGAAGTCTTCCTGGAGGCGGTGGCCCTTGAGCTGAGATCTGAAGGATGAACAGAGAATAACACTGAAGAGGAGTCAGGGAGTTAAGGAAGGAGATTATTGCAGATGGGGCATCTATATGCAAAAGTTTTTGGCAGGAGGGAGCATGGATTGGGTTCTGGAGAGCCCAAAGAAGGTGAGAGTTGCTGGAGTTCAGAGGCAAGAAGGAGTGTAGTGAAATAATGAGGCTATAGAATTAAGTTAGACAGGAGCCCAGAGCAATTAGGGCCTTGTGGGCCATATTAAGTACCCACGTTATCCCAAGTTCCCTGGGAAAGGACCCATCAGATGTTGAAAGAAGCTTAGGCCATGGATTCTGGTAGATGGAAAGAAATGAAGAAATGCTAAAAAAAAAAAAAAAAAAAAAAAAAAAAGCCCCCCAAGGTTCCCTAATAATTAGGGCTATAATATTCATACTCTCAAAATATAAAAAATGCAATTCAGTATAAGCATTATATTCACAAGAAAGTTACAGAATTTACAAAAGATCAGTTTAAAGTATACCTCAGATGGTATGAGTTGGTAAAAGGACACCAGTTTAAAGTTGTATGATGAGGGGCACCTGGGTGGCTCAGTGGGTTAAAGCCTCTGCCTTCCGCTCGGGTCATGATCCCGGGGTCCTGGGATCGAGCCCCGCATTGGGCTCTCTGTTTAGCGGGGAGCCTGCTTCCTCCTCTCTCTCTCTCTCTCCCTGCCTCTTTGCCTACTTGTGATCTCTGTCTGTCAAATAAATAAATAAAATCTTTAAAAAAAAATAAATAAAGTTGTATGATGAGTTATCTTCTCTCAATCCTGGCACTGTGTCTCTGTGACTATATATAGATCCTCATTTGGAGGTAGGGCCAAACTTTCAATCTGTGGCTTTTTATGAATGTGAGGCTACATGGTCTCTGTGACAGGTTGTGAATAAGTAACAATTGACATGTCCCACACAACGGAAAGCGGTGCAGCCAGATGTGCGTATTAAAAAAAACCTCTAATTAGTACTGTATGTTGGCTACTTGAATTTAAACAAAACAAAACAAAAATGCTCGATAAAAATGGACCCGATTTTAGAGGGACCAGCAAGAATTCAGAGTTATCATTTAGGAGACTATGGCAGTGGTCCTGACAGGAAAGGCATGTTGTCGCTGATGGTAGTGGACTTATAAAGACACAGATGGCTTAGTTTGGTCTTTGTTTAGGATGAATGATAGAGAGCAACCACAATTTTGGACTTCATGGAACCAAATCCCCAAATTAGAACTAGAATTAGGGAACTTGACTGAAAGGTAAACAAAAATCACTAAATGACACCAACATAGTGATTCTTTTTTTTCCTCCATATAAAAATATCTTTTTATGTTTATATATCTGGATATATTTTAAACTTTTCATTTTCCAAACAATTATTTGCATGTATAAATAATCACCTGAGTATGGAAATAACACAATTTACACATGTCAGTCTTAACACAGACTAACTCTTTGGTTTTGTTTTCAATGCAGAAATTTAACAGAATTTGCCAACAAACATTTATTGAGCACCTACTATGAGCCAGGTAATAACACATTTTAGCTTATGATCTGTAAATTTGTATCCCCACCCCCATACTTTTATAACATGAGTGGTAATTCTGAAAAAATTTAAACCACTTCAACTTCATTTTGAATAACTTGGAAGTTAAAAGTATTAAAAATGTGAAAGGAAAAAGAAGTTACTTTTTTTAGTTTTTGAATATTGTATGCCAGCTGTCGTAAATGTTTTAAGAATCCTTTTAGCCTTTTCACCCTGCCTTCCCACTGCGTGCCCAGAATAATTGATTATCCGTGTGTGATCCTACAAGCACTGCAGCAAAAAGGGCAGAAAACAATAAACAAAGATAATGGGTTCTCACATTTTGCCCTGCCTACCTTTTTCTTTCAAACTAACTTAAGTTAATAAAACTTCCCATGAAAGCCTTTGAAATTTCATCATGGGTTTTGTGAAAAAGGTGAAAGTTGACCTAGAAGGGCCTGACCTATAACTTGACAGCTACTGGAAGTCTAGCCTCATAATTCAGAGGTCCAGGGACAGCTTTGCCTATAAACTCAAGTCTTCATTTCACTGACATTTTCAGGTTTAGTCTCCTTGAAAATGCTAACAAAAGTGAAGCATATCATTTCTCTGCTTGGGATAGCAATGGTGATGTTTATGGAACCGTTTGCTGTCTCAGGAGTAATCTCCCGGATAATTTGGATTAACCTTATCGGGTCTCTAGATACCACATTACCCAGGGTGGATGATCTCCAGAATAACCTTTCCAGATCCTAAAGTTTTAACCCCAGCACCATGTTTTATCAAAAAACTTTCAACAGAAATCCATTGAAAACTATCCACCCAGGCTTACTTCAACCCTTTTGGTCTGAAGTGGCCTTCAGGCAGACAAGAAAACATAATGTTTTCTGTGAGTAATTCTAATTAGAAAGTAGGGCAACCTGACATTTTCCTCTATTGACTTTTTCCACGAGACAGTTGTTATGTATCAATGTGCCTCATTCCTATTTGTCTGGGTTTTGAAATTGATTACCTGCAAAAGGGGGATGTAGTACTTTTTTTAGTTTATTAGCTGGTGGAGAGAATTTACTTAAAGGAGTGAAGAATTTTACCCAAGGAAGAATTTGTCTTTTGGAGAGGCAACTGAAAGAATCTTTTACGTGTATTGATCAAAAGTCCTTCTGGACTTTTTTTTTTTTGTTAAGGAAAGAGAGAGGTTAGATGCCTTCTGAAGCTAGGATCAACCCTGAAATTCTGTCACAGTCAAGACTTCTACATCCTAATTAAGCTTGCTTTTGTGAAATCTAATTATGTTCATAATTACTTTTTAGTGTTATAAAGCTAGAGCTTAGAGTTCCAGTGTAAGACTATGAATTTCACTATCTCAAAACTGAAAAATAGTAATTTCAACTGTGAATTTATTTTATTTTTCTGTTTTTTAGAAAGTGCAGGCCCAGGTGAATCACTACAGTTTTTCCGGAAAATATTCATCCATTTAAATCAGTTTAAAGAGGGAGAGCAGAATAGCAGCGGCTAATAAAATTAATGTCATATCTGTAATTGATAAGAGTACTTATGGTCTCAATTGAATGGGATAATAGAAGGGAAAAAATCACTTTGCATTCTTTATATTGAAACTTGTCCTTCTGAAAGTGAGATTGTATATATACATTTACCCAATGCTCATTATTTTCTAAAATTAATCTGATTAGGGTGCATTTAAACATAGGGTGAAGGAAAGTATTAAGGTTGTCTGTGCTCAAAAAATAAGATCCTATTGCTGATTTACTTTATAAAATAGCTTGAACTGATCAAGTTATGAGATTCAACAGTTTAACCTTAGAAGGGACAGACAAAACACTTTTCAAAATAATGATAGTTTCTATTTCCCTGAGATTTTCCTTTGTGCTAGAGGGTTTGCATGTATAGTCTCATCAATCCTGACAAACTGTAAACTATATATTATCATCTCCATTTTGTAAAGGAGGAAAACTGAGACCCAGACTCAGGAGACCAAGACACCTGCCTGGGTTCACCTATCTGGGTTGAAATTCTGCAGTGGAGGAACTGCCATTGTAACCTCGTCTGTCTCTGATGCTCATATTATTTCCACTATGCACCATGCCTACAAAATGCTTGGTTGCTTCCTGCTGTATCTACTTGAGAAGAAAACTGGAGAGGTTAACGGGAAAGGCCAGAATATGGGGATGGGAAATGGAAATGATTATGGGTGCAGTGGTGTTGTTTTCACTGGAGAGTTACATATTTGGATAATAATGTGTAGAGCTTTAGCCAGGCAATTAGAGGATGAACCACTTAAGCTAGCTAACGGAATTTCCATTGAGCTTGGGAATACAATTTATTAGAAAGATTAAAGACTGGTTGGACCATTTCCTTGTCTCAGACCAATGGAATAATGGAAAGAAATTTTGCATTCCAACAACTCCCTGCTAAAACTGGAGTGTGATATTTAAATAAATAATAAGAATGATAGTTCTCATTTATGGGACTCATCCTAAGTATGAAGCTTTTTAGAAATGCAATATTTTTAACCTTACAACATCCTTGTTTTATTATTTCTGTTTTACAGTTGGGAGAAAAACAAAGAAATCAAGTATCCAGGAGTTTCCCTTAGGCTGACAAGTATGTTCATCTTGATCTTGAGTCTGCATTCTTTTTCTCCGAAGAGAATATTTGATATACTTCCTTACCCATTGCAGGTTAATATATTTGAGAAGAAAAGCTTTAAAACTATATTTTAAGAGTAACAAGTTTTGCATATCAGATTGGAGGTACTGGCAAGGTCACCAGCATGTTAGGTGGGATAGAGTAGATCTTAGAGAGGAGAAAACTTTTCTGATTTTACTTTGGTACCTTAAGCTAGTATGGTCCAGAAACAGTGGTGGAAAATTTGGAGGACCACTTTTGCTTTGAGGTAGGCAAATGGTCTTAGACAAGTCATTTAACTTTGCTGGGCCCCAGTTTTCTTTGCCTAGTTCAGTGCTTGGCATATAGCAGGAATGAAAATGATACATGATATAAATTAAGCTCAGATTGCTAATTTTTTGGTTTCTTTCAGTTCTAAATTCTATTACTCAGGCATAGTAACTTTGGTTTCTTTATTTTTTCAAAGAGGAAAATTGTGCCAATCTATTTGGCAAGGTTATCATGGGAATTAACTAGTATATTTTCCAAGTTATGGAGGCCCTACAGAAAAAGATAAGAAGAGCACATCTTCTTTCTTTTTAAATAGTTATGATAACTTTTATTAATATTTTGCATTGATCAGATGTTACAAATGTGTCAGGTTAACTATAGAGAAAATAGAACCTTCCCAGCAAGTTCAAAATCAGAATACTCTAGTAATGACATTAGTATTAGTAACTGAGTTTGTTTATTATTTTTTAAAAATTTATTTATTTATTTGAGAGAGAGCAGAGTGAGCGAGAACACAAGTAGGGGGAGAGGGGCAGAGGGAGAGGGAAAAGCAGGATCTCTACTAAACAGGCAGCCCAATGTGGGGCTCAATCCCAGGACCCTCAGATCATGACCTGAACCAAATGCAGATGCTTAACTGACTGAGACACCCAGGTGCGCAGTGACTGAGTGTAAAATGTGACTTCATGCCAATGTTTGAGAGAATCTGGTCACATATATTGTAGCACAGGAAAGAATCAGACTGGCATCAGCCCAGACACGGCTAGAAGGAAGAGAATTCTCTGAAAACTTGTTCTATTAGTGGGACTTCCGTACTGCTCCTTGTCTTTGTAGTTTGGAATGGTAGCCATCGTTGCATGGTCTCATAAAATATGGAAGTCAGGTGTTTTGTGCACTAGGCTTGTAGTTTGCCGTGTGAAGGTCAATCATCCATCTTGCTTCCCAGTTTATTAATTTTTTGAAAAGTTGATAATTTTTCACACTACCATCTGTTTATTGTGGAGATTGATAATGACTATAGAATCATCTGAGAAAGTTCTATTTCTAAGACAACTATATGGAAATTGCATATTTGCTAAGCCTCTGAAAGATCAAAATAGAAGCTCATATTAATAAAATGTTCCAAGTGGAACTTAGACTGTATGATTTTATCACTTTTTTCTTTCCTAAAAGCCTTATGAATAAAATAAAAGAAAAGAGAAATAAGAGGAAGACTGTTTCTCTGTTGGCAATGAGAAGTGTGTCATTCGCAAAATCTCCTGAAAACATGGTATTTTCTTAAACCACGAGAGTGGACTTTTGTAGAAGTGTTAGTGGATTTCCCAGATTTGTACTAATAACATGCAGTGATTCCAAATTATCATTATACATTTACATGTAGAGAAACTGAATCAACAAAAATAATGTTATATGGGAAAAATACAAATTCAGATATTAATTAATGATTTTCCATTAATTAAAAATATGCATTTATTCATCTATACATTTATTCATTTAACCAATAGTAAGCTCCCAGTACTGAGCTAGGTGATGAGGATAAAAAGATAACTAGTTTCATGTTTTTTCATTTAATTTGTTCTTAATTAAAATTTATAAAATTTACTTTGATAAATAACTTACAAAAGTTAAAAATAAGCTATCCTGATATTTCTGTTAATATGCACATTTCTCTGTATTTATGAATTTATTCTCTGCCAGAAATCCCTATGAATGGGGGAAAACCTGAATACTCTGAAGTATCTATAATGAGAAATATATACAAATTAAGAAATAAGCAATAAGATATTAACACAAAAGTATGGTGCTTGCTAGAGACTCTCCCCATTGCAAACAAAAGAATCTTTTAATATTGAAACATGAGTTATGTGACTGTAGTATTGATTCTCCTCAAATATTTAAAAGTGTAAACCATGATTGTATCTTAGATTAATACTTTAGAAAGAACTTTCTTTTATTTGAGACCTGGCTTAAGAAAAAAGAAAAAGAAAGGATTGGCGCCATATCTGAAAAGTCAAGACCTTCACTCACATGGTCTGATCCAGGGACTCAAATGATGTCAGTAAGGTTGTCTTTCTTTCTTGGCTCTGCTTCTCTGTATTGGCCCCATTTTTTTGAGCAGGCTCCTCCCTCATGGTGATAAAATAGCTATCAGTAGTTCTAGGTTTAGGTCCTATTTTGCCAACAATTCAAGTGTAAGAATTTTTTTTTTTTTTTTTCCCCAGTAGTTCCAACCAAAGTGTAATCCTTGAGTTTCAATGGCTCTGGTTTATCTGTCTTGGGTCACATGCCCATCCATGGAGCTGGTTAGTGTCAGTCTCATCCAAACTACATGAGGATGAGGAATATCAGACTTCTATTACTCGAAGGAGAAGGCATTAAGACCATGTCCATTATCTTATTTTTAGCAATATGTAGTATCTAGAAAGAGCCTATCTATTCTCTGCCTTATATCATAGCAGAGGATTCCACGGTCAGCTGCCTCTCTCTCACCCCATTGCATAATTTTTTCCCTATCTTACACATTTGGGTTTGCTCATTAGTCTCTTTATGAGACCATGGTTTACAACCAGGGATTTTCGGGACTGTGAAATCCTTAAGTAGACAATGTTTCCATTTATAGAAGAAAAATTGGTCTGTGCTATTTGGCCATATGGACTGCCTTAGTGGAAGACATGTATTTTGTCATCAAAATCCCTTGATATTGATATAAAATCAACTTATATAGAGCAGGATATATATTTTGTGTCCTCTTTATAAAGAACTTCTAATACTGCGTATCCTCAAAGAAAAAGCATCATGAAGTTGTATAAACTACATTAGAAATCATTTTTCATTTGGAAATTAAATTTTGCATCCAACTGGATGGTTATACTCAATCTAATGATTTCTGAGTGTTTAAAATAGTAACATCTGCCAGTGGACTCATAAAGGAATCTATACATCATAAGAATCAGAACAGTATGAAACTTTTAAATTTAACTTCCCATGAGGAGGCAAGATTGGTATACTCCATTAAATAATATATATAAGGAATTATTCAATGATGTTTCATTATATTGCTGACCACCCACCAGTATTTTATTTTTGCATGAGTTTCTGCAGTCTGAAAGATTAAAACTCTTTATTTAAACTAGCCCTTATAATGTGAGACCCTCAGGATTAAAAAAACCCCATTATTTAATATTAACTATAAAATGCTTATTGGGGGTAGTAGAAACTAAGCTAGATTCCTAGTATATCAATAAACCATTAACATATAGGAAGAAAAACTGAGGAGGACTTAAATAGAGCATAGGAGGCACAAGAACACCTCAAAATATGTAACACAGGAACAGTTACAACACAATATAAAAGTAATACTCTTCTTAGAGTGCTATGAATTCCATACTCTGAAATAAAGCTAAATTATCTGAAAGCATTCATACTACTTGACCTTTTAGAATTACTGGGGAGTATACTAGGTCTTGGATGCAGGAAGTAGGAACCTCAGAAAGTTTACTTTTGTTTATCAGAATATTTATTCTTAGCAAGTGGGTGGGTGGGTAAGTACCTTTTTTTTTTTTTTATTCTCACGTAGATTTGGGTCTTAGTTTAATTTCTCCAGCATGAAAAATGGTCCCTAGTTTATATCAATAAAAATTTCTGCTTTGAAGTAATCTGGACAACCTTACTATAAAAACTCCCTAAAAGAAAGAAATTCTTTAAGTGACACAAATTCCAGAAGACTGCTTGGAACTTTCAGGAATGAGAACTGTGATTTAAGAAAAGCCATGAGTAACAACTTCACTAGGAAACTTTGATTTCATGAGTCTGAAGCTATGTCTTGCATTGGATTGTCTTACAGGGACAACTTTGTCAGCAAAATTTGTCTCAAATTCATTGTGATGTTTTCCATTTTGTTTTTCAATGGAGTTGATTTTAGGAAGTGACTGCTAGTGTTTATTATCATAAAGAATGATCAGTCATAGGATATTATTTCCCTTTTCCAGTTTTATTTCCTATTTGTTTGACTTTTCAAAAATTATCTTGTGCTTTTTACAATGTGTGCTCTGTGTGTGTGTGTGTGTGTGTGTGTGTGTAGTGTGTGGTAATACTGCAGATATTCTGAGTCCTGGACTACACAGCATTCCAACCAATAATGCAGAATTGATATATGATGAATATAAATTTTATTATTATTGCATATATAATAATTATTATTTTCACCATTTTTTTTCAGTATGAAAGTAGTCATTTATTAAATGACCGGATTATAAAAATAATCATGGTAGATACTTTAGTTCATCCTTCTAATATGCCTATTGATCTGGTCTTCCCTGTTACCAGCATGTCTACCTTCTATAAAATGGGTGGTCTTTTTCCTTCATTCCCTTTTGAGGAGAAGATAACTTGAAGGGCAATAAAAAGTTGTTTGCTTCTTTGAAATATTTTCCAACAGTACAGATCTGCTGAATCAGATCCTCCATGCAGATGATGCCATACTTACCAAGATATTGAACAATCACTGTGTCACCTGTCAGGGCAATTCACTTGTTGATTTTGCCTTCACCACACTCTTAGATCAATTCATTTACCGCTTCAGGGGTGGATCCCCCCATGCTATATATGGTTCCACAGTCCTTAGCAGTTTAACTGAAGCTTTGTTGAGCTTAACAAAGGTGCTATTGAAGAAGCTGCAACACCTCAGGAACCTTTGGGCTCACACCACTTCTACCTCTGATCCTGATGACAAGCACCAATATGGGTTCTGCAGGTACATAGGAGTTGCCAACTTTTCTTGCCATCCTGACCCTTCGAATCTCAGTTCTCTACATCTGCCTATATTCTTTGTGGTAATGCTTAGCTTTTTGCTAAATAAGTTTTCTCCTCGCTCTTTCTTTCTTTCTTTCTTTCTTTCTTTCTTTCTTTCTTAAGATTTTGTTTATTTATTTGACAGAGAGAGAGAGAACACAAGCACGGGGAGTGTGAGGGTGAAACAGGCTTCCTGATGAGCCGGAAGCCCAATGTGGGGCTATATCCCGGGACCCCAGGACCATGACCTGAGCCGAAGGCAGACACTTAACAATGGAGCCACCCAGGTACCCCTCTCCTTGATTTTCCAGCATTTTTTGAGCAAACTTCTTTCTCAGGCATTTGATCTTCAACTCTGAGAAATTTCTTTGCTTTTTTCTTAAGGATTTCTGGCACCATAGAAACCCTCTTTTTCTTCTTTTCTGCATCCTCCGTGGTTCCAGCTGGAAAAGACTATTTTCACCATTTTTTAAAAGATTTTTTTTATTTATTTAAATTTCAGAGAGAAAGAGAGAGAGCGTGAGCGCACAAGCAGGCAGAGTGGCAGGCAGAGGCAGAGAGAGAAACAGGCTCCCTGCCAAGCAAGGAACCTCACGTGGGACTCTATCCCAGGACTCTGGGATCATGACCTGAGCCGAAAGCAGCAGCTTAACTGACTGAGCCACCCAGGCATCCCTATTTTCACCATTCTTAATGCACTATGTTAATAACTTTAACTTTCATAATAAATCCAAGAGGCAAATATTTATATCCTCATTTTACAGACTAGATAATTAAGACTTGGATAATTTGGATTAAAACTTGGGTAAGTATTATGTTAGCTACAGATTTTTTGTAGATGTCCTTTATCAGGTAGAGGACATTCTCTTCTGTTCCCACTTTGCAGAGAATTTTTATCATGAGTGGATGTTGACGCCTGTAAAAGTCTTCCTTTTTTTATTGAGATTATCTATGTTTAAAAAAATTCTTAATAATGAATTACATTGATTGATTTTAAATATTGAACCTGCTTTATATTCCTTGGATAAACCCCAGTTTGTTTATAATGTATTATATTTTTATATGTTGCTGGATATAATTTGCTAGAATTTTGTTGATGATTTAGGCATTTGTGGTCACATGGATATTGGTCTGTAGTTTCTTATAATGTCTTATTTCTAGTTTTGGTATTATTGTGATGCCGGCTCATAAAATAAGTTGGGAAGTGTTTTCTCAATTCATTTTCTGGAAGAGATAGCATAAAATTGACATTTTTTCCTAGAAATATTTGATAAATATGTTACGTAGAAATCTCCAGTGAAACCATCTGGGCCAGGAGTTTTCTTTGTGGGAAGGTTTTCAATTTCTTTAATAATATAAGAATATTCAGGTTATTTATTTCTTTTTCAGTGAGTTCTGTTCATTAAAGTCCTGGCCCATTTGATTTAAGTTCTTGAAATCATGAGCATAGAATTGTTTGTTGTATTTCCTTATTATCTTTTTAATGTCTGTAGGATCTCTTATGCCTGCTACTGGTGATTTATATCTTCTCTTTTTTCTTGGTCAGTCTGTCTAGAGGTTTACAAATATTATTGGTCTTTTCAAAGAACCATATTTTAGTTTCATCAAATTTCTTATTAAAATTTTGTTGATTTCTGTTCTCAGATTTGGCTTTTCCTAGTCTCTATTTGGTTTGGGTTTACTTTTTTCTTCCTTTTCCACTGTCATTATCGAGACCTTTTTGTTTCTTTCTTTTCAAAGGCTTCATTTATTTGGCAGAGCGGCAGGCAGAGGGAGAGCGAGAAAGAGGTCCCCGCTCTGCTGGGAGCAGGTTCAATCCTGGGACCCCAGGATCAAGACCTGAACAGAAGGCAGATGCTTAACCAACTAGACCACCCAGGTACCCTGAGACCTTTTCTTTTCTAACATAAGATTTAATGTTATAAATATCCCTTTAAGAACTCTTAGCTGCATGCTGTAAGTTTTGATATTTTATCTTTTCATTTTCATTCAGTCAAAATATTTTCTAATTTCCCCTGAGACTTCCTCTTTCACCCATGGTTTATTTAGAAGTGTGTTGTTTACATTTTACAAATTGGGGATTTTCTGTTTTTTTTAAATTAAAAATCCTATTTACTTATTTGTCGGGGTGGGGGAACAACCAGGGGGAGCCCCAGGCAGAGGAATAAGCAGGCTCCCCACTAAGTAAGGACTCCAATGCAGGGCTCTAATCCTAGGACCCTGGGATCACAACCTGAGCTGAAGGCAGATGCTTAACTGACTGAGCCACCCAGGAATCCCTATTTCTGTTTAGATTATCTAGTTTAATATCTAGTTAATTATAGTTCAAAAACATACTTTGTAAGATTTCTATCCTTTTAAAGTTGTTATTGTTTTAGATTATCTTATTTTTTCTTTAGCTGAGAATGTCCTTATTTTGTCATCATTCGTGAAGGGTATTTTTGCTGGATGTAGAACTCAACAGTTCTTTTCTTTCTATGCTTTAAGATGTCCTAGCTTTAAAGATGTCTTAGCTTCAAAGATGTCTTAGCTTCTTTGTCTTTTAATGAGAATTCTGCAGTCAAAATTTTGTTCTCCTATATGTAATATGTCATTTTTCTGTGGCTGCTTTCAAGATTTTAAAATTTATCTTTGTCATACAGTTACTTGGTTGCTGTTTGTGCACGCTTTTCTTTGAGTTTATGCTGTTTAGGGTCTGCTGAGCTTCATGAGTCTCTAAATTTATGGCTTTCAACAAATTTCTTCAAATTTTTCTTTCTGCATCAATCTCTTCTCTCCTCCAGGTAGTTTAATGACATAAAACAAGAGAACAACAAGTAAGAATAAATGGGTGTCTCTCATACTCTTCAACTCACTGTGATCCCTTTTCCCAGTCTTCTCCCCAGAAAGAGGTTTTCTCAGAGGTTTTGCTGCCTGTATCCATGCTCAGTTTTGCATTGGGGGTCACTCTTGGGTCAAAGCTGGATGATAAAGGAGGAAATAAGATGGCAAAACTTACTCCTATTATAGATCATTCTTTAAGCCTTGGTTCCCTTGTATAATTTTTCACAGTTCCCTTTTAGTTGCTTTTTAATTTGCATAGAGTTTTTAGTTACACTAGTGGGAGAGAGAGCTGTAGTAGGGTTACTCCATTTTGGCTGGAGTTGTCATCTTTGATTTCTAAAAATTTACATCTTGCAGATGCTTCTATATCAACACATACCGATTTGCTTGTTTATTTTAAAGTGACAGAATACTCCAGTTTATAAATGTGTCATAGTTTATTTAAGAAGTTGATTATATATTTTTTATTATTAACAAAAATGAGACAACCTTTTATACATGTGTTTTGGAATATTTTTGAGAGTATATCTGTAAGGTAAATTGCTAGTTAGGGAATACCTTCACCTTGACAAACAGTTGGAGAATGCCCATTTCTGCACAGTCATACTCAACTAGAAACTTAAAAATGTTTGCGGTTTGATAAGTGAAAAAGCTATCTTGTTTTGATTTACATTTCTTTGTATAATGGTCCAAGTTGAACATTCTTTCATAAGAACAATAAAACCACTGTGTGCCTTTTTCTGATAACTGCTTGGGGTTTGTGTTTAGTTAGAAGGGTCAGTTCCTTCCCACCCTCAGCCCCACCCAGATTTTAAATAAAGTCACTCAGACCTTCCTCTGGTTTATTTATGATTTTATTTAGTCTACATTCTTCACCATTGGCAGCCAATGCAAAAATGGTGTATTAAAAAGAAACCCCAACATGCAGCATACTTGGCTCATGCACCCTTCAGTGGAGTTTTCCTACCTGTCTGACAGGTCTAAATATAATTCTGGAATAGAAAGAACTTGATTATGTGATTCCCAGACTTGAGCATGTTATTAAACTTTATAGAATATCCCATGAGGACTGACAAAGTGAGATGAAAAAAAAAAATCCCACATCCCATTAACTTCTGTGCATGCATGTAGTAACCTTTCATTTCTGGGACTAAAAGAAGGGACACTGGTGGGGTGTATTCTCAAGGCCATGCTGCTCTCTCCATTTGCTGACCTGAGGTGATTTCTGAACGTACTTGATGGCTAGTGAATATTGGCTACACAAGCCATTGGTTGAAAAGTAAACACTTATCTACATAAATTATCTACCATTAACCTTGAATGGTGAATTGAGGAAAGTAGAGAAGATGGGTTGTTTATCCTTTCTGGTTCCTTCTGAAATGTTGGCTCAAGAGAAATGGGAGAATAAATGTGTTCCCTTTAACAGACATGATTTTCTGTAGTGATGTCTATATAAAGGGTATATCCCTTTCTCTGATGAATGTAAGAAAACTTAGAAAGTTTTCTAAGATATTAGATTTATAAGTATACAGTATTTAATATTTCTTATTTTAAAATTTACATACAGTAGGTTGGTTTATTTACCTTAGACTTTTTGAGTGATTGCAGAATCTTGGCATTAAATACTCTTAACTGAAACTGAAGTCTCAGCCTCCAACAGAACTGCATTTCTTAGTTAACTTTTTATAACAAAGATTTTTTTTGTTTGATTACTTTTGCCATCAAAATTGTCTTCAAGGGGCACCTGGGTGGCTCAGTGGGTTAAGCCTCTGCCTTCGGCTCAGGTCATGATCCCAGGGTCCTGGGATCAAGCCCCGTATAGGGCTCCCTGCTCAGCGGGGATCCTGCTTCCTCCTCTCTCTCTGCTGCCTGCCTCTCTTGCCTACTTGTGATCTCTGTCTGTCAAATAAATAAATAAAATCTTTAAAAAAAATTGTCTTCAAAACTTGCTTCCTTTTGTATACTTCATTTTGATATTACCTGTTTTTTCTTTTACCTTATATATTCTCTGTTTCAAGTATTCTTAATTTTTACTTCTTCTAAGGGTCCTATTAGCTTTCCTTTGTGCATTTAATCAAAAAGAGTGCATTTCTTTTGGCAGTTAGAGCTTTGAGTTAACAATTAGAAAACAACATGGATTATCTTTATGTAATATTAGGAAGTTACTTATCTTCTTGTCAGTTCTGTATGTCAACCCAGTTTATTCTAAAAACGATTAACTATTAATATTTTAAAAGTTTTACATACAATAAAATGAGCTCTTTTTGGTGCACAGCTCAAAGAGTTTGACAAATGTATAATTTGCATAACTACCAATATGATCAAGATGTAGTTCTGTCACCCCCCTCAAGTTTCTCTGTGCTGTCCCTTTGTTGTCAACCCTTTCCCCATTTTCAACCTAAACAACTGATGATCTGTTGTCTTACAGCTTTGCCTTTGATTTAAAAACTGAGATGTGAAGCATGCTAACACGTTTCAGTCACCATTTCCCATCAAAGTCACTATGCTCTGCCTGCCTGAGACCTATAAGGTTTCTAGTTGGAGTTCCACAGACTGTTTTGTCTCTGGCCAATCTCTGTGTACTCAAATGCTTTCTCAAGAAGTCAGCCATCTTAGATCTTTGATCAAAGCATTGTCATCATGCTGTTTTGTATAAAAGTTGAAGCAGTTAAAAACCATTTATAGTAATAGAATAGATTACACTTCTTATTTTACATTGCTTTTCCAAAATCAGATATGCCTTTATGGCAGTCTACGCTGACACCATACACATTGCCATGACTAAGGATTTTCTATAGAGTAATGTACCCATATATGGAGAATTCCTCCCATTTTCTCCACCTTCTCTTTCTCTTCTTGTCTCCACAACAGCATATGTACCCTGAAGAAAGGTAGAAAATATTGATGAGCATAGCAGAGTTGGGAAGGGGACATAATCTCATTAGTATCAATTCTTATACAGTATAGAAATAGTTACTTGTCTGTGATTGATATCTAGATCTACTTTAGGCACCACAATAATAATTTGTGAATGGTTGTTGCTTTTTCTTATACGTAAACATGACCTCTAACTTAAGTCTGTTTTGATCTTTATCACTTATTTAAAATATCACATCATATTTATTCTTTGCTTTAAGTTTTACAGACCTTAGCCAAAAATATAATATTCTGATATAACCTCATCTTATTTGACTATTTGAATTAGCTTAAATGCTAAAAATAAATTTATAAAATAATTTCTGCCAGAGTTAAAAGGAAGCTATTATTTCAGAAAATTGAGTAACTAAAAATTGACTTTTAATGGCAATTGTCTTGTAATTTATTTATAATTTTCTCTTAATTTTTTGTAACATTATTAATCTCTGGAGATCCAGTCAAAGTGAAACCTACATTTTGGTGCAAGTAGATGAGGCCCATTTTTCAAAAGTTTTCTGTGGCACTGAAATGAACATAAACTATTTCTCAAGTACCTTGTATGGAGACTGCTTCAATGAAGAGTACTTAGTCATGCATTTATACAGTAAACTGTTACTGAATATCTTTATGGTATCAGGTTTAATACTAGGTACTGGGGATATGGAAAGATTTCATTCATTGCCTTCAAGGAGTTCATAATAATAACAATCCTAAAATCTGTGTTTTTAAATCCATATAATCTTTCTTTCCTTCACCAATCACACCTAAACGTCCCAATAGTTTATTTTTGCTTTTGTTTCCCTTGCCTCTGGAGATGTATCTAGAAGGAATTTGCTATGGCCCATATCAAAGTGGTTATTGCCTGTGTTCTGTTCTTGGATTTTTATGGGTTCATTCAGATCTTTAATCCATTTTAAATTTCTTTTTGTGTTTGGTGTAAATTTCTAGTTTGTGTTTAGTATAAGAAAGTGTTTTGTGTTTTGTGTTTGGTCCAGTTTCATTCTTTTGCATGTTTCTGTTCAGGTTTTCCAACACCATTTGTTGAAGAGATTGCCTTTTTCCTATTGTGTACTCTTCCATGCTATGTTGGAGGTTAACTGACCATATATTCATGGGTTCATTTCTGGGTTTTCTATTCTGTTCTGTTGATCTGTGTGTTTACCTTTGTGTTAGTATCATACTGTTTTGATTACTAGAGCTTTGTAGTATATCTTGAAATCTAGGATTGTGATACCTCCAGTCTTGTTGTTCTTTCTCAAGTTTGCTTTGACTATTTGAGATCTTTTGTGGTTCCAAACAAACTTCAGGATTGCTTGTTCTAGGTGTGTAAAAAATGCTGTTCATATTTTGATAGGGATTGCATTAAATCTGTAGACTGCTTTGGGTAGTATAGACATTTTAACAATATTTGTTTTTCCAATTCATGAGCATGGAATGTCTTTCCATCTCTTTGTGTCATCTTCAGTTTCTATCATCAGTATTTTATAGGTTTTAGAGTATAGGTCTCTCACCTCTTTGGTTAGGTTTATTCCTAGGTATCTTATTGCTTTTGGTGCAATTATAAATAGGATTGTTTTCTTCATTCTTTCTGCTTCTTCATTATGTTGTACAAAAATTCAACAGATTTCTGTACATTGATTTTGAATCCTAAGCCTTTACTGAATTTCTTTATCAGTTCTAGCAGCTTCTTGGTAGTTTTTGGATATTTTATATAGCGTATCATGTCTTCTACAAAGAGTGAAAATTTGACTTTTTTCTTAACCATTTGGATGCCTTTTATTTCTTTTTGTTGTGTGATTGCTGAGGTTAGGACTTACAGTAAATACTATGTTAAATGACAGTGGTGGGATTGGACATCCCTGTCTTGTTCCTGATTGTAGAGGAAAAGCTCGCAGTTTTTGACCATTCGGGATATTTGCTGTGGGCTCTTCATAGCTGGCCTATATTATGTTGAGGTATATTCCTTCTAAACCTACTTTGTTAAGGGTTTCTATCATGAATGATATTGTATTTTGTTAAATTTTCTCTGCATCTATTGAAATGATCATATGGTTCTTAACACTTTCTTTTAGTAATATGGTATATCACATTGATTGATTTGTAAATATTGAACTACTTTTTGCAATTCAGGAATAAATCCAGGCTGTTGTGGTGAGTGATTTTTTTTTTTAATGTATTGTTAGATTTGGTTTACTAGTATTTTATTGATAGTTTTTCATCCATGTTTATCAGGGCTATTGGCTTATAGTTCTCATTCTTGGTAGAGTCTTTATCTGGTTTTGGTATCAGGCTAATGTAGGCCTCAGAATAAATTTGGAAATTTTCCATCCTTTTCTATTTTTTGGAATAGTTTGAGAAGAACAGTTAGCTTTAAATGTTTGGTAGACTTCATTTGTGAAGCTATCTGGCCTTGGACTTATGTTTTTTGGGAATTTTTTGATTACTGATTCAATTTCTTTGGTGGTTGTTGGTCTGTTCAAGATTTCTGTTTCTTCCTGTTTCAGTTTTGGTAGTGTACACATGTTTAAGAATTTGTCCATTTCTTCCAGGTTGTCTAAGTCCAACTATGTTGGCATATAGTTTTCATATTTTATATTTTCATATTTATATTTCCACAGTTTATATTTCTGTGGCATTGGTTGTTATTTCTCCTCTCTCATTTGTGACTTCATTTATTTAGGTACTTTCTCTTTTCTTTTTGATAAGTCTGGTTAGAAGTTTATCAATTTTATTATTTTTTTCAAAGAACCAGCTCCTGGTTTCCTCAATCTGTTCTGTTGTATTTTTAGTTTCTATATCATTTATTTCTGTGCTGATCTTTATTATTTCTTTCCTTCTGCTGGCTTTAGGCTTCATTTGTTATTCTTTTTCTAGCTTTTTTTTTTTTTTTTGTATAAGGTTAGGTTGTTTATTTGAAAATTTTCTTGCTTCTTGAAGTAACATCTGCAGTGTCTTTTCACAGCAGTGCCTTGAATAGTATGTGATTGAATAGCCAGGGAATGAGAATCTTGAGGACATCTTTAGAATTGTGCCTACCTAAAGCCCAAATTACGTGATTTTTAAACAAAAGTGCGAGTCATCATTATTTATTTCCTAATACAAGTTTGTTTTTCTTGGTATTAAGTAATTTTTAACACATCCCTTTTTTACATAACTTACAGACCTACCACACACACACACCTCATATATGAGATAATACATATTTAACATATCTTTTTGGTAGAGGAGTTATTAGGGCCATCTTTGTTAATTCATCACATGTTTATTATATACATGTGATGTATATACATTGTGCCAATAACACTAGTTCTGAGTGCTGAGGATACAATGATATAAAAGTTGGAAATTTTACATACAAAGGACACATATTTTTGTTTGTCTATCACATATTTATCTAAGACTTATGTGTTAGGGACTCTTCTAGGTTATTGAAATACAATGGTGAAATAAGACACATTGCTGTCATGGAGTGTATATCATATGTGGGAAATCTGAAACTAAATATGAACAAATGGATAGATCATACTTTTTTGGGTGGTTATTAATACCATGAGAAAAAGTAAAGCAGAGTAAAAGAAGAGAAAGTGATAAGGTCAGGGAGTGCTATTTTATGTAGGATAGCAAGGGAAGATTTTTAAAGGTAGAGACTTGAGTAAAATTAGAAAATTTTAGTGAAGACAGAAAATAGACCAATGGTGACCACACAGTGAGATAAATGCTATGAGAGAAGTGAAGATATATATGAGAGAGTAGGGGCATGCAGGGGGCTAGCATCTACATCAGAGGCCAGGGAAGCCTGAAGGAGGAGTTGATACCTAGGTCAACAATTGAAAGATGGGTGTGAATTAGTAAGACCCTTGGATAGAGGAAAAGCATTTTCAAGGCAAGTGAGCAGCACATGGGAAAACATATATGTTAGAAGAGGCAGAAAGAAAATTGTATATGGTTCAGAATGACTGTGCTTGTAACTTGTGGTTTTATAAGATTACTGGAAGCAGTGTGAAATATGAATATGCAAATGGCAAGACTAAAGGAAGGGAGAACTACAGCCACACTATATGAAGACTAGACCAAGGTGGCTCTGATGGGGATAGAAGGAGGGGCAGAATATTGAGATAATATGGGCATGCAATCAATAGGATTAAAAGTCTTCTGGATGTGGACACTGAAAGGAATGGAATCAGTTGTCTGCCATGGGTGACTTGTTATAGTAATTCATGGAGATAGGAAATATTGGAGGAAGAATAGACTTGGGGTAAAAGTTAAGGAGTTTGGTTTTTGACATCTTGAATCTGGGTTCTCAAGGAATAAAATTTTTAAAAGATTTTATTTATTTAATAGAGAGAGCAAGAGAGTGAGTGCACAAGCAGGGTGGGTGGCAGAGGGAGAGGGAGAATCAGATTCTCTGCTAAGTGAGGAGCCTGACACGGGACTCCATCCCAGGGGCCTGGGTTCATGACCGGAGCTGAAGGCAGACACTTAACCAACTGAGTCACCCAGGTGGCCCTCTCGAGGGCTAATTTAATGAATATTTTCAACAGGCAATTGGATATTCTTTTTTTATTTTTTTAAAAGATTTTATTTTTTTATTTGAGAGAGAGAGAGCATGAGATGGGAGAAGGTCAGAGGGAGAAGCAGACACCCCAAGGAGCTGGGAGCCTGATGTGGGACTCAATCCCGGGACTCCAGGATCATGACCTGAGCTGAAGGCAGCCGCTTAACCAACTGAGCCACCCAGGTGCCCGCAATTGGATATTCTTGTTTGGGGCTCAGACTAAAAAAATTAGAGATTGTCATCATATTAATGGTAGTTGAAACCACAGGCATAAATGAGATCACCCAGGGAAAATGAACAGAATAGGGAGAGAAAATGGGCTAAAAAGAGGGGTGGGGGATGAGAACCTGAAAGGGAAACTAAGAATTGACTTAAGAGGTAAGTAGTATCACAGAAGCCAAGAAAATTTCACTAATTCTTTCCTTTTAATACCTTAAAAAATCTACTATATCTTCTGACATGACAAAATAATTAAACAACAAAGATTAAGCAATTAAATGCAAGTAACAAAGAATACCGTTCTTGCCCTGACTTCTCACTCCACTGTCCCAAAATAGTACAGATCAGTGGAAAGTTTTGTAGTGCACACACAAAAAGTAAGAACTCATGGAAAATTAAAAATCACCAAAGTGAATGTATCATGAGTGTTTTCTTAAGAGTGATAGAAGATCAATTGCATTACAACCAGTTGAGGTATCTGTGAAAATGAAGATTCCCAATATCTATCCCAAGTCCGCTGAGCCAGAATTTTTGCTGTGAACAAGAAGTACGCATTTTAATCAAGTTTCTCATGTGATGTTTATGTACATTTTTGTTTTTCAACTGAGAACCAATGGTCTTCAAGAAACAACTTCTCAAATGTTGAAAACCTTCTGGGGCACCTGAGTGGCTCAGTTGTTTAAACCTCCATCTCTTGATTTAGGTTCAGGTAATGAATTCAAGGTGATGAGATAAAGCCCCTTGTGGGGCTCTGGGCTGTGTGCAGTCTGCTCGGGATTCTCTCTCTCCCTCTACCCTTCCGCCTCTCATGATCTGTCTCTGTCTCTCTCTCTAAATAAATAAAATCTTAAAAAAAAAAGAAAATCTCAGAGAGTAGAGGGAAAAACAAAATACATATTAAGGTCAGCTGCAATTGGTAATTATTAGAAGTAAGAACATCACTGAAGTGGATTAGAAATCTGATATATAATAATATACCTAATAGATTTGTATAACAATGCATAATAATAACACATATTATAGAAGAAGAAAAATGACATGGGATTTATGATAAAGAAAAATGTAGGAGAGAAAAATTTCGAGTAATTAAAAAACTATTAACTACAGATAGAAGGGGTCATAGAATCTTTTTTCATAGTATTTTTCTGCACTTTTTATTGAGTTCAACATATATGAAAGAACACTAATAACAAAGACACAACCCAATGAATTGTTACAAAGTGATATATCTGTTGTCAGATCATGAAAGAAAGATCAAGAAAGAAAATATTACCAGCCCCCAAATCTTCTACATAGGGTCATCCCTAGTCCCAAGTTTCTCTCCTCCACAAAGGTAACTACTTTGACTTCTAAAATCATGGGCTATTTTGCTTATTTTCGAACTGTATATAGATGGTATCATATAGTATGCATTCTTTTATTCTACATATTCTCTTATGTCTGTTTTCTGACATTCATCATTTTTGAATTTTATCTGTGTTATATATAATGGTAGTTTTATAGCTGATAGTATTACTTGTATCAGTACACTATAATTTATTATGCTGTTGGTAGACACATGAGTTGTTTTCAGTTTTCGGAAACTATTACACTCTGACATTTAACAACATATTTTGGTGATCGTATGTACATATTTTTGTTGACATATACAAGGCAGTAGAAGTACTGAATCATAGAATATACATGTATTTAGTTTTAGTAGATACTGACAATTTTTCAAAGTGGCTATACCAATTTATATTTCTATTAGTAATATATATAAATTCCAGTTGTTTTGGATACTCGTTAATATTTACATTGTCAGCCTTTTTTTTTTTTTTTTAAGTGAGTGAGATGGAGGAGTGTAGGGAGAGGCAGAAAGAGGTAGACAGAGAATCTTAAGCAGACTTCATGCCTAATGTAGAGCCTGATGCGGGGCTTGATCTCACAACCCTGAAATCATGAGCTGAGCCAAAATCAAAAGTCAGACACTTAAACTACTGAGCCACCTAGGTGCCCCTACATTGTCAGTTTTTAATTTTAAGATCTGGCGGGTGGTATCTGTTCGGTTGGTATCTCATTGTGGCTTTGATTTTTGTTTCCCTTTTGATTTATGAGGTTTATTGGCCATTTAGATATCCTGTTTTGTGAAGTGGATTACACAAATCTTTTGCCCACTTTCTATTGGATAGTCTGTTTTGCTTCTACTGATTTGTGGGAACTCTTTCTATATTAGGAATATCTACCTTTGATTGGATACATGTATTACAAATGTCTTCTCTCATTTACTAGCTTGCCTTTTTACTCTCTTAATGGTGTCTTTTAATAAAAAGAACTCCCTAATTTCAATTAAGTCAAATTTATAAATCTTTTCTCTCATGGTTAATGTTTCTGTAACTAATATAAAAAGTGTTTTCCTGTCTTGAGGACATGAAGGTATTTTCTAGTATTACCTTTTAGAAGACTGATTTTTATTGCCTTTTACACTATTCTACATTCCATTTGGAATTGGTTTTTCTGTATAGTGTGAAGTAGGGATACTCATTTGTTTTTAAATGAATATTTAATTGATTTAGCATCATTCACCATCCATTCTCTATTGCACCACAGCACCATTTTAGACAAATCAAATGATTACATAGTTATGAGCTTTTTCTGTATTCTTTATTCTGTTCCCTTGATTTATTTTTTGAGCATGGATGGGAGACTGCCTGGGAATACCAAGTAGTGTAGGCTTAAAAACTGACTCTATTTTAATTATTGTAGCTTTATAATAAGCCTTGATATATGATAGTATAAATCCTCCAACATCGTTTTCCTCCTTCAAGATTATCTTGGTTATCCTTGGCTTTTGGAATTTCTTTTTTTTTTTTTAAAGATTTTATTTATTTATTTGACAGAGAGAGATCACAAGTAGACAGAGAAGCAGGCACAGAGAGAGAGGGAAGCAGGCTCCCTGCTGAGCAGAGAGCCCGATGCGGGACTCGATCCCAGGACGCTGAGATCATGACCTGAGCCGAAGGCAGCGGCTTAACCCACTGAGCCACCCAGGCGCCCGGCTTTTGGAATTTCTATAAAAATTTTAGAATCATTTCCACAAAATATCTTGTTGGATTTTGAATTGGCATTGTAATAATTAATAGATTTGTTAACTAACCTTTTTTATAACATTGAGACTTCCAATCCATGAACGGGATATATCCTTCAATTTATTTAGATCTTTTTTTTTTCTTTCTTTTCTTCTTTTTTCCTTGCTTTCCTTCCTTCCTCCCTCCTTCCCTCCCTCTTCTCGTTCTTTTCTTTTCTTTTTTAATTCAAGTATAATGAACTTTCAGAGTTACATTAGTTTCAGGTACAGAGTATAATGATTCAACAATCCTACACATTTCTCAAGGCTCAGCAAGATGAATGTACTCTTAACCCCCTTTATTTCTTTCACTTATCCTCTCACCTACCTGCCCTCTGGCAAACACCAGTTTGTTCTCCATAATTAAGTCTTTATTTATTTATTTAAATTTTTTGTTTATTCTCTTTTTTTTCATTTTTGTTTCTTAAAATTGCATATATGAGGGAAATCATATGGTACTTGTCTTTCTCAGATTGGCTTGTTTTCCTGAGCATTATATACTGTGGCTCCATCCACCTTGTTGTAAATGGCATGATCTCATTCATTTTTATGGCTGAGTAATATTCCATTATATATTTATACAAATAAATCACATCTTGTTCATCCTTTCATCTATGGATAGGCACTTGTGTTGCTTCCACACCTTGGCTAATGTAAATAATGTTGCAATAAATATAGGGGTGCATATAACCTTTTTTATTAGTCTTATTGTTTTCTTCGAGTAAATACTAGATACTAGAATTTACTTGATCATATGATAGTTCTATGTTTAAGTTTTTGAGAAATATTTATACTATTTGCTATGGTGATGCACCAATTTGCATTCACACCAATCATGTATGAAGGTTCCTTTCTCTCTGCATCCTTACCAACACTTGTTATTTCTTGTGGTTTTTTTTTTTTTTTTAATTTTAGCTATTCTGACAAGCATAAATTAATATCTCATTGTGCTTTCATTTTGCATTTCCCTGATGATTAGTGATATTGAGCATCTTTTCAGATGTCTGTTGACCATATGTATATCATTTTTGGAGAAATATCCTTTCAGGTCTTCTGCACAAGACCTGTGCAGATGAATAAATAATCTGGTTATTTATTTATTTATTTTATGAATTATTTATTAAAATACTTTTTATTATTTATTTATTTATTTATTTTTATCTTTACCATTTTGAGTTGTGTAAGTTATTTATATTTCGGATGTTAACTTTAATTGTATATATCATTTGCCCACATCTTCTCCCATCCAGTAGGTAGTATTTTTTGGTATTTTTGTTTTTTTGGTATTTTTTTGGTAGTTTTGGTATTTTTTGGTTTTTTTGGTATTTTTTTGTTTTTTTTGGTATTTTTCCTTCACCGTGCAAAAGCTTTATTTTGGTGTAGTCCTAATAGTTTAATTTTACTTTTTTTTTTCCTTGCTAGAGGAGACCTATCTAGAGAAAATGTTTCTATGGCTGATGTCAAAGAAGTTATGTTTTCTCCTAGGACTCATGGTTTCAGGTCTCACGTGTGGGTCTTTAATCCATTTTAAGTTTATTTTTGCATGTAGTATAAGAAAGTGGTCCAGTTTCACTTTTTGCCTATAGCTGCCCAGTTTCCCCAGCACTACTTATTGAAGAGACTGTCATTTTCTCATTGTATATTCTTGCTTCCTTTGTCATAGATGAATTGACCATAAAAGTATGAGGTTATTTCTGGACTCTCTATTCTGTTCCATTGATCTATGTATCTATTTTTTTGTGCTAGTACCATACTGTTTTGATTACTACAGCTTTGTAGTGCATCTTGAAATCTGGGATTGTGATACCTCCAGCTTTGTTTTTCTTAAGATTGTTTTTGTTATTTGGGGTCTTTTGTGGCTGCATGCAAATTTTAGCATTATTCTAGTTTTATGAAATATGTTGATATTTTGATAGGGATTGCATTAAACTTGTAGATTGTTTTGGGTAGTATGGACTTTTTAACAATACTCATTCTTCTAATCCACAAGAATGGAATATCTTTCCATTTATTAGTGTCATCTTTAGTTTCTTTCATCAGTGTTTTATAGTTCTCAGAGTACAGATCTTTCACCTCTTTGCTTAAGTTTATTACTAGGTGTTTTATTATTTTTGGTGCAGTTGTAAGTGAGATTGTTTTCTTAATTTCCCTTTCTGCTACTTCATGATTAATGTATAGAAATGTAGCAAATTTCTCTATATTAATTTTGTATCCTATGACTTTACTGAATTCATTTTTCAGTTTTGGTAATTTTTTGTTTGTGTCTTTAGAGTTTCTGCTATATAATATCATGTCATCAGCAAATGGTGGACAATTTTACTTCTTCTTTACTAATTTGGATGTTTTTCATTTCTTTTTGTTGTCTGATTCCTGTGCCTAGGACTTCCAGTACAATGTTGAATAAAAGTGGTGAGAGTTGACATCCTTGTTTCTGATCTTAGAAGAAATGTTCTCAGTTTTTTTACCATTAAGTATGATGTTAGTTATGAGATTTTCACATATGGTCTTTATTATGTTGAGGTATGTTCTATCTAAACCTACTTTGTTGAGAGTCTTTATTATGAATGGATGTTGTACTTTGTCAAATGCTTTTTCAGCATCTATTGAGATGATCCTATGGCTTTTATCCTTCCTTTTGTTAAAGTGATGTATCACATTGACTGATTTGTGAATATTAAACCCAACTCTTGCATCCCTGAAATAAATACCACTTGATTGTGGTGAATTATTTCTTATAATGTATTGTTGTATTCAGTTTGCTAATATTCTGTTGTGGATTTTTGCATTTATATTCATTGGAGATACTGGCCTGTAGTTTTCTTTCTTCTTTCTCTCTTTCTTTCTTTCTTTCTTTCTTTCTTTCTTTCTTTCTTTCTTTCTTATTTTTCTTCCTTTCTTTTAGTGTCTTTATCTGGTTTTGGTATCAGGGTAATGCTGATCTCATAGAAGGAATTTGGAAGTTTTCCTTCCTCTTCTATTTTTTGGAATAGTTTGAGAATAATAGGTATTAACTCTTCTTTAAATGTTTGGTAGAATTCACCTGTCAAGCTATCTCCATCCTGGAGTTTTGTTTGTTGGGAATTTTTTGACTGCTGATTAAATTTCATTTCTAGTAATCAATCTGTTCAATTTTCTATTTCTTCCTGTTTCAGTTTTTGAAATTCTATGTTTCTAGGAATGTATCCATTTCTTCTAGGTTATCCAATTTTTTTTGTATATAATTTTTCATAATATTATCTTGTAATGCTTTGTATTTCTATGGTGTCAGTTGTTTTCTCTCTTCCTTCACTTCTGATTTTATTTATTTTAGTCCTCGCTTGATTATTGGTTTATCAATTTTGTTGATCTTTTCAAAGATCCAACTTCTGGTTTCATTGATCAGTTCTCTTGGCTTTTATGAGTCTGTATTTCATTTATTTCTGTTCTAATCTCTATTATTTCCTTTTTTCTGCTGGTTTTGGTATTGTTTGTTCTTCTTTTTCTAGGTCCTTTAAGTGTAAAGTTAGGTTGTTCATTTGAGATTTTTCTTGCTTCTTGAGGTAGGCTTATATTGTTACAGTCTTCCTTCTTAGAATAGCTTTTGCTGCATCCCAAAATTTTTGGACCATTGTATTTTAATTTTCATTTGTCGCTATATATTTTTTATTCCTTTTTGATTCTTTGGTTGACCTATTCATTGTTTAGTAGCATTTATTTAACCTCCATGTATTTGTGTTCTTTCCAGATTTTTTCTTGTGACTATTTCCAGTTTCATACCCATTCTAAAAGCATTATATTTTCCCCCACCATGTTTCAGGTATATGATAGCATACTTTACATCTTTTAATTTTGTGAATCCCTTGACTGATTTCTATAGCTATAATTGATTTTGCCGCTTTTGTGCTTTAACCTCCATACTGGTTTTATATCTACATTTTTATTATGTTTGTATTTATCCGTGAAATTTTTGCCTTCCATAATTTTCTTACTGCTGATAATAGCCTTTTCTTTCCAGTCCAAGAATGTCCTTTAATGTTTTTTGTAAGACTGGTTTAGTGTTGATGAACTATTTTAGGTTTTATTTGTCTGGGAAACTCTTTATCTTTTCTTCTATTCCTAATGATAGACTTGCTGGATAGAGTATTCTCAGTTATAGGTTTTTTTCCTTTCAGCATTTTGAATACATCACGCCACTCTCTCCTGGCTTACAAAATTTCTGCTAAAAATTAGCTGATATCCCTTCTATGTAACTGTTTTCTTTTCTCTCACTCCTTTAAAAATTCTTTCATTACTTTTTGCCATTTTAATTATTATGTGTCTTGGTGTGGACCTCTTTGGGTTGATTTTATTGAGGGCTGTCTGTGCATCCTGGATTTGGATGACTGTTTCCTTCCCTGGATTAGGGAAGTTTTCAGCTGTTTTTTTTTTTCTTTTAATTTTTAATTTAATTTTTAATTTTTAAAATTTTTAAAAAAGATTGTATTTATTTATTTGACATAGAGAGATCACAAGTAGGCAGAGAGGCAGGCAGAGAGAGGGAGAAGCAGGCTCCCTGCTGAGCAGAAAGCCCGATGTGGGGCTTGATCCCAGGACCCTGAGATCATGACCTGAACTGAAGGCAGCGGCTTAACCCACTGAGCCACCCAGGCGCCCCTGTTTTTTTTTTTAATAAATTTTCTGTCCCTTTTTCTCTCTCTCCTTCTGGGATCTCTATAATGTGAATGTTATTATGTTTGATGCTGTCACTGAGTTCCTCTAACCTATTTTCATTTCTTATTATTCTTTTTTATTTTTGCTGTTCAGCTCTATCTTCCAGGTCTTCAGCTTCCTCTAAACTACTCTTGATTCCCCCTAGTGCATTTTTAATTCCAGTATTTGAATCCTTTATCACTGATCTGTTCTTTTTTATATTTTCTATGTCTTTGTTGAAGGTCTCACTGAGATCCTTCACTCTTTTCTCAAGTCCATTAAGTATCTTTATGACCATTACTTTGGATTCTTTATCAGGCATATTGCTTATCTTCATTGCATTTAAATTTTATGCTATGGTTTTGTCCTGTTCTTTCATTTGAGATATATTCTTTGTCTCCTCATTTTGTCTAAGATGCTATGTTTATTTCTACTTATAATGAAAGTCAGCTATGTCTCCTGATCTTGAAAGTAGTGGCCTTATGAATAAGAAGTCCTGTGCTGCCTTGCAGTGCAATGTCTCCTCTTCACCAGAACCAGGTGCTTCAGGGGTATCTCCCCTATGTGGGTTGTTTGCACCCCAGTGTTGTGGCTGAGCCTTGTTTGCCTTCAGTTCAGTCAGCTGCAGTAGCCCACTTTGCATGTTGTGGGTGCACCAGGCAGAGTTTGGTCCCTGTGCTGTTAAAGGGCTAGTCTGGGGCCGTGTGGGCTTTATTTGAGTGGTATCAGCAGTCAGATCAGATGCCTGCCCTCAGCCTGTTTGCTCTAGCCATGGTCACACACACCAATCTACAGATATTCTCCCTGTGCTGCCCCCTGAGAGATTTTTGTTGGTGGGCAGGGCCAGCAGCCAGATCCTATGTTTGCTCCCAGTTTTTCTTCTGGGACTTCAGTGGAACTGGTATGTGTGGTTATCTTTCCTCTCTCCAGGACAAGGGTTTCTTTGGAGTAGTGCTTGTCCCTAAGGGGCTGCTTATAGAATATGACATGGCAGGAACCCCTTTGGCGGGGACTCACTCCTGCTAAGTGGTTGGATCTGCAGGAGAATGTGAGTACAGATAATGCAGTGTTAGCAAGGTAGGTGGAGGGTGTTCATACTGGTTCCAGCAAGTGTTCCACTATCTAGGCTAGGGGTAGGGAAGAGATACGCTAATAACTCCATTTTTCTGGAGAAGTTTCCTAAAGGTTCCAGCCCCTGCAGCACATGTTCTGAAATTAATAAATAAATCTTCTCATATCTCCCAGGCACTTTTTAAACTTTTGTTTCTATACATATCTCTGGCAGGGTTATTTGTTATGCTGCTTTGTTAAGGACATGGACTCAGTTTCCTGTCACCCTCTGGTTCTCCTAGAGTGAAGACTGTTGATTTTTAAAGTACCCAGAGTTAAGCCCTGTTGATTGTAAAACATCCTGAAGTTAAGACCCACTCATTTTTAAAGCAAAATGCTACGGCACTCATCTTCCCAATGTAGATCCCCCATGTCTGGGATGCTTGGCATAGATTCTCCTCCTCTCCCTTCTCTGTGCTTGTGGTATCCCTCCTGTTTGTGGTTAGTCTCTCCATGAGTTTGGTTCTGACCACATCTCCACCCCTCCTACCCTTTGCTATGTGGCTTCCTCTTTACAATTAACTGTGGAAATCCGTTTTGCAAGTCCTTGGGTATTTTCTGGGTTGGTTGCACTAATGTGGCTGTTACCTAGTGTGTCTGTGGGATGGGGGGAGCTTAGGGTCCTTCTTTTCCACCATCTTCCCAGAAATCCAGGCCTATTTAGGTCTTTCTTAATTTCCTTCAGTAACAGTTTACAGTTTCCTGTAAAAGAATTTGTTCATCTTTCATGAGACTTGTTCTTAGGTATTTGATGTTTTGGTATTACTAAACATTTTTATTTTAATTATATATAACATATTTATATATAAATTTATATACACATATATAAATATATAATATATAATATAAATATATGATATATAAATAATATGTAACATATAAATATAGTAGATATATTTATATATCTATGTTGTTCATTTTTGTGTGTGTGTTACCCTTATGTCCAGGAGTCTTGCTAAATCCACTTAACTCTGACCATTAATTTGTAACTTCTCTGGGATTTTTTATTTCTGCAATAGTATCATCTGTAAATAATGACAGTTTTATTTCTTTTTTCCCATATAAACTTTAATTTCTTTACCTTGTCCTATTTGCTTTGGTTAAGATTTAAATATACTGTTAAATGATGCCAGAGGGTCTTCTTATTTTCATGTAGATCTCAGGAGGTTTCCAACATTTCACCTTTTTTTTTCTTCAGATTTTATTTATTTGACAGAGAGATCACAAGTGGACAGAGAGGCAAGTAGAGAGAGAGAGAGGAGGAAGCAGGCTCCCTGTGGAGCAGAGAGCCCAATGTGGGACTCGATCCCAGGACCCTGAGATCATGACCTGAGCTGAAGGCAGAGGCTTAACCCACTGAGCCACCCAGGTGCCCCCAACATTTCACCATTAAAGGTGATGCTTGTTACAAATTTTTTTGTAGATATACTTTATCAGATTAAGGTAATTTTAATTTTAGTTTGCTGAGAGGTTTGGAATTTTATCAAATTTCCTCTTCTTCTATACAAGAATTATATATTTTTTCTTCTTTTATTCTTTTAATATAAGAAATTACATTGATTGATTTTCAAATGTTAGACTATCTTTGAATTCCTGAAATGTAACCAGTTTTGTTATGATATAATTGTCTATTTACACAATACTGGCTTCAGTTTTCATATACATACATACATACATATATATTTTACCATATATACATTTAGGATTGTTCATGAAAGAGATTAGATCATAAATTTTAAAATTTCAGTTATGATATTAAGGTTATAGTTGTCTCTTTGCTTGGCTTTGTGTCTTATCTATTGCACTATTCCCCAGAGAGTCTGTCTTTTTGAAACTCTCTCACCTATATTTCGCTGTCATTTTTACTTGGATGCATAAGAAGAGAGATAGTAGAGCATTCTTTGATGTTCTGATTAAGCCTCAGTTTTATGCAGACACTGAGAACATAGGTTTTAGGGGTATGGCCTTCGCTGGTATTCTACACCTTCCGTAGATGTGGTATTGGATGGAATCCTCTCCCCACTCCCAGGGGTAGAGCTTCTTAGCCCCCACTCTCCTTGTTTCTGTCTCTTAGATGCAGTGGGTTTCTACCAATGTTCTCTGGCCAGTGTTTATGCTCTTTCCCCTGATGTTTAAAGCTTCTGTTCCATAGGGGAGATCAGGGAGATAGGTCTGGATGTTTTGGCAGTAGCTGTTATTCCCTTCTCCAGAAATGAATATGAAGAATCAAAGGTCTCTCTCTCTCTCTCCTTCCCTCTCTCCCATGTAAGGATAAAGGGAGAAGGCAGCTGTTTGCAAGAACCCAGCCATGCTGGCACCTTGATGTTGGATTTCTAGCTTCCAGAACTGTGAGAAAATAAGTTTCTGTTCTTCAAACCACTCAGGCTATGGTATTTTGTTATCGAAATCCAAGATGACTAATACAGTGGCTCATATGATTTTTACTTGCGTCTGCTCCAGATAAGCAAATGCTCAGTTCCATGTTGTCCCTGCAGGTGCCAGTCTCTCTTACTTTGAAATGAGTTGTTCTCTGACCTCAGTTCTATGACAGGTTCAAGGAAAATAATTAACTTTCAACTTGTCCATCTTTTTTTCTTCTTTTAGGTGTAGGAGTGATGCTCTTTCAAGCTTCTTACTCTCTGAGCTAAACCATTAAGGTTAATTAATGACCTCCCAGCCGTGTTGCCCTAACCCAGTTCAGCAAGAGGCTACAATAGAAATTTATTTCAGATACAGTACTCAAATGGTAGTATTCTGCTCAAGAGATCTGCACAAGGGCAACCCATAACAGGAAGATAAAAGAAGGTAAATAGAGACTGAACTGGCCTTCTCTCCCCTCTTCAATTATATGTACCACAAACAACTCTTTCTTTTTCTTTCTTTCTTTCTTTCTTTCTTTCTTTCTTTCTTTCTTTCTTTCTTTCTTTTTATTTTGGGAGAGAGAGAGAAAGAAAGAGCATGAGTGGGAGGAGAGAAGGAGAGGGAGAGACAGAATCTTAACCAGGCTCCACACCCAACATGGAGCCTAACAAGGGGCTCTATCTCAGGATCCTGAGATCATAATCTGAGCCAAAATCAAGAGTCAGCCACTTAACTGACTGAGCCATCCAGATGCCCCCCACAAACACATTTTCTGAACTAATAATGGGAATCTGTTATCTGATACATGGTATATAATGTCACCAAATATTTGTAAAGGGGCTGTCTTGGAAAATTTGTGAGGTATACAAGACATAAAGTAGAATTGTAGATACTCCACTTAAGTGCTCCTTCAAGGAAGGACTTGATGCTTAGCTGTGGAGAATGTCATCAGTAGGTTGCACTCAGACATCAGTTTTTAAAGAATCTGCTTCAACTACTGAGGGCTGCCTTGCTAGAAGTCACATCCTTCCCAGGCACCTTGTGTCCTATGACTAAGAGTTGGAGGTTATTTCTGATGGGCAGTACTCATTCCAGGGTTCCCTACCAGGTTGGCCAAAGATTAGTCATCTTTAAATTGAAGTTTAAATTCTTCATCTGCCCAATCCTGCTTCCTCCTCTTTTCTTTTATGGTGTAGATCCTTAGTAAATATCTAGCCCTCCAAATTCCTCATCAGTATCTGCTTCCAGAGAATCCAACCTGAAACAGTGATGTATTTTAATTTTTTCCTTTGTAGTTTTGTATCTTCATATCATTCACAGAACTTATCCCACTGTAATGCCCAAAAATGTGTTCATTGTTGTTAACTGATTTGGTTGGTTAGAATCAATAAAAAATGGGATAGATGTCAGAAACTTATTTTGTTGTAGGATGCAGTGCACCATAGTGTCTTTTTTTTTTTTTACCCTTGATTCCATCCTTGATATTCCCTTTTCCCTTATTCCCCACATCTAATCCATCCTGATGTATTTTGAAGTCCTACCTTCATGTATCTCTCTAACTATTTTTTTACATATTGTGTTCAGCACCTTAGTCCAAGTCATTGTTATCATTTGCCTGGACAACAGCTGGAGACTCCCTACTGTTCTCCCTGCTTCCATTTTTTCCTATCACCAACCAATCCTTTATTAAATTTGTCTTATCGAGATATAATTGAATCTTTTAAAATATTTTTCCAGTCTATCCACTTTTTACAAAGAAGCCAGAGAGATCCTTTAAGATCCCTTACACAAAACTCTTTGATGGTTTTTCATTGCTATTTGATTAAGTCCAGACTTTAATGTGGCCAGCCAAGCTTTGCATGAATTAGCTAGGCTCACTTCTTTGGTTTTACCTTCTATTCTTCTTCCCTTCACTTCATGTCTTTCTATTCCTTAACCCCATCTGTTCTGCCGCTGGACATTATCCTTACAGGCCTTTAACTAGAATGCTTCACAAGATCATTGGCTGGGTCAGGGTTAACTTTCAGTTCAAATAACACCTTTTCTGAAGGACTTTCCCTGATCATTCTATCAGAAGTAGATTTCCTCTTTTAATCATATTACCCTTTATATCATTTTCTATTATTTGAAATTTCCTGATTTGTTATTTGCCTATGTAGTATATCAGCTATAGGAGGTCAGAGCCCTTATCTATCTTGTTCACTTCTTGTCTATTTCCTAGAATATTATAGTTCTTATTTTTAAATTTTATTATCATTATTTTAAAAGATTTTTTAAAATTTATTTGAAAGTGAGAGAGAGAGAGCATGAGCAGGGGTTTGGGGAGCAAAAAGAGAGGGAGAAGCAGACTCTTTTCTGAGCAGGGAGCTTCACGTGGGGCTTGATCCCAGGACTCTGAGATCATTACCTGAGCCAAAGGCAGACGCTTAATTGACTGAGCCGTCCAGGCACCCCTATAATTCCTGGCTTTATACATATTTATTCAAAGAATGAACAAATGGCATAGTTGAAACTGTCACATTTTTCCAAATGTTAGCATCTTGTAAATTTGAATTATCATAATCTTTAAAAGCATAGCAGTTTAACATGTGGGCTTTTAAGCTAGATTGCTTGGATTCAAATACTAGCTTTATGGATTCCTAAATGGTGTGATATTGAGCAAGTTACACATCTCTCTGTAAGCCTTTTTCCTCACCCTCCTCCCCTCATGGGGATAATTGTAGCTACTATCTACCTCAAGGGTTATGACGAGGATTATATGAGATAATCCCTGCAACATACTTAGAGCAAAGCCAAGTATGTAGTAAGTGTTTTAAAAACATTAGTTATTAATTGTAGTATAGGGAGTTACATGGAGATCTTGCCTTAAATGTAAGTAGAACCAGCATTCCTCTGTAGGGACAGTGGGAAAGTTTTCTTGCTTCAGAATCTTCTATATGTCTACTAAATTGCTTGACATTTTATCTTTGGGAAGTTTTTCCTTTGGATTTAGTCAGTTTGTCCCTACCAAGCAGTTATGCAGATGGGGCAAGAAATGATTGAGAGAGAGAGGACAGAGTACCCAGAGACTGGGAGAGAACAATGTAGAAGGAAACCAAAAAAGATGGATGCATGTAGCAGATAGACTGTATTAGGGAGATTCAGGGAAGGTGAGAACATAGGTGAGGGACTGTACATAAGAAGGAGGGCTCCTGTCCTTGGAAAGACTTGGAGGAAATAAAGCCCTCAGATACAAAGGAACTGAATCTAGGAACCAAGTCAGAGATTAAGGCATGGATGATCTCTAGTTTCCAGACTGGAGTATATAAGATAGTTAATGCAACCAGGGAACAACTGAGTCCCAACCAAAAGGTCTTAGAGACCTCTTTTAAAAAGAGCAGTACTGGTCTCAGATTTAGTCATTCTATTATAATAAAACTAGAAGTATTTAAGGTCTAGCATCCAAATAGAGCATGGGATCTTTACGGTGGAAGCATGGTTGGTACAGTAACAAGGCCTTGGGCTAGAGTCAGACACTTACATTTCAGCTCTGCTGTTTATACCATCTGTCTTAATTTGAGTGGGTTACCGAACTCTTCTGAGCCTCAGATTCTTTACCTGATGAAAAAGAACGTAATAGGTTTCTAATAGAAGCTTTTGGGGAGGATTAAGTTAGCTAACACGTGAAAACATTCTGCAGAGTTCCAGGTACAGCATAGAAGTTCAATAAATGATAGTTTCTCTTCCACTTACTGGTCATCTATGTGTTGGGATATTATTACATTTGGTCTATTAATAATAGTTCTTTTTGTCTGCCAAAGGCAAAACATTTGTAGCGTGAATGATTTGATTAGGGGAAGGTGGGGGGGGGAAAGGAAGAACAAATAATAATATTAAATGTCAGGCCTGGATGGAGTATCCAGTGGGGTATCACTTATAGGCTTTAGGGTAATTCCAGGGCAGTCCTTTAGCAACGTGGGAAGAATGGCTTGCATATGCTTCAGTTAATTCTGCTCATTTTACCCTTTGCTTCCACAAGGAAGTATTCTCTTTTTTTATTTCCTTCCTATATTACAGGAATAATATATTATTATCAGGAATAATCCTGATTACAGAGTATACCTTTATTCTTGCAATTGCTTGCCAGCTGTCTTCCTCACTGGGCTGCTTCCTCCATGTGGTCCAGCAAAGCATTTGTATGGAGTGTGCCCACAGTATGCAAAATAACCATGATAGCACCTAGCAGCTAGGCGGGGGGTACCGGGATTAGGAAGGGAAACATTCAAATACTGAAAGTGTTGAGATAATGGAACTTTTTTTCTTTATGGTTTTTTCTAGGACTTTCAGAATTGTTAAAATGCTGTATGGATATTATGATTCACTTGAGAGATGTTGGAGATTTATAAACTCTTATTATTATCCACATCATGGGTACCACTTTCTTTCTGCAAGATCTTGATATAGTTATTTATAAAATGTCTGCTGGTATTGACAAGAATCCCATCAAAAAAGAGAATTACAGACCAGTAACCCTGATGAACACAGATGTGAAAATTCTCACCAAAATACTAGCCAATAGGATCCAACAGTACATTAAAAGGATTATTCACCACGACCAAGTGGGATTTATTCCAGGGCTGCAAGGTTGGTTCAACATCCGTAAATCAATCAATGTGATACAGTACATTAATAAAAGAAAGAACAACAACCATATGATACTCACAATAGATGCTGAAAAAGCATTTGACAAAGTACAGCATCCCTTCCTGATCAAAACTCTTCAGGGACAGAAGGCACATACCTCAATATCATCAAAGCCATCTATGAAAAACCCACTGCAAATATCATTCTCAGTGGAGAAAAACAGAGCTTTTCCGCTAAGGTCAGGAACATGGCAGGGATGTCCATTATCACCACTGCTATTCAACATAATACTAAAAGTCCTAGCCTTAGCAATCAGACAACAAAAGGAAATTAAAGGCATCCAAATTGGCAAAGAAGTCAAACTATCACTCTTTGCAGATGATATGATACTATATGTGGAAAACCCAAAAGACTCCACTCCATATCTGCTAGAACTTGTACAGGAATTCAGTAAAGTGTCAGGATATAAAATCAATGCACAGAAATCAGTTGCATTTCTTTATACCAACAACAAGACAGAAGAAAGAGAAATTAAGGAGTCAATCCCATTTACAATTGCACCCAAAACCATAAGATACCTAGGAATAAACCTAACCAAAGAGGCAAAGAATCTATACTCAGAGAACTATAAAGTACTCATGAAAGAAATTGAGGAAGACACAAAGAAATGGAAAAATATTCCATGCTCCTGGATTGAAAGAACAAATATTGTGAAAATGTCTATGCTACCTAAAGCTATCTACACATTTAATGCAATCCCTATCAAAATCCCATCCATTTTTTTCAAGGAAATGGAACAAATAATACTAAAATTTGTGTGGAACCAAAAAAGACCTTGAATAGCCAGAGGAATATTGAAAAAGAAAGCCAAAGTTGGTGGCATCACAATTCCAGACTTCAAGCTCTATTACAAAGCTGTCATCATCAAGACAGTATGGTACTGGCACAAAAACAGACACGTAGATCAATGGAACAGAATAGAGAGCCCAGAAATAGACCCTCAACTCTATGGTCAACTAATCTTTGACAAAGCAGGAAGGAAATATCCAATGGATAAGAGTCTCTTCAACAAATGGTGTTGGGAAAATTGGACAGCCACATGCAGAAGAATGAAACTGGACCATTTCCTTACACCACACACGAAAATAGACTCAAAATGGATGAAGGACCTCAATGTGAGAAAGGAATGCATCAAAATCCTTGAGGAGAACACAGGCAGCAACCTCTTCGACCTCAGCCGCAGCAACTTCTTCCTAGGAACATTGCCACAAGGCAAGGGAAACAAGGGCAAAAATGAACTATTGGGACTTCATCAAGATCAAAAGCTTTTGCACAGCAAAGGAAACAGTCAACAAAACCAAAAGACAACTGACAGAATGGGAGAAGATATTTGCAAATGACATATCAGATAAAGGGCTAGTGTCCAAAATCTATAAAGAGCTTATCAAACTCAACACACAAAGAACAAATAATCCAATCAAGAAATGGGCAGAGGACATGAAGAGACATTTCTGCAAAGAAGACATCCAGATGGCCAACAGACACATGAAAAAGTGCTCCACATCACTCGGCATCAGGGAAATACAAATCAAAACCACAATGAGATATTACCTCACACCAGTCAGAATGGCTAAAATTAACAAGTCAGGGAATGACAGATGCTGGTGAGGATGCAGAGAAAGGGGAACCCTCCTACACTGTTGGTGGGAATGCAAACTGGTGCAACTACTCTGGAAAACAGCATGGAGGTTCCTCAAAAAGTTGAAAATACAGCTACCTTATGACCCAGCAACTGCACTACTGGGTATTTACCCTAAAGATACAAACATAGTGATCCAAAGGGGCACGTCCACCAGAATGTGTATAGCAGCAATGTCCACAATAGCCAAACTATGGAAAGAACCTAGATGTCCATCAATAGATGAATGGATAAAGAAGATGTGGTATATATATACAATGGAATACTATCTAGCCATCAAAAGAAATGAAATCCTGCCAAATCCTTGCGATGACGTGGATGGAACTAGAGGGTATTATGCTTAGTGAAATAAGTCAATCAGAGAAAGACAACTATCATATGATCTCCCTGATACAAGGAAGTGGAGATGCAACGTGGGGGGTTGGGGGGTAGGAAAAGAATAAATGAAATAAGATGAGATTGGGAGGGAGACAAACCATAAGAGACTTTTTTTTTAAGATTTTATTTATTTATTTGACAGACAGAGATCACAAGTTGGCAGAGAGGCAGGCAGAGAGAGAGGAGGAAGCAGGCTCCCCGCTGAGCAGAGAGCCCGATGCGGGACTTGATCCCAGGACCCTGAGATCACGACCCGAGCCGAAGGCAGAGGATTTAACCCACTGAGCCACCCAGGCGCCCCATAAGAGACTCTTAATGTCACAAAACAAACTGAGGGTTGCTTGGGGAGAGGGGGTAGGGAGAGGGTGGTGGTGTTATGGAAATTGGGGAGGGTATGTGCTATGGTGAGTGCTGTGAAGTGTGTAAGCCTGGCGATTCACAGACCTGTACCCCTGGGGCTAATAATACATTATATATTTATAAAAAAATAAAAAAAATTATTAAAAAAATGTCTGCTGGTATCAGCATCAGTGTGTGTAATGCCTATGAGGCAACAGCTATTTATTATGACTGTTGCAGGTGTTTCAAAGAAGAGAATGAATTATTAAGATTATTTATTATATTTATTATGTATTTGTAAATTTTAGAAAATATATATTAATAATAATTATTTTCCCCACCTATTTTTAGGAATACATGTGGGGTTTTTTCCCAATTAATGAAAAAAATGTTCATTACAGTAAGTAAGACTGGAATTTCATTGTGAAATTACATTAACGTTAAATATTACACTAATGGTGGATATTTAATGATAAAATTTTGTCTTAAAATATTAAGTATGAGACTTATTGAAAATTGAAAAGATAAATTCCCACATAAAAAGTATAGTGACAATAAATTATGTTCCCATATTAACTTTTATTAAGATTTTTTTATTTGATCATGAAAAATAATCTGAAAGTTAAACAACACTTTACATACCAGAACTTTTTTTTTTTTTTTGTCATTTGCACAAAAATGAAGGTTGTTAAACTTGAATAGCTAAAGGTTTTTCTTGGAGAGTGGATATGAAATATGACATCTTCTTTTTTGGTAGAACACCAAAAATAATGATGTGGAATTAAATGAGTTCGCTAGTTTTCAAATGAAAATAATTCAGAGAAAAGAATGCATGAGAGGTTGTCACTTAAGGAAAATTTTTGCACTTCTCTTTCTCAATTGTTAGGATATGATTGTGATGTTTTCCTAGTAACCAGTCTACATTTTTGAGTAATTGTTTCCATTATTTTGAAGAGAAGCAAGAAAGAAAAAAATATTTAACTTCTCTTACCAGATTAAGTGAAATAAGCATTTTCTACGTGCTTTCCTTAGCTACCATTTCTTGACCCTCTACTGTGCATCAGGCATTGGCCAAGTATTTAAATATGTTCCCACTGTCTTCACAACAGTTCCAGATATTATTATTCCTATTTTTGTAGTTACAAAAAATGATGCTTGCCCAAGATCACTAATTGAGTAGGAAAAGCCTGAATTTTTCACTCAGACCTAAGTTTCCATTAAAATACATTATATCCTCCAAATAAAGATTCTAAAAATGTTAACATGAAAAATACAACTTTCAGTACTAAGCAGAAATCAAAGAATCCAATAAAACCAACTTCTTTTCAAAGCTGTTCAATTAGTAATAGTGGCTTATATGAAAAGATTTTTATATAAATCTTTTTATATCAATCTCAGATCATGAGTCACTATAGATAATATTACAGATTTCTAATCTCCTTATTGGGAATAATTACCTATTGAGCTAATCATAGTGATGACATTTTTTTCTTGAATAGAAAGGAGAATGGGGGGGCACCTGGGTGGCTCAGTGCTTAAGCCTCTGCCTTCAGCTCAGGTCATGATCTCAGGGTCCTGGGATCGAGTCCCACATCGGGCTCTCTGTCCTGCAGGGAGCCTGCTTCCTCCTCTCTCTCTCTCTCTCTGCCTGCCTCCCTGCCCACTTGTGATCTCTCTCTGTCAAATAAATAAAATCTTAAAAAAAAAAAAGAATGAAGACATTTATCAATGTAAACCTTCATCCATTTAAAATCTTTCCCCAGTGGATTATGGGGCTATTATCTTTGTCGATGTGATAAAGAGGCCGAGATAAATACATCACCCCAGCACCACCACCACTATGCTGGCTGCTAGGTGAATAAATAGCTTATGTGTCAGAGAGAGGATATGCAGTCCCTCAAACCAACAATGACGGGATACTCTCAGGGACAGCAGGCTCTCTCTCTCCCCTCTTGCCTTGCATTGCACATGACAAACAGTAGTGAAAAATTAGCAGTTATTGGCATTTGTCAAGTCTGGTTCTGTGGCAGGAAAACGGAAACAACAGCAATCATGCTCAATTTAATTCTCCCGTGATGTCAGGCTTTTCACGGACTCACATGGACATCTGAAGAGACTCGAAAAGGTTTACAGATGTGCAGTCAGCTATGACAGTGATGCTGCCAACGTGGCTCATGGATCAACTAACGATTAAGATATCAAAAGCGATCCCTGTAGCTTGCTGACAGCTAGTTCAATTGTTTGCACCTGTTTCCCCTGCATTACACATGTGTCTGGAATGGATTATTCTGGCTTGTGTTAGAAACATTTCACCTTTCCTCACTATGACTGTCTTCCAGGACCATCACTACTGGAGACCAGGTGTCTCTCTGCAAGGGTCCACAGAGGGAAGAAATCTGTGTGCTTCTGAAAAGGGCTCTGGGATGTTGGGCCTGACAAGGTTATCAGTTAAGGTTAATCCTTGTTAACAGTTAACAATGATAATATATACAATTTTTGTTTCCAATAGGAATAAAGGAGAGAACTCTGTGATCTGACAGAGATAGACAACCCCCATCTCTTCTTCAGATAATAGTGTCACACTCCATCCAGCCATCTTGAATCTGTGGTAGAACTAGACAGGAGTACAAGTAAGTAAATCAATGAGCCATTCCCTAGGTCCCCTGGTCTTCCTGTTGCCCAGGATACCTCCTTCACTCTCAGAGTCAAATTTTCCGGGAAGCTGAGGAAGCTCCGGCTTCAAATTCTTGCAGTTGCATGGGCTCTTTCCCAGGTTCTGAGAGTTGCCCTCACAAGGGGTTCACATGGTTACATATTTTTGTAAAATGTGCAAAAGTAAGACATTTTAACCGCAGTGGGTTAAGACTGCTGTTTCTTCCCACTTTGACTTCTCCTCTGACATACTTCCCATCATGTGATGTGGTGTTGGGATGGTTGTGGGCACTTTTAGTGTCTGGCTAAGGGGAAGCTGAGTTGGGGACACATTTAGTTTGGGTTTAGTGGGATACTTTTATGTGGTTTGCAGTCACTTCCATGTATACTTAAGTTATTGCTGACTTCCAGGAATACTCCTACTTTCCATTATTTATGCCTAATTTTGAATTCATAATTCTATATTCTTAAGGAGGATCCTCTATATTATAAAAGTTGCTAGCCCCCCAAACCCTGATATCTCTCACTTGCTCCTCATATCTAGTCACTATGTCCTGTCTGTTCCATCTAGCGGTATGCTGGTCCACTGGTTCTCAAAAAATAAAAAGCCCTAATCTATAGGGTGTGCTAATTTCTGTGGCCAGTGTCTATCACAGCTACCAAGCTGCCAATGGTTTAACAACCAGCTCATGGTATTTCTTTTCTTTTCTTTTCTCTCTCTTTTTTTTTTTTTTTGAGATTTATTTATTTTTTTCAGAAAGAGAGAGAGAATGTGTAAGTGAACAGGGAGGGGGAGGGGCAGAGGCAGCTGGAGAGAGAATCCTCTAGCAGATTCCCCACTGAGCGCAGAGCTTGTTGTGAGTATCAATTTCAGGACCCTGAAATCATAACCTGAGCCAAATTCAAGAGCAGGATGTTTACCCACAGAGCCACCCAGGTACCTCACGGTATTTCTGAATGTGTAACAACTGACCATTGCAAGCTGGTACAACATGGCTCCAAGTGCCACTTATACTCCCTCAGAAATAATTTTATGAACTGGACTCTCTTCTCCATTTTGAATTACTTTAGCTCAGACTTTCATCTTTCCTCAACCTCATCATCCCAAGACCGTGCTTAACAGCTTCTTATCGTGTTTTCACTTACCTGGCTATTGTGAATGCAGTCTACCTTCTAGAATACCACAGATTTACTTCTTAAAATGCAAATTTGACCATGTGACTCTCTCACTTTAATCCTCTTCTGGCTTCTCCATTATCGACAGGGGAAAAATTTAAATTCCAAAAGCTTGTTTACAAGTTCCTTCATGTTTTGGCTCTTACACGTTATCTGGCCTCATCTCCCACCATAGCACTGGAGCTTCCTGAGTGAACTCAACAATTCCCAAACATGCTGAAACCATCACTTTTCTGGGCTTTTGTTCACACTGTATCTCTGCTTGGATTCTGCTTCTTTCCTTTCTCTGCTTGGCAAATTCTTATGCATGCACACGTCTGTCCACTGGTCTGTTTTTCAGACTGTGCAAAAGTCTGTCTGCATGATGGCTACCTCAAGGATGTCCTCTGAAGAGACTTGTTAAATTCACAAAAGTTCACTTGAAGACCCAGGACAGAAGGAGGAAAAAAAGAATGAAATATCTCCCTGTCAGAAGTTACATTTTCCCCAATTCCCTATGTATCTCACCAAACAATACCAAACATAGCATTGTCCCACTAAATGAGACCACTCTTTCATTGTTGACTCTAAAACATACCATTTACTATTGCAGGATCAAAGAAATGGAATTTGGATTTGGGAATCCCAGACCAGGAGTGTGAAAAGCTAACTGTGGGTTTTCTGCCCATGCCAGCTTCCAGAGATAGTCATTAAAATAATGTTCTCTGCCTGTTGAACTGATAACCTGTATCATATTGTCACATTCCAAAACCATTCTATATCTCTTGTACTTCCAGTTGCATTCCCTGTGAAGGTTACTCAACTTCATAAGGTTCTTGGGTACTCCAGCAGGATTCTTTCCATACTTTTTATAGCACTCATGAGGATATACATAACCATCTGTTTATATGCCTATCTCCTATGGCTTGACTACACACCCTTCAAGAATAGGAACCAGATCTTGTTAAACCTGATATCCTCAATGCCTGACAAAATGGACCCTCAACAGCATGTGGAAATCCTCAAAAAGTATGTGCTGAATAAAAAATGGATGGATGGATATTTGAATGAAAGGATGAAGTAGGTGAGGCAGTGGTCAAGGTAGGAGACATAAATTTTTCCATGTTCATACGAGTGGCATCTGGGGCAAATGAAATACACCCAACATGATAGAATCAAATGCCAACTCTGGAAATAAATAGTGGAAGCTCTTGATTTTGTGGCTATTAATGTTTACAAGTATAATGTCTTTATGAAATTAATCCTTCTTCTTGATATAATAATTCTTTTTAAAATTTTTATTTATTTATTTGAGAGAGAGAGTGTGTAGAAGAGAGTGAGCATGAGTGGGGGTGAAGGGCAGAGGGAGAAGGAGAAACAGGCTTTCTGCTGAGCAGGGAGGCCAACTCGGGGCTAAATCCCAGGACCCTGAGATTGTGATCTGAGCCGAAGGCAGATGTTTAATGGACTGAGCCACCCAAGGACCCCTTGGTATGATAAATTTTAAGCATTAAAAAAAAAAGAGATTTAATTAGGGGGCCCCTGGATGGCTCTGTCAATTGAGTGTTCAACTCTTGATTTCAGCTCAGGTCATGATCTCAGGGTCATGAGATTGGGTTCCATGCTAAGAGCAGAGTCTGGCTTGAAATTCTCTCTCCCTCCACCTCTGTTCCTCCCCCTGCTCACACACACTCTCTCTCAAATAAATAAATAAATAAAATCTATTAAAAAATTAGAAAAAAAGGTATATAGTTGGGATAATAAGAGAAAGTACTAGACTGAAAGCTCAGCTCATGCCTGTAGTGAGTACATGATGAACACTTAATGAATACTGAGTGTTGTTTAAGAAAAGGGGATACACAGGACCAACTGTGGGGGAAGAGATGGTAAGCGAAGAGAGGAGAGACCAAAAAGCAGCATGGAAAAGAAATGCAGAGGAGGCTATCATGATAATAAAGAAACTTGCTATTGGCTTTCTAGGAAGAAACTAGGGGGGGACACAGGAATATAGGAAGGAAAAAATACCTTAGACAGAACAGTATCTACTACACTAAATGAAAAAAAAAATGATAGGAATTTCTGAAGTGGGGGAGTAGATGGCTACAGACACCAATTTCAATAGAGCACTTTCTCATACATTATAAATACACATCATATAATTGATGTTTCTAAACTTTATGACAGCAATTCCTGAACTATGTTTTGTGGAATACTAATGTGTTCCACAAAAGAGGTAATTCTTGTCTCATTGGAAAAATATTCCACATAGCTTATAATCAATCTTTGCTCTCTTTGATATTAAAGGCTCTGGGAATTTAAAAAAACATTTATCATCCCCCCTTGTTTGTTTTAATTTATCCCTTTTTTAACCCAACTTTTCCCAAACAGTTCTAACCACTAAACACTTCTTTCATAAAACATCCACGGAGACAGCAAAGGATGAGTTTTCTTCAGAACATAGTATAATAAATATACATGTTTCATCTCATTCACTTTAAGGAGACCCCAGAGTATGACATTGAGGGAAACTGTTTATTTCAACAGATCTTAATTTTTAGTAGCCACAGAGACAAAATATGCACAAGTGACTTATTATTTGAAGCTCAGTTTTCTTCTCTGTGGTATTTTCTTCTCTACCCCACCAACTCATGAAGATGATGGGAACAGCACCTTTGAAAATGCTTTGGAAAGGTTTAGAACAGCTGCTGTAAGGCAGCATGACCAGACCACTGGACTAGGAGTCAGGAGACCTGGCATGACTGGCTTTGGCAGTTAATCTTCCATTAAGTGTGTGGGTTTACAAAAGTTATATGAACTGCCAGGATTTTACTTTCACATGTATATTGCATACATGTACGCAAAGGACTTGGTCTAAAAGCTAAAAGTTCTTGAGCTGAGATTGTTTGACAGTAAGCTGAAAACAAGATGGCACACAGGGTAAGTGTCCAGTCCAGGTTGAGAAGTAGTAACAGCTGGGAGTGCTACAAGATAGACATGGGAGTTAGCAAAGGGGAAAGGAAGGATAGATCAGCTTTTGCTGGGTGAGGAACGTCTCTGGATGCTTGGCAACAAAACCAGGGGTGGAGGGCCATCAACTCATACCTCCTTTCCTGGCCCTATCCATGTACTTACTGTCCCCATGTCAGCTTGAGCCTATCTTGGGTGTCTGTGATATCTATACCTTCTGCCTTAGGCCATAGGCCAATGGATGCTGGATGTGTGGGGTACATAGGAAATCCTCTCTACTCTTTTACCAGAATGGTCTGGGAATGGTCTAGAAATCATCTGCTATCCACCTGAGAGCTTCTTCCAGAAATTAGCACCCAGCGAATATAGTTATACTTTATTGAGGGATTAAGATGAGCTTTAAAAACTTGAAAAACAGTTTGCAAGCCTTTCAAACAGAAGCATCAACTTATGTGGTGGAAATAGTAAACCTATATTTTCATAATTTTATGTGTATTTTTATTTTGAATAAACTGAAAGAAGTTAAAAAAAAAATAATAAAAGCCTGCCCTGAGTGGCAGGGCCCATTTGAACCTGGAGCTATAGATTTCCTGACCCTTAATACATGTTTGTGGCCTTCTGTGCACTATGTATAGGTATAGAGCCCACTGATTTCATCTGTTGTACATAGTTTCCCTACTTCCCCATCTTCCCAGGGTCCTGGTATGTCGTTTTCCTTCCATTTCCCTGGTAGGAGTTGAGTCTAAATTTGGCCTTTTGTCTAATTCCTGTATTTTCCTGTTCTGCCAGGGCTTAAATGAAATTCCGATTTCCAGGTTTCTATTAGGACATTTTGGCATTTCACTGTGTAGTCTTCCCACAGCCTTGGGGACATTCCTAAGCATACCCATGGGATGAAGTCATCTGTTGCAAATTTTTTTAAAAAGCCTTAAAATGTGAGCTTTGTTGTTGTTATTCATGAACTGTATGTAAATGACAAAAATGCCTGATACAATACTGACAAAAATCTTATCACATTTTAAGAAAACAATTTTGTGGCCTACCATTTACACTTTGATGGACATCTAGAATCACTGCTGCCTCAAGGCCTGGGTGCTCTTCCTTTGTCTATGTCTCAGTATTATCCCCACACCATTAGCCTAGGTCATACCTCCCTGGACTTGGTCTTATATTGCCAAAGTATGCTTCCTGCCAAGCTGGTCAGACTCCAAATTCAGTCCCAGCAGTTCTTGTTCCCAGATGACCCGCACATGTGATTGCTGGCCTGGTGTAAAGAGGGAGTAGGAAGGGTCTTGGAATGACATCATGTGCACATTTAACTAAAACATGTCCAACTATAGGAGTTCAGGGGGATTGGGTGGAGATAATAGCATAGGTTCTACCCACCATTTCACAAATTGATTATGCATCTGGGCATGAGCAGGAAATGGAAGGCAGAAATCAATTTCCCTCGATCAGTTTTAGTTCCCTTTTGTTTCTCTATGGTGTGAGCATCTCAGTGGGCTGAGTATGATTACAGTATTAAAGTTATGAATTTTACTTACCACATGGTTCTTTAGTTCAACCCTATTATATTATTTGCTGCTCAACAAAAGAAATAGTCATCTGGGCCAAAGTTGTAAGAAAACTGGTTCTTTTGGATCTTCCAGAGCAGTGCTGTCCAATAGACCTATAGGCAATGATGGAAAAGTTCTACAGTTTGTAGTGTCCAGTATGGAAGCAAGTAGCAACATGTGGCTATGGAGTACATGTGGCTTGTGTGACAGAGAAATTGAAACTATAAAAATTCATTTCAATAGAATAGCTTCATGCTACTGTATTGAATGGTATTAGTTTTCTATTTCTGTATAGCGGATTGTCACAAACTAAGCAGTTTACTTACCCTTTGATCACCTCACAGTTCTTTAGGTCAAAAGTCTGGGATACTTTGAGTTCCCAGTTAGAATCTCAAAGGACTGAAATGAAGGTATTGGCAGGGCTGGGCTTGGGACAAATCTGTGTATAGGCCCATTTAGTTTCTGATAGCTATAGGTCCAAGGCTCTTGTTTTATGGTTGACTGTTGGCCAGGAGTCCCTCTCAGCAGCTAGTTAGTGGCCAGTCTCTGGTCTTTCCATGTGGTGCCTTTCATCTGCAAGCCAGCAAATGGCTTATCAATTTCTTTCAGTGCTTTTGAATCACTCTGACTTCTCCTTTTGCTACCAGCCTGAGAAAACAGTCTGCTTTTAAAGCGCTCACTTGATTGGGTCAGGCTCATCCAGTTAATCTTCCATCTATTTTATTTTAAGGCCAACAGACTAGGGACTTTGCATCTGTGAAATCCCTTCACAGTAGTACTTAGATTCGAGTTTGACTGGATAACCAGGATGGGAATCTCAGGAGACCCACTTTAGAATTCTGCCTACCACAGTCACCTTCTCCTTAAGATTTCTAATGGTAATTTTCACCAGGCTTGATTTTTGTATTTCCCATTAACTTTAGAACCCAACTTCCAAGTAAAATATGATCTCACAATAGACAGAGTGACCTTCATTGCTTGGGGTTTTAAATTCTTTTTTAGGGGCACCTGGGTGGCTCAGTTGGTTGGATGTCTACCTCTGGCTCAGGTCGTGGTCTCAGATCCTGGGATCTAGCTCCATGTTGGGCTTCCTGCTCAGCGGGGAGTCTGCTTCTTCCTCTACCTCTCCCCTCTACTCATGATCTCTCTCATGTTTTCATTCTCTCTCAAATAAAATAAAATAAATAAATTCTTTTCTGTTCTTGAGAATTACTTTAAAAATGTAGAAACCTAGGACACCTGGGTGGCTCAGATGTTAAGCGACTGCTTTGGCTCAGATCATGGTCCTGGCATCTCTGAGTGCTGCATCGGGCTCCCTGCTCAGCAGGGAAGTCTGTTTCTCCCTTTGACCCTCCCCCTTCTCATGCTCTCTCTCTCTCTCAACTAAATAAATAAAATCTTTTAAAAAAATTTAGAAACCTAGAAGTTAGTTAGTGGCTGGAAGTTGTTGGGGGAATGGTGGAATAGGAGAATGTGTGCCTGGATCTACTAAGATTTTAGCTTTTTTTTTAAAGTTTTATTTATTTATTTTTTTGACACATACACACAGAGAACAAACTAGGGGAGTGGCAGGCAAAGGGAGAAGCGGAGTCCCTGCTGAGCAGTGAGCCCATTTCGGGACTTGATCCCAGGAACTTGGGATCATGACCCCAGGTGAAGGCAGATGCTTAACTGACTGAGCCACCCAAGTGTCCCTAAGACTTTAACTTTTAATCTAGTTAAGATGAGGTAATGTATGAATGAGATGCACTGGGTGAATTGTGGGGAAGGAGGATGGTGGACCAACTGAGGTGGGCCTGGAGGAGGGGACAAATGGAAGGACTTAATGACTACTGAAGGCCAACTTCATCTCTCTCAAAATTATCTACCACTTTGGCATTTGAGCTATAGGTTGCCACTCCATCACTTAGCAGAATTTGAGAGCTGTCAAGGTCAACAAAACAGCATGATAAGTTAAAAAAGAAAAGATCTCTCAAATCCTTTCAGAGTGATATCAGTCTGTGTTAATGGAAGCATTATGTTCTAAACCAGCAAAAAAAAAAAAAAAAAAAAAAAAAAAATTATTTCCAGTGACTTGGCACTAGTCTTGCCTGAACATATTTCAACTGCTTTTAGTTTGGGATACCACATGTTGAAAAAGAGACAAATTAGAGAAAATTCAGACAACAGAAACCAACATGATAAAATGTCTAGTTAAAGGTCCATGGTGTGGCTCAGGGGACTGGTAATGGGATGTAAATCCTCTCTCGTCAGCACCTCATTTTTAGCAATGTCTATCTAATGGCTGTCGTCACTGCTTATATTCAGAGACCAGCATGGGAGGAACTGATGGTTGGTATATGGTTCAGAATGTTGTAGTTCATGTTCCAAGTAGCATCGCTGTTAGAGCCTTTGTCACCTTTCTAGTGAAGAAGTGAAGAGTTTAAACACAAATGCCAAATCAGGTATTCACTTTGGCTTGACCCAGTTGGTTCCGAGTTTGGTTGGATGTGCGCTAATTACTTGGAGCAGGAGACTTTGCTGTATTTGAACTAGGCGTGAGAGAAATTCTTTTTCTTCAGTTTAAATAAATATCCACAGTAATTGAACTATTTCCAAGAAGTTTGCAATCTGCTTCAAGTTTAAGTTAAGAAAACAAATGTCAATTTACTTAACTACAATGAAAGATAAAGCAATAATCTAGACTAGAGTGCTCGTGTAGATGAGATCTGTGTATTCTCTACTTCTAAGAAGACCTCCAGTGAAAGCCAGGTCATAATCTGAAGGTTGCTCCATGTCAGCACAGTGTTCTTTAGACAATTCTAAAATACCTGGATGGGTCTGTCCTTCTATGGCTTTTGATCAAGTCTGCGTGATTGTCCAGATTGCTTGGTGGGATGAGGTCTAGAATTCACGAGACTTCTGTTTTAGTCATGGATCTGATACTAACTCACTGAGTGATGCTTGGTAAGTTAGTAAAATAAGAAACTGGTAATAGATGGCCTCAAAGACCTTCTTAATTATAAAATTCTTTAATTTTATATATATTCTCTATAGGCAGCTAGGTAGATAAATAATTAACTGTCATATTCCATTTGCTAAAGACCTCAAGGCTTTTTACAACTATCAGTCCATTTAATAAACATTTGTTGGGGTACCTGGGTAGCTCAGTTGGTCTGACTCTTGATTTCAGCTTAGGTCATGATCTCATAACCAGCCTGTGAGATCCAGGCTGGTATTGGGCTCCATGCTGGGTATGGAGCATGCTTAATATTTTTTCTCTCCCTCTCCCTCAGCTCTTCCTCTCCCCCTCTTTCTCTCTTTCTCCCTCTCTAAAAAACAAAGAAATAGCAGCATCTGAGTGGATCAGTCAGTTAAGTGTCTGCCTTCAGCTCAGGTCATGACCTCAGGGTCCTGGGATCGAGCCTGGTTTTGGGTTCCCTGCTCAGCAGGGAGTCTGTTTCTCTCTCTCTCAAATAAATAAATAAAATCTTAAAATAAAGACAAGTGAATAAACATTTGTTGGTGACTTCCTATGTGCAAATATTGTATCAGACATGGAATTAGACATGGTTTCTTCCCACAGGGAATTTAAATGATCAATTAAAATATGAATGTTATCTTACAAATTAATGTAATATTAATGAATATGAATGATAACATGAATATGAATGATAATATGAATAATGACTGATAACAATATAAGAGAAACAGTACCAACAAAAGAGGTACATTACACCTGTGGCATAGGATATGGGGTAGGGAAAATATATATTTAATGTACAGAGATTAGAGAAGAGCATACTATTTGAACTGGATTTTTAAGCATGGGTGCATTCAACACAATGAAAACCACTGGTGTGGAGTCAGCATGAGAACTGCTGTAATGGTGATATGAAATTCAGTTTGGCTGGTAGGAGAGGAGGATACAGGGAGAGCTTCAGGGCCTCTTAATTGCATGGATCACTTCTGTAGAATTCTACTAGGGCTGCCATAACAAAATTTGTCAGACTGGGTAGTTTAGTATATGTGCTGTAGAAGCGAGCACAGACTGGGTTGGTTTAACAGAAATTTATTTTCTCACAATTTGGGAAGTTGGAAATCCAAGATCCAGGTGTCATCAGGGCTAGTTTCTCCTGAGCCCCTGTCCTTGTCTTGTAAATGGCCACCTTTCCTCTGTGCCCTCACATGGGCTTTTTTTCCTGTGTATGTACATCCCTGGTTTCTCTGTTTATTTTTAGAAGGACACTAGTTGTATTGGATCAGGGCCCTACCCTTATGACCACATTAAACCTTAATTATCCCGTAGAAGGCCCTATCTTCAAATACAGTCACTTTGGGGATTGGGGCTTTAACATATGAATTGGGGCAATAGGACACAAAATAATTTATAACGATTCTAAGGATCTTAGAGGGGACCTGGCCTTGGACTCATGTGATATCCCAAATAGGATAGGCTTTAGGCCCCATGAAACGTGTGTCCACCTTCTGCCCGAGAGCAAGATATTCATTAGGTCCTCTGAACCTCTCCTCTGAACCATTAGGTTCAGAGGAGAGGTAGACCTGAGATGGGATGTTGTGTGGAGGAAGCGGACAAGTGCGAGATTCTGCCATCATTTGACATGGAGGACATGGGGGCTGATGTGAAAATCCCAGGTTCCGATGGAGGTATGAAAACTTTCAGACCAGGGGATCAATATGCAGGAATTAAATATGCAGGTCTACAGCAATCATTTTAATCTTGCAATCCTATACCACTAGTGTCGAAAGGAATCAACACGAACAGGAGTCCAAAGGAACAAAACCTAATGGAGCATGAAGGACATTTAGGGCATAGAGGAATGTGCTTTTACAGTCGGGAGGAAATGTAGTCCGAATCAGTGGAGATGAAGTGAGAGACCCATTCTGATTCTTTTTTTTTTTTTTTCCTGGCATGACATAAATATAAATTAGATTTAGGAGACCATCTCTTGGTCTGAGAGTCAGAAAAAAAACAGTTAATGTTGGTAGAAGAGTGAAGAACTTTCAGGAGGGGGGCTCATGAACTGTATTCTTCTCTCCTTCCTTTTGCTACTTCCCAAGGCCCTCTGCTGTTCCCCGTCTCCAGCTTCTTGTCACAATCACTTGGGGTGCTTGTGAAAAACGAAGATTCCCAGTTACCATGCCTACTCCCAGATGGAATGACTCAGAATCTTTGCAGGGTGGAATCCCTAGCTCTTCATTTTGAAAGTTTAGATTTGACTTTTTTACTCTCTAGAGATTGGGATTTACAGCCCTAATGATAGAGCAGAGTACCGCTCTTGGATCTTGCACCATTAATATCTATGGATTACAACAAGGAACTCCTATTTTTGGAGCAGTTATTTTAAGCTATGCAGTTTTCTAAGCAACATAGTCACTTGATTTTCACAGTAAACCTTTATGGTCATACTATTACTCCCATCATGTGGGTGAGAAATCAAAGCTCAGAAAAGTTAAAACAGATTTTCCAAGGCCATCGAAAGCAGCAGTGTCCAGAAGAGTGAAGGGGAAGGAGGAGAAGGAAGATTTGGTAAGCATATTAATTTGCACATTTTTCTGTTATGTAAAAAAAACAACGCTAGTGTTATAGAGTCCTTTAATTGTGTGGATGGTGTAATAAACATGAACTCCTCAGACTCCTGCCTGCTCAGGCGCTGCTGAGCTGTACTGCTTAGCTGACACTCCGATGAAATGGAATGCCAGGAAATTCCAGGCACTTGCGGCAGAAGAAATAGATTTCATGCACTTTTCTTGCCAATACTAACATCCCTCTATGACACGAGGCTGTGGAGACTCGTGTGCTTGGCTAATGTTCACATTTTTGGTTTGATAAGAAATTTTGGCAGCTTTAGAAATAAGGTGTGTGGGTTTGGAAAATAGAAACTGTGAAAATATTACTGTGTGATAATCTCTTTTCTTTCAGTAGGCTCTGAATTGGTAAATAGGTGTTTTTGTTTTTGTTTTTAATGAAGCAAAATGAAACAACTTCTAATCAAAATACTTAATGGGAACATAATGATATTTCATCCCTTAGTACTCCACAGTTTCATTTAGAAGAAGATAATTCCCATTCATTGGACCCAACAACATAATAAAGCTCTTGAGGCAGCTCTTGCAATAGCCATGGGAATTTATAACACAAGCAATGTGTGTATTCCTTCAACAAATTTAAAGTATACAGAAAGAAATAAAATATCCATGTTTGTTATATTTACACTGACTGGATATCAGCTACAAGAGATGTCAATGGAAGAGAGTTCAAGTTGATACAACTCATTTTAACAAATGTAGTTCTTTTGAAATTATGAGGTTAATTATTTCACAGATGCTTTATTTCTGCAGATGATGAGAATAAATATTGACTTCTTTTAATATTTAAATAGAGGTTTCTGGTTTTTAAATAGTTTTAGAGTTTAAACATTTTTGAAATATACTTCAAAATCAAAATAGAATTCACCTGTTGTCTATGTTTGGCTTTTATTAAATAAGGAGCTAAAGACCCCTTCCATCCATACATTTTCTCCTCTCAGGGTTAAAAACAATCAGCAAGCTATTTGATGTATATTCTTTCTTTTTCCTAGGTTTATACTTTATGTGCATTTATACACTGGATACCCTAAATTAGAATATTACTAAATATGCTTATCTAGAATCAGTTTTATTTACTAGAATATAAACATTTTTCTAGGTCACTTCATGCAGGATTTTTTAAAACATTTTAATGTCTGTATTGTTACTATTGAACCATTCCCCTATTTAATTTTTAAAATTTTCCCCCTTGTTTAGGCTTTTTTTCCCTTCTTTTTCCTATTGTAAACAATTTTTCAATGAATAGCCGGGCCAGGTATGAACGTTTAGAATTTCAATAGATATTGCCAACCAAATTACTGTCCACAAAATTTGTATATTTTCCCCATGATTTATATTTGTATATTTACATTTGTATACTTTCCCCATGTTTGCTGGAGCTGGCTGTTAGCCATCTTTTAAATCACTGACTATTTGGGGAGGGCAAATTGTATTTTGTTTTACTTTGCAATGAAGAACTGGTTGATTCTGAATGTTGCATATGCTTAAATTTTTTCTGGTATAATTCTAAAAGGTAGATTTACTCTAGAGTTAAGAATAAGAAAAATAGGTGCTTAGTTGGGACTAAATACCACTTAAAATGACTACTATTCACATCATTAGTCTCAGATTTAAAACACTTTTTATTTGCCAGGATGGGTAATTAATTCAAAATGTTTTCTGACGTTAGCCTCAATTTTTGCTCCTTCTGTAGGGGAACTAGATGAGGAATAAACAATTCTGCTTGTTTGAGACATTCAGACAGTTTTTGTTTTGTTTTTCCCATCTCAACTTTGTTATTGGGAATAATCTTCATGTTTATCGCCCCATGTTACAAATTATATTTTTCACTGTGAAATCTGTACAAAACACCAAAGATTATGATCTTGGAAAGTTTCTGACCAGTGTTAATTTTTTGGAGTCTTTTCTCTATGCGTTCTCATAAATTAAAACTTTCTTTTTCTTTAAAATAAGTTATTGGATCTTGGTGGATAAGAAACTGAAATGAGACGCTCTTTCCTCAATCAAACCAGCAAATACCTCTGCAGGCTTAGTCATAAAACCCAGCACGGAAATAATACTTGTCTCACAATCAGGTCAGAAATGATAACTGAAACCATGGACGCCTCGAGATAAGCTACCTGTGTAAGCAGGGAAAATGGCTGGAAGACTAATAGAAGGCTTTGTGTTGGAGGACAGTGATTGAAGTTCAAAAGGCTTAGCAGAGGTCAAGTTGGCAATGTCAGGTATTTCCCCCAAGTTTACTTCATTCAATTAAGTTGAAACAATCTGCTCCTGTGAGAGTTAGTGACTTTCCTTACACTGGGAGGCCCAGGCAAAGGGATGCTCGGTTTCCTCTGCACCAGAAGCCATGTCTGGCATAATTTTTAGAAAGAGATTGAGTCGATTTTCAGGAACTCTCTGTGGGGAACTTATGTGCTGTACAATGCTTGTAAATCTGGTGAATTTACCGGATACATTTGAAAGGCATGAATGAGACAGTTATTTATCTGCTTGTACTGGCCAACTCTCAGCAACCCAGTTCTTCTCAAACTTCTCTTGTTCCTAAATGGGATGACTCTTCCTGTGTCTGTCACATTAATTGAGCTGGTTTTCTTCCTTGAGTCCAAACTACTGTTGATTGCCTTGACCTCTGCCCAGCTGAGGGACTAAATGCCTCAGACGAGGGCTTTCTTAGGAGTGCCTGTACTCTCTGCTCAAGGCTGCTGGATGCCGGCAGATTTTAGGGTAGCAAAGTGCCCAAAACTGCTTTTCTAAAAAACTTAATTTCACTGCTTAGGATTTTGTCTTTTTCCTGGGTATGGTACTTTTCTTTCTCTTTTTGAAATATACTGTCTAATTTCTTAGTTTGAGTATTTTACAAACATGAGTGAACTTTGTGGAGGACTAGAAATGGGACATACCCTGACTGCAGTAAATGATCAGATTACAGAGATAAATTGATATATGAGAGGTTCCGGAATACTGGGTAATTACTGCACATACCTCCAGGAAATTCACACACACACACACACACACACACACACACACACCCCACATTAACCTCCGGCATATGTGTGTGTATGTGACTATATAGATTTTAATTAAAAAAAAAAACTTAGGAGATTTTTAAGTTGAATGCCACCGAATATCATTATCAGTTGGTTTCTTACCATTTAAGATATATTTCTAAAAGCTCATAAGCCCTATAAGTTTTCATTAGTCAGATACTGGGAAAAGCAAATGTTGGCAAACTGATTTTATCCAGTAGTTCCTACACCTGGCTAATTGTTAAATTCACTTGAGCCCACCCAGGCCTTCATGATTAGAATCTCCAAAATGGAGATGCAGCAGTCTGGTTTAACAAAGTCCTCAGATGAATCTGCTAGTCATCCAAGCTTGGGAAGCCTAAACAGTCAGTCTAGAATAATAAGTCATTTTGTTCACATCAGTTTGCTGTTGAAGGTATTGTGCAGTTCACCAAAGAACCCCTAATGTCTGGTTTTGGTAATGCACATAACCGCAGTAGTTGTAGACCGCCTCATGGGAGCTTTCCGATGGTAACCCTGACTTAGAGACGGAGTTCCATTTTACAGGTGAGGAAACTGATATCATTAATATTAATAATTAATATCGTAAAGTTAGTAACTAGGAAAACTGAGTTTCAGTCCGTAGCCTTCTGGTTACATGCCTATTGACTGTCCGTAGCTTTAAGGTGAAAATCAGTAAGGGCTTTGTCCCATGGCATCTCTAGTTTAGAACTAGCATTTTGTATGCCATCCTAAAATGACTTTGAGGTCAGTGTTATTTCAGTTGAGAACACATTTATGGGGTTGCTCTAGGCCGAACTTTGTGTTGAATGAGGGGTTAGGCCTCAGAGGGGCAAGGTTTATGCTTACGGAATCCTGTTGTGGGATGAGTTTTACTTGGGACAAGTGGAGAAAGCAACAAGTTACAGGGACAAAATACACCATGCGGACTGTCTGTGCCATAGCAGCAAAGAGACAATCATTTTGGGCTACGGTTTTCAGGGAACATGCCAGGAGAAGCAGGATTCCATTTGGGTCTCGAAGAGAGGGATTTGGAAAGTTCAGGAGAAGACATTTCAGGTGTGGGAACAGCATGAGCCCAGGTGTGAGTGTGTCTGTGTGTGTGTGTTTCCAGGTATTTAGTCAATGCTTAAGAGAGGGCTGGTCTAGCTGGCAGCAATGAAAGAGAGGGAATAGGGTATAAAATCTGGGGCCATTCTCTGTCCTTCCAAGTGGACGGACTCCACTGGGCACTGACATTGTGTACCTTTTGGAATCAGTCCACACTGCTTCTGTGTGTTTATTATTCTCTCATGTATGTGCTCTCAGCCCCCAGGAAATACTTTAACCTAATGCTTCAAAAGCCTCTGCCATTGTCCAGAATCCAATTAAGTGCAGAGAAAATGACCATCGCTCTGAGACACATGGGATTTGGGACGTCAAGAGACACAAAAGCCCTAGCATAATAGAGAGAATCGGCAGGTTCCTGGGATAGGACTAATTTTTCTCTGCTGTTTAGTAACAGGTGGTATTTATCTAAGCAGACTGCCCTGGGCAGCTGGTTGATGGGTTCTTCCAGCTGGACATCTTCTCCCCATTTAGTCCAACCACACCTGCTTCAGACAGCAAACAAGAGGCTTTCTCATCTCCAGTATCTACATATTGGGGGCTGGGGATATAGATGAACCATTCAGCTTCCAGCTGTAGTGTTTCATGATGTCCAAGGATTCCATCTGGCCTTCTACTAGAGAAAAAAAAAGAAGTTTTAGGTTTAGAGGTGGGCTTCCCCGCACCCCCTTCTCTTTTTCCCGGGGGAGTGGTTTTGTCCTGTTAGGTTGCTTTCTTTTAAAAAAGAGATTTTTATCATCGGCTGCTATCATGTGATCAGATTTATCTCCCATGAAAACTTCCTTTCCTTGAAGCATGCCCTGACACGAGGGTGTCTGTCCCTTCAAGCTCTTATCGTATTGCATTGAGGAATAGTAGAAGAGTCTCATGAAAGATTAATCACTTCCTGTAAGCATCTCGTACCTGCAGACAGGCTATTACTGAAATATGTCTGAAAGAAAACAAGGAAGGATGTTAAAATGTATCAGCCAGGTATTTTTTGGCTGTGCGACTACAAACCTTGTTTGGGTGCCAGAGTTTTTGGAGCCAAAAAGGACTTCTGTGCTGAGTTAATGGATTATAGTTTGTTTTGTACATGAGTAGCAATGTTTTCTTTGTAATGATAGCCAAAACTTTGACATTGCACAGGTATTACTCGAGAGGCTGTACAAGTGTGTGCCTTCTTATTTTTTTCCCTGTCTAAACTGAATGATGAATCAACCATTTGGACTAAATTAAGTCCTGGAAGTTTAGAGAACTGTATCCCCACTGCTGGGCCTGCCAGATAATAGATGTTCAGTAAATGTTTGATGACTGACAACCTCTGTTTTACAGCAGTCAAGGGGTTTACAACAGAAGAGTGAGAATTTAGAGGATGGCAAGGCCTCCATCCTGAAAATTTTACTGACAAGTAGAGTAGGGGTCCACTACCACCCTGACTCAAACCTTCCTATTTACCAGCTGTGTTTTAGGCTTTGTGGTAGAGGCTGGATATTTAAAAAAAAAAAAAAAAAAAAGTATGGTCCTTGCTCTTAAGAAGCTGAGAATCCCTGACAAGGGAAATAGTAACACAACATTTATTGAGCACTTGCTGTATTGTAGACCCTTAAGCACTTTGTAGGTATTAATTCATTTGATCCAGAATTATTATTCATATTATTTTAGTTTTTCAGATGTGTCAGCCAAGGCACAGAGAGGCAGACCCCTGTGTAATTTACCCAAGGCTAGGAAATGATGGAACTGGGATATGAATAGAGACTCACAACCAAACACTGAATTTGTGGAGCGCTCTGACAGGAGTGCAGGGCACAGAGAGGAGGCTCTCTCATCTTAATATAATGGGGATTGGGGGAGGTTTTAGGAGCAAGTGATGGCTGGGCCTTTTTCTCCTCACCTCTGCTTCTGGCCCTGAGACCTGGGATCTGGGATCTGAGACTTCTGTTCCTCTCCAGATCTGGTCCCAGTTTTTTCCATGGCCTTTGTCACCGACGGGGAGCATTGCGCTCTACTTTATGACATCTCTTCACTGATGTCTCAGTAAGTTATTCAACTTCCAGCAGCTATAATGATGTCCTTTATGACTGACAACCTGCTGTTGTGGCAAGAATGTGGGCTCTGGAGTCAGACACACTTAGATTTGAATCTTATTTCTTCCTTTTGTAAGTTGTGCAATATTGAGCAAGTTACTTAACTCTAAAGGATTCATTATACTCATTTCTTTGGTATGTTTAAAGAATTAGTTGAAATAATATATGTAAAATATCCATCATTTAGAAGGTGCTCAAGAAACTGTAGTTTTATTTCTCTTGTAAGACCATGCCCTTTTTTTGGGGGGGGGGCTATGTTTCTCCCTGTACATAGCATGGTTCCCACAAATAATAGGTAATTAATACATGTTTATTAATTTGATTTTATGGGTGAGGAGAAATATTTATGTCTGTACTATGAGATCATCATACACACATCTTCCTGAGACATTTTTCTCTTCCCTTTTCTTTCCCTGCCAACATCTGTCTTCCCGCTTAGTTTAAAGCCTACTTGACTTTCAGGTCTTGGCTTAGCTGTCATCCTCTCCAAAAAGTGTTCAGTGACTGAGTTAGGCTGCCCTTCTCTCTGCTTCTGTGGGACCTTGGGCTCTAGGAGCTATAGGTGTCTGACAATCTTTGTTGCTATTTTTTGTGTTGAAGTAAAATACATACAACATAAAATTATCCATTTTGAACATTACAATTCAGTGGCATTCAATATATTCATAGGGTTGGCAACTCCTTCCTGTCTAGCTGTGAACACTTTCAACACCTTAGAATAAAACTCTATATCCATTAGCAGTTAGTTCCTATCCCCCTCCCACTATCTTTTGCCAACCACCAATCTACTTTCTGTTTCTATGGGTCTGCAAGTCCTGGACGTTTCCTATAAATGGAATCATATAATACGTGATCTTTCGTGTCAGACTTCTTTCAGTTGGAATAATGTTTTCAAGGTTATAACATGTATCAGGCCTTCACTCCTTTTTATGGCTGAGTAATATTCCATTGTAAGGATATAACACGTTTTGTTTATTCATTCATCCATGATGGAAATTTGGGTTGTTTGATCTTCTGGTTACTAGAAACCATGGTATTATGAATATTGGTGTACAAGTATTTGTGTATGGGTTTTCAGTTATTTTAGGTATATACTTAGGACTGGAATTGCCGAGGTTTTTTTTTTTTTTTTTAAATTCTATGTTTCACTTTTTGGGCAACCATCAGCTTTATTATTTTTCAATTTCAAAATGTTGCCCAAGTCAAACCTAAAGACCAGCCTGGGATCTGAAGTTCATTGTACTTAGAAAAAGCACAATTCCAGAAAGTCTTGACAACTTCAGTTCAGGGAAGAAAGATACCAAAGGTTGTACATATAAATATCTTTTGTAAAGATAATTTTGTTTGTGTGAAAGAAAAACCAGGTACAATAATCCATGAGACATTCTATGGTGGGAGAGAAGAGTAACTAATTTTTAACCTAGCTTCCCACAGTCCTCTCATAACCTCTGGGTTAACTTTCAGCAGCTGGGCTCCCTGAGATCTCACTGTTTATTTCCACTCTTCAGGTGGTATTTCACAAGAGTGTCCACATAAGCCTAGTACCTCTAGCACCATGAGCTGTCCAGAGTGTAGAGGACTCACGTTCTGACTCACTGAGCAGTTACTGTGTGGAAGGTACTGTGCTGGGTGCTGATGCAGGTGCTTTAAGGAGGATTTCGATGGCTTTGGTCCTATGTTAGTTCCTTCATGGTAAAGACTGATAGTTTTAGTGAAATTATGATTTAAACACAAAAAGATTATTAACCAGAAATTATTAACAGGAAATGTGTGATTATGCCATATGAGTGCTACAGAGGAAGAAGCAAACACTTTCTGTGAGGATTATCAGAGGAAGCTTCAACAGTAAAAGGGAGACTTGAACTGTATTTAAAGACATATCTTTATATCTAAAGAGAAGATGAGGGTTGATTTCCAGGTAAGACATGGCCTGACTTAGGCTAATGAGTTCGCTTCTGAGCAGGCTTATCATTTCAACAAGACTTAAAAGAAAACACATAGGTTACAGTCACTCTGGAGAAAGCCCATGGAAACAGCACATCTGAAGAGGGGAATGAATTTCCTTAAGGAAACAACAAATACAATCTCAGTTGGAAATTGTGGCTAATCCAACCTGCTGAGGGGGACTTCACTGTTAAGGAACCCTGGATGAAAAAACAGAGTTTCTTTAGAAAATGTCTCAGATCTTAAAACTAGATGTGGAGTGGCGCCTGGGTGGCTAAGAGTCTGCCTTCAGTTCAGATCATGATCCTAGGGACCAGGGAGGGAGCCTCGCCTCAGTAGGAGCCAGCTTTTCCCTTTCCCTCTGCAGCTCCTCCTGCTTGTGCACGCGCTCTCTGTCAAATAAATGAGTAAATAAATAAAATCCTTAAATAACAAACAAACAAAAAAACAGACAAAAATCCAGATGTGGAGTGGCTCTGATAATAGTAAAAAAACTTCTACATTTTTCTTACGTACATAATAAGAGTCATTGTAAGGATACTCTGATGAAAGCGTTCTCCATCTCTATGGACTTAGCGGTATGAATCTCCTTTTGAAAAGTTGCTTAACTGCAAAAAGAATAGACACTTCTGTTTCATGAGCTGCTTCTGCTCATGATGATTAGATATTTACTTTGTTTTTATTGGAAGAGTGACCTGGAGAAATAAAACTATACAGATGGTAGACTGGAAATAACAATGTGCTTGCTGAGAAAGAAATGATACTCTCTTCCAAAGCCTCTAACTTCCCCCCTAGATAAGGAACCATACACCTGCTGCTGTCAGATCATGATTTCTGTCTCTGAAAAGGGGTTTTATCTTTTCCATTTGGGTAATGTGCTTATTGAACAGTTATATTTTCATTTATGATTCTGCCTAGTTTCTGTGGAAAGTAAGTGTTGTAAGCTATAACAGTTGAATCAGTCTAGTCTTAGGGTAATAGAGATACAAGATGCTTCCTTGTATCCTAGAAATCCTTCACCTTGCAGCTAGTTTGAAAGTGATCATAGTTGACAATTATATTTGACTTTTGTGGTTCCCCAGGATCTTTTCTGTGTTCTCCCTGGATAATATGTAGATTTAGGTTAGAGATACCTTTATAACATCCTGTTTTATGGGAGCCTTGACATTAATCTCTTACTTACACTCCTTGGCAACCAAAAAACAGCTCACGAACAAAGACAGGAGCAATTGTCCATGAAGCAGGGTGGGCTGGGAAAATCCTCTTAGGGAGAAGTGACTGCTTGTTTATATTAATAATATCAAAGGTCTTCCCCACTGCTGTTTCATTTAGGAATGCTTAAGAGTACCAGCTTTGTACATACATAGTGCTGAGGTTTAAACTAGGGCTCACCTACCAACTGTGTAACCCGGGGTCACTTATTCAAACTTTCTGAATTTTGGCTTGCAATGATGCAAAATGGGGATACAAGTATTACCTCCTAGGGTTCTTATGAGGATTAAATGAAATAAGGTATATGGTACACAGAGCACAATATCTAGCACATGAGTCTTAGTACCATTTGTCAGTTCTAGGATCAAATTCTGTGGCTAGCTTATAAGTCTTACCTACTTTTTACTGGTATATTCCCATTTTAAATGGAAATTTTCATTTTGCTAATACTTTCCATACTTTTTAGTAAACATATGCATTATTTCAAAGTCTGGAGAAATTTACATTTCAAAAATGGTTTATATAGAGAACATGAGACTTTATAAAAGAGCATAGGAAATGTGTGAAAATTGTATTTATATTGGCCAAATTAATACTTGGAGGAAAGAAAGTCTTTCTCTAGTGTTTGGATAAAGTTTTCTTTTTCTTTCTCTTTTTCTCCCCCCAGTTTTATTGAGATATATCTGACTATAACACTGTATAAATTTAAGGTGTAGAGCAAGGGTAAAATTTTTAGTTCTTACTAATAGAGTTTAAAAACCTGTTTAAGTAATATCTGGTTGTTTTTAAGTTGTCCCCTACTTATAATTCACTTAATCATTTATTTATTAAAGTATTTCTTAAAGATCTAAAGGGTTCAGGATCATAATAAATACTCAGCTTTCCAAATTCACAATTTCACAGTTATTAGTCAAATACAATTTAATAATTAAATGACAAAACCTGGAAATTAATTGAGGCTTTTTTATCTGCCAAATAATCTTCCAAAACAAAATGTTGAAGAATTGGGAGAGATAAACTAGGAACATATGGATTTCATTTTTCTTAAAATACATTTTGATGCAAAAATTAAGGGAAAACTGGGTAAAATTTTTTTGAAGCTGTTTTTAAAAAAGTAAATATTTGGCTAAATACTAAGTAACACCAAACTCAAATATTTAAATTTCAGGCACCACTGCCAACTGTCAAAATATTTTTTTAAAGATTTTATTTATTTATTTGGCAGAGAGAGAAAGAGGGAAAGATAGAATAAGCAGGGGGTGTGGGAGAGGGAGAAGCAATCCCAGGACCCCATGATCATGAGCTGAGCAAAAGACAGATGATTAACTTACTGAGACACCCAGGTGCCCCCAAAATATTTTTTTTAAGTGACAATGAAAGGTAATAGGTATCTCTTTACCAAAATCCTGTTTCTTCATTTCTTTTCCATATGTTAACAGACCTTGGGGAAAGAAATTCCTAGTAAATCTCCATTGTTCACATAAGTAGACTGGGAGCTTGGAGAGTTGGGCACCACATTTCTAGATGAAGACTTATGAAATTTCCAGGGATCAGGAACCATGGACTTTTAAATTAAAATCTAATTTTAAAATTGATAATTTGGTCACTATAATGAATGCCATCTTCAGATTTTATCTTTTCTCATAATAGGAAAAATATTTTTAATAAAGTTATATTAAAGTCTGGAGAAATTTCTTATTAAGTAGTAATAGAAATTTCTGCTTAAATTTCTTATTAAGTAGTACACATCAGTAATTTTAAGAATTCAGGCTTGTGCATCTGAGTATTTCCTGAAAAGAATAAATACAAATGTCTCATCATCGCCTTAACTTCCAGTAATTCATAAAACTAACATGGTTTTCTGAGTGTTTTGGGCAGAATGTTCAAGTCCATCTTCCATGCATACATCAGGCAGACTTGTACTTCTCAGAGGCTGAATCATTTCCCCCCAAAGAGTTGTATTACATCTCAGAGACCTGCACCCAAACCAGATTTTCATCTGAGGAAGGAGCTGTTTCAGAGTGTTAAAAAGAGAATAAGTCCATCTTTAGAAGCAAATGATATCCCAGTTGCCAGTGGAAAAAATATATATATAATTGCCTAGCCCAAGAGAAAAACAACTGGGTTTTTCTAGAAAAAAAGAATTTTGCCAAACATGGGGGAACTCTGTGAGTAAAAACAAAAACAAGCCTAAACATAATCTTCTTTAGAATGTGAAGGATATGAAGTTATGAGAGGAAAACTACCTAGAAAGGAGAGTGGGTGTGGGTATGGGGTCTTATCTGAGTTTCCAGTTCGTACTCCAGGTGGAGAAAATTCACCACAGCTATGGGTTATCTCTGTGAAGACCATTCCTCATCTTTTCTCTGGTCTCTGTTCCCCATGAATCTCAGTTTACATCCTATAGCAGCTGGGGATGAATGAAGAATTTCCTTTCTCTCAGCAGCAGGCAAGTCTCTGCCTAGAAGCGCCCTTCTCTGTGAGGGGGTGACCAGTTTGTTGCAACAAGCAAGGAAGGGCTTGAGGAGAGAAGACACATTTGGAATGTTCACTTACCCCGAGCTTCACAAGAAAGGGATTAGGCTCTCCCTTTATATTCCAACCCCCTGGCATACAACATATACAGAAATCTCTCGTAAAATTGCCTCCTGGGTCCATGTTTTCAGGCCGTCTTACAGTTGAACCTGTCTTGTAATGAAAGAGGTTCTATGATACTGCAGGAAATAGCAAATGCAGGGCCACCTACAATGGATGGTCTATTATTAAATCCTGACCTGGAGGGAATACAACATTAGGCAAACCAAACAATGCAGTAAGAAAAAAAAAAAAATACCTGTCAGTATGGCATGGAGTACAGATTATTTTCCTAAGGAATATTAATGATTAAATACAGTTCTAGGGCTGTTTTGGTATAATTCATACGATAATACTTTACCACTGCTAATTTGCATAGGTTGGATCTCTCTAGCTATACACTATGTTCATTATGGGTATGAGCATGAATCTCTCTGTGTTTTGTTATGAGTATTTACTTAACTGATAAAGGTTTGTAGTAGGTAGTGCATGGGAAAATAATTAATGGCAAGACCTTGGGCATGAGTCAGTGTGCTTAAAGCCTGAAAACATATGATGATCAGTGGGTACTGACTTTGTCTTTTAATGCTGAGTAAAGTCTCATAGAATTACACTAAATGAGAAATGAAACGTGACACTTCTGGCTTCAAAATTTAATTTCGAAAAAGGGGATCATGGCATCCCCCAAATGGCACATGTCTGCTGACTAAGCAGTGCAAGTTGCTGTAACTAAATCCTAAAAGTGAAGGCTGAAAATAGAAATAATTGAAGAAAAGGAAAGAAAATTGTGTTAGTAAATTCAGTAACCACTAATCCCTGTTTTTTGATCAAAGGCGTCTAGACACTACCTAACTCCATCCGACCTTTTATGACTGCTGCAAAGGAGTATGTGTTCTTATTATCTTATTTACAGTGTTAGAAGATGTCTGTGTAAACAAACATCTCTTGAACACTTGTCCATTTGTCAGAGTTGCCTGGTCTGTGGGCTTATTTAGAAATCTGATTTGGTGTTAACTAGCATTCTTTTGGAAGGCTATCCCCGGCAGCCCAGGGACTTACTCCAACCGAAAAACTGATAGTGTTTTGCACTCCAGATGTGTTGCCTCTGTGGATTTCTCGGAGACATTTCTCACCTGAAATATTTTTATCCTTTTCTCTCCCCATGTCATTTACACTTTTCATGTCCCAAATACATAGTTTTTGGAACAAAAAATATGATTTTCATAAATACAAGTGCCTCCATCTTTCCCTTGGGGAGAATAATGCCAAACTTATCTGAGAACTTATAGTCCAGTTACCCTGTATCCATATTCCTAACAACCATCCTTTGGAATAAAATACTACTAACCTTTTTTACAAAGAGGCAAACTGAGAACTTAGGAAGGTTAAGTAGCTTGTCCAAGACCACACGGCTAGTAAACCAAGACATCAGGATTAAGTGAGGTCTGATTATGTAGCCCCTGTTCTTCTTTTCATATGACTCTAGGAAGTGTCACTGGTTCAGGCCGATCTTGGGAGTACATCAAGTGGAAGACCTCTGTGATACGATTTGCCTGTGAATGTCCCTTGCTTCCAAGTTTCTCCTTTGTCCAGCTAGGTATGAGAAACTCCTTTGATATGAAACATCGTAGCACTGGGGGAGGGATAGAAACTCCCATTCACAACTTATTTTGAATTAGTTGACTGCATTACCTAGCAGGACTCTGAGAACAGGATATAGTACGATGGATTTTAATCTGGAGTGGTTCAGGAAGGAAATTTTTCAGCTCCGAGGGGTTTCATTACCGCTCAAGAGGCTTTGCAGGGTCTAGTTGCCGCCACCAGGGGTCAGTGTGCAGGTGCCAGAAATCTAGGCACGAGGCAGCTTTGGGAAAACAAACTTGCATCAAAATGGAAAATGGAAATGAAAACTGTATTTCTGTTAGTAAGATTTGGCAAAGAGGCCCTGTGAGGTTAAACTCCAAACTGAAACTATAAATAAGAAGTTACTTATGACTGGGTCTGTCTGAAGACCTGAAAGCGTATCCTGACTAGGTGAAGGCAAAATGTACCTATTGTTATAATTGCTAATAAATGATTCTTTTAGATGATCATGTGATTAGGTTATAGTACACAGAGAGCTACTGACAGCAGTCTTTTCAAATTTATTAAAAATTCCTTTGTTGATTGCATTTCAGGGTGATCACATGACAAGAAGGATAGAGAAAGAAAAGGGCACAAAGGTGTATTTTGTAAATTATCAAGATATAAACAAAAACATCTCGTTTTTTTTTAAATGAAAAAGTACTCTATAATGTGTTAGATCATTCTTCAAGGGCTCTTCAATTTTTTATCACCTCATTCTTTTAGGCACAACAAAATATGCAATAAAATATCCAAGTGATGTTAAATATTTAAGGAACTACATTCCCTAAAAAAATGTTATAATCAGTTTCATTGTGTCTCCCCCAAATATTTTATTTTTACCTCAGCCCCTTTGCGAACTATTTTGCAACAGATATTCATCTCCTTTTTTTTTTTTAAAGTTTTTATTTATTTGTTGATTTAAGGAATCTCTGCACCTAGTGGGGGGCTCAAACTCATGACCCCCAAGATCAAGAGTCACATGCTCCTCCGACTGGGCCAGCCAGGTGCCCCCTCATATTCTTTTCTTTCAATATAGCTATTTGGATATTTTTAAATATGGTTTGACAATCAGAGGGTTTAAAATTTTTATATTCAAATAATTACTCCAGAAAACTGTAAGGTATTTAGTTCTCTTCTTATTTTCCTAAATATAAATACATTCATCTAGGACTTGGGAAAACATATTCAAAATGAGAGTTTGCATCCTTCATGATTTAATACAAGTATGTGTCTGCTGACAAGCACAGTGAAAGTTAATTGCCGTCTGCTTGGAGAGCTCCGAGCAGCAGAGTTCGCCCCTGGCAAGATGATTTTACAAAAGCGGGAACAAATAATGAGCCAGGCTGTCTCTCAGCCATTACTGTGTCAGATGAAAGCTTCTCTCTCTCTCTCTCTCTACACACACACACACACACACACACACCCCAAACTTAAGAGACACATATTCAAAATGACTGTTTATGATCCAAGTAGCAAAAACCAGAACACAACACATAGTTTCATAAAGGCTTCATCTGGGCCAGTGAATTCTGAGTGATGTATTTCTAGAGTTTAAAAGCACAAATTATCTTCTGGCTTAAAATACCTGCCTGCATTCACTTTGACTTACCTCATGTAGGTCTTTCAGCACTGGGACTTAACATTCTGACCTAACATTTAATGTATTAATCCTAATTTTAATCCGATTCCAAGACTCTCTGTTGTATTGAATCAATTCAGGTTAATTCAGAATTATGTCGCTCCCACCCAGAATCAATAGGCCCACTGTTGGTTCTCTCCAAAGCTGACCACCCAGTTTTGTGAGAATCTGCAGTGAATTAGAAAATCTGTCATTGCTGAGGAGACTGGGCAGCTCAGATATGGGGTGTCATTCTCTCTGGTCTATACAATACCCGCCCTTTGTCTACCGTCTCCAGAGCTAACCTGACGTGACTGAGCCTGCCAGTCAATGAGATCTTTATTCTTCTAGAAGGAATGCCTTGCACACCAGTGTTATTAAGAAATTTCTGGACAATGTTTAGTGGCTAAAGAATAATCCAAGGTTCTATTAAAAAGCCATCTGGGTAATTAATAGCACATTTGTTCTCAGCCTCCTCCCAATTTGTCCATTAGTGGAATAAAAGCTCAGGACAAAGGGTAATGTGGTTCAGTTATATTTTACAAGAATTCTTCAGGAAGTTGAAAACACATGATAGTTTTCCAAAGATACATATGTTTATGGGCTCTTAGAGCGGCAAATGGGAAAATCCATGAGCTTTAAACTGAATTTTTTTGTTGCCACCGGCTGTTTAAATTAAGAAAAAGGATATGTAGTTGGCAGTCTGTCCTCACAATTGAGGAGCATGCCGCTAGCACGCTCCATAAACATGCCTGGCCTGGGATGTCTCCATCATAGTAAAATTAAAAATGTTTTACCCTTGAATATTTACAAATTTGGAAAAAGAAAATCAGAACTTTTACACTTCTACCTGGTCGTCGAAGGCTTTTCTGGGATCTCCTTCTAGTGTATTTTCATGAGTCGTAGCCTCAGGCAGCCTATTTTTGCACCATTGCCAAATACACTGTTTTTCTTTTTGATGCTTTCTCTCTTAGACTCACTCTTTCTTCCCCTCTTCACTGCATGTACAGAGAAACTTTGCAGTTCTAGATATTTGTGGATAAAAGTGAAAAACACCTCTGCAAAGTTAAAGTTAAATGAGGATGTTTTTCTCTCTTCTAGGTTTATTTTAAGGCAGTGGCCAGCTAAACAGCACAGGAACCTAGAATTTCTGGGGATTACATTGCCACAGAGAATGTCTCTGCGTGTATGTGGATGCAGGTATTGGGGGATGTGGTGGAGTTGGGACGGGGTCTGTGTCAGGGTCACAGCAGTATATCTGTAAATACAAATACACTCCAGTAGGGTGGAGGTGATCAGGTTCAGGTAGAGGAGGTGGCCTCCCTTACTCAGTTTACCCTGCTAGCTGCCTCTCTCTTCCTGGAACATGGAGCCTTTGGACTTGAGAGTCTTTACCTTGAGTGTTCTTTCCCTATCTTTTTATATGATTGGGTTTTCCCCTTTCCAGTAAACGTTCTAAGAAAACATGCTTTGGAGGGGACAGACCTGAGTGAAGACCTAGCTTCATTCATTTGAATTCACTCATTCATTCGATACTTAATAAAGGCCTGTTATGCCCCAGGCACCGAGAGCTAAAATATTTCCAATTCTTGACCTTGCAAGCTTACTCTTTTGTCAAGGGAGAGAAACAACCAAATACCATCACAGGTGCACATGCTGTTACCATGACAAGTGTAGCTGGGAGAGGTGGTGGATACCCCGATAGCCTCCACTCAGGGACTGGAACTGGACCAGAGATCAGGGAAGCTTCCTGAGGAACTGACTCATGGGCTGAACACTGAGGGATGATAAGGCATTATCTAGTGGAAAGGGGAAAAAAAGAGAGGTGCAGGCAGAAGACAGCAAAGACCTGGTTCTGGGAAGGGGTATGGTGAGCATGACTGGATGAAAGAGCAAGGGGAAAGTGAGCAAGATGGTACAATGGGGTTGGGGGGACTGGTCCCACAGCCTTAGAGGACAAACATGAGCTCTATCTTTAGAACAATTGGAGTCCGTTGAAGGGATGTGATATTTTGTGGGAAGTAGAAAAGCTTGTGGAAAACTCTTCCCTTCCCTTCCTTACCTCTCCTCCGCCTTGGCCTCCCTTTCTCTTCTTTCTGCCCAGACTGAGGTCATTCAGGAAAGTAACTCTGTCATTTCTTTGCATCAGGAGATTTCATTGTGACTTTTGTGACACCTGTACTGCCCCCTTCAGGATGCCTTCAGCATCACGTGTTCAGAAGAGGGTCTGGAAGGCTCAGTAAACACGATCACTGCTACGCTAGGACAGCTTCAGGTATGGGCTGCTCTGACCTGGCAAACACATGAAGGAAAGTACCATTTTATTCCTAAACTAAGTTCTGTTTTAGAAACACAGACTCTGAGATAAGCCAAGGAATGAAACTGTTTAAATATCCATTGGTGACTAAGTGTTTTTTTAATTTCACTGAGTTAGGAGGTCAGCTGTCTTGGCTGCCAAAGTGTGAGGGGAACTCAGAGCTAGCAACCTGGGGCCCTAATGGAGGCTGTTCTTGGCTGGCCTCAGAGCCTGCTGGGCCTCTCCCCAGCAGAACAAATATTTGTTAGCACTTTACACAAGAATACTCTTGAGCTCATCGTATTTACATTGCAAATGCTCTGTAAATAACAAAGCAGTTATGTGTACCTGAAATGTGTTATTTGTTTGAGGATACTATATTCATAGAAGATTCAGAAAAACTAAGTTTGGAAGGGAGAGGAGGGCCACGAAAAAGCAAACAAACCCAAACCTTCAGCAGAACCTCTTTTTGCCAGGGTGGATACTTAAAAGGCCACCCCAAAATGAATCCCGAGTGAATGCTCCCTCCAAGTCTCTCCCTTTACAGGTTATGTAGACCTAGAATTATAAACCCAACTGTCAGTACAATCTCTCTCAGAAGAGGAGGGGACCGCCATGCCCTGGCTCCTGAAGAAGGCCACACGAGAGCATCATGGGGTTTTTTTTCTAACTTTAGGACTTCCCAATGCCCAGCACCTATGGTCTACAACTCATGAGCACCCCAGGAAGAGAAGATGACATAACCCTCGTCTGCTAAAGGCAACATGTCTTCAGCACTTCCAAGGACTAGATTTTCATGTCAACACAGGTCACATGTGGATAGCTGTGGATCATATATAAAGAACACTCTCCTATATGTTTTGTGATCATGATTTTCTTTGTTTCTTTCTTTCTTTTTTTAACATATACTGTATTATTTGTTTCAGGGGTACAGGTTTGTGAATCATCAGTCTTACACAATTCACAGCACTCACCATAGCACATACCCTCCCTAATGTCCATAACCCAGCCATCCTATCCCTCCCGCCGCTCCCAGCAACCCACAGTCTATTCCCTGAGATTAAAGAGTCTCTTACTGTTTGTCTCCTTCCCCGGTCCCATCCTGTTTCATTTTTCTGTCCCTTCCCCCCATGAACCCCTACCCTTCCTCTCAAATTCCTTGTATCAGAGAGATCATATGATAATTGTCTTTCTCTGATTGACTTATTTTGCCTAGCATAATACCCCCTAGTTCCACTGACATCATTGCAAATGGCAAGATTTTGTTTTTATGATGGCTGCATAGTATTCCACATCTTCTTTATCCATTCATCTGTTGATGGACATCTAGGCTCTTTGCATGGTTTGGCTATTGTGGACATTGCTGCTATAAACATTCAGGTGCATGTGCCTGAAATATACACTACATTTGTATTTTAGGGTAAATACCCAGTAGTGCAATTGTTGGGTTGCAGGGTAACTCTATTTTTAACATCTTGAGGAAACTCCATACTATTTTTCAGAGTGGCGGCACCAGCTTGCATTCCCACCAGCAGTGTAAGAGGGTTCCCCTTTCTCCGAATCCTCACCAACACCTGTGGTTTCCTGACTAGTTAATTTTGGCCATTCTGACTAGAGTGAGGTGGTATCTCACTGTGGTTTTGATTTGTATTTCCCTGATGCCGGGTGATGTGGAGCACTTTTTCATGTGTCTGTTGGCCATTTGGATGTCTTCTTTGCAGGAATGTCTGTTCATGTGATCATGCTTTTCTATTATAAGATGAAAACCCAAAACCACAGGAACACATTTTAAATAAAGAAGAGTTGGTTTGAGAGAGAGAAAAAAAAAATGCTTCCACAAAACAAAGACACTGCTCTTCATTTTGTGAAGGAAATTAATCCGGTCTTTTTGTCTATGCAGTTTAAATTTTTTTTTATGTATAGTCTACATAAGGATTATCCCTACATGGTGTGACACTTCTGGAAGTATCTTCACCACTCTCCCCGAACTATTGCCTAACTGAAGCATCTCATTTATAATAATATATATAATTAAATCCTGATATTCCTACTTGTTTGAAAAGCTTTCTTGACATATAATTAACAAACATAATTTATCCATTTAAATTATACAGTTCAGTGTTCTCTACTAGATTCACAGGGTTATGCAATCATCATCACAATTGAGCTTTTTTTCATCACAATTTAATTTTTGGTCCTTTTTGTCTCTCCCAAAACAAAAAGTCCATGCCCATTAGAAGTCACTCCTCATTTCCTTCAGCCTGCTTCACCCCAGCTGCTAGGCAACCCCTAACCTACTATCAATCTCTGGAGACTTGCCAAGGCTGGACATTTTATATAAATGGGATCATGTCATACATGGCCTTTTCTGCCTGCCTTTTGTCATTCAGTGTGTTTTCAAGTTTCATTCATGTTGCAGCATGTATCAGCACTTGATTTCTTTTTGCTGCTGAAGAGTATTCCGTTTTATGATGACATATTTTATTTCTCCATTCACCAGTGAATGGGCTTTGGGTTATTTCTACTTTGTGGCTGTTATAAATAATGTTTTAAACATTCGTGTGTGTGTGTGTATATAGATGTTTTTATATTTCTTGGGTAGATACCTCAAAATAGAGTTTCTAAGTCCTAAGGAAACTCTATGCCTAACATTTTGAAGAAATGCCAGACTGTTTTCCAAAGAGCTACACCACCTTATGTTCCCACTAGCAGTGCGTGAGGATTCCAGCTTCTTCCCATTCTCACCCAGACTTTGCAACTGTCTAACATTTCTTTATAGGAAGGATTATTCTTCCTTTGCTACTATTTTGCAATTCAAAGCCCATCTTTATCCCCTCCCCTTCCCTCCTCCTACCAAGTCCCTAACATGGTAGCATGAATTAGTTTATTGAATGGTTTTCTTACAAAAGTAGGTTTTTCTTTAGTGCACCTCTGTGCCAGGTTGAGCTGGAGAGAAAATGTGGGGAGCTAGAAGGAATAGGCACCAGAAGGATCATGGCACTCAGGGATTGTTCAGCTGTAGGTCTGGGTTGGAGACAGGGTCATGGGTTGGAAGCACACCTCTGGTTCCTTGAACACATGGGTAGAGGTGTATCCCTTGTCTGTAAGGTAAGTGCACTTTCACATAGTTGGAACTCAGAGCAATCCAGCCTGGTAGAGCTCTGTTCTTGAACTCTGGCTGATCGCTACCCACTACTCAAAGTGTAGGCTGAGAACTCTTGTTGCTACTGGTCCATAACAATAATTGAGAACAAGTGTCTAGAAACATTTTTAACAATATGACATTGCTGTGACCTCCTGTGTGATGGACTCATGATTGGTGAACTCATCTCATTAAACGGGGTTTAACTTGTTCACTCGTCAAATTCACAGAGCATGCTGCATGTGGCAGGAGCTGCTTTCTAGACCTATGCAACAGGACCAGGACAGATTGGAAATCGAAGATGAGATTGGTGCTTGGCCACAGTGTGAGAACCACTGCAGCCAACTCACGCTTTTCAACATTTTCCTCCTTTCAAATATTTGACTTTTTTTTTTTTAAAGATTTTATTTATTTATTTGAGAGAGAGAGTGAGTATGAGTTGGGGGAGGGGCAGAAGGAGGGAGAGAAGTAAGCTCTCCCCTGAGCAGGGAGCCCCATCCCAGGATCCCAGGATCAAGACCTGAGCAGAAGGCAGAAACTTAACTGACTGAGCCACCCAGATGCCCCTACATTCAACTTTGATACAGGAATGGGGGAGGTTCAGGGTAAAGGGGAATAGTGATGATAATAGATACTAATGAACACTCACTAAAGGCTAGGCTCTGTGTTAGGCATTTTATTCATATCAACAATTTATTATTTATTTATTTATTTAATTTTTTATTTTTAAAAAGATTTTCTTTATTTTAAAAAGATTTTCTGAGAGCAAGAGAGAGTGTAGAGGGAGAAACAGGCTCCCCACTGAGCAGGAAGCCCAAGGCAGTACTCAATCCCAGAACCCTGGGATCATAACCTGAGCTGAAGGCAGGCATTTAACAACTGAGCCACCTAGGCGCCCATCATATCAGCGATTTAATTTATGCTATTATTGTTTCCACTCTGTTGCATTATTATTTCCATTCTGGCAAATGGGGGGACAGGAGGCATAAGTACCAGCTCTCTGGGCAGGTTTACATCCTGATGGGTGAGCAGGGTGGGTCCTGCCTCAGCTTCAAGCCTTTCTAGTTTCTGAGGGTCTGCTCTTCTCACTGATTTGGATACTGGTCCCTCCCCTCCTTCTCGGCCCCAGCTCTGCCTGTTCCTCTTTGCTGACTGATTTACTGGATCGTAGTGATTTGGGCAAGTCCTCTGAGGCAGTGGAGTGGGAATGTAAATAGGAAGAATCAAAGCAGGAAAGGAAGCTGAGAAAGAGCCCAGAGGAGTGAAGGAGAGCTTGACTGGCCGTTCTCTGGGGGGAAGAGTTACAAGTTACAGCAACTGCTGTGGAAAGTGGAAATCTGGGGGAAAGAAATAGGGGTTTAGAGGTCTAAGTGTGAAGTATTCACTTCCTCTGTTTATCCACAACTTTGGGACAAATCCGTGGAACTTTCTGTGCTTTGGAGTGAGGTGGGTATTTTCCTTTTGCAAACCGAGTCCTGAGTGAGAGCTGGGCAGGCTGCCTGGCCACATTTGGATTACATTTGGACAACTCAGAGCCCTTAACTCCCATTCCCAGCTAGTGCAGCCTGGGCCATGTGTTTACACCAAAAGGAGAGAAGAATTGTAGTTCTCTCTGGTCTTTTAGAAGAGCCAGGGTTAGGGATGGGGAGAGTCAGCCTCCCCGCCAAGTAGCCACGCAGGTGTGGAACTGTCCCTTCCTTCCTCACTCCGTATGCATGACAGCCAAAGGCTACCCTGCTGAGGTATGTTTCTTAGCCAGCATTACCTTGCATTGATGCAGGTTTCCTATGGTGGATTTGTGTTAAACTCTCTCGCACTGTTTCATCAAAACACTTATTTTACGGATTTGTAAAGTTGTCTTATTATTTGGGGATCTGAGGTAAGTGACCCTTTAGGAAGAATGGCTAACCTCGCCGAGTGGACGTTCAAAGTCTCTACCCTCAAGTTCATTTCCATTAAGGGAGAGTCATGAGGGCCCTCCTACAGCTTTACGCAAAGATATATTGGTCATTTAGGTTCACGTGCGGCATGGCTGGTTTCAGCGGGAAACCTTATACACAAAGCCTTACATGTTTGCAGGCCAGAGAGCAGTACTATTCTTGACCAGCCTTTCAGATAAGTTGATAGAGCCAAGATGTACTACGTGGAATATTTAGAAGACTTTCCCGAGAGATTCCTTGAGATGCATTACTTGGCGGCTGGAGATGACATCCGTCTTCGGTAAGTTGGAGATTTTTCAATTTGAAAATGAAATATTTAGCTTCTGGGGACTCCTCTCCATGGAATTGTAAAGTGCCCTTGTGTCATTGTGTAATTATTCAACAAGAGCTTTACCTTGGGAGCATTGCAGTGGCTGGAAATTAGGAAACTTCTGTTTCAATTCCAACGGCACCAGTGACTTCTGTGTGACCTTAAGGAAATTAGTTAACCTCCTTGGGTTTTATGTGTTTCAAAATGAGAATCAGACTATTACCTCATAGTCTGGGCTTAAGATTCAATGAGGCGCTGAAGCCCAATGAGCTCCCCAAGTGAAGACTGCTAACACTAGCCTAGTGCCCCCATGCAAAGGCTCCCCCACTCGGTCAGAAGGACTATTAGTAACCCTGTCAGCCCGGTCCTTTGGAAGGCTTAGTATATACTAACACTACATTATATTTGAGGTGTGTCTCCCGAGTTTTAAAAGAATATTATGTATTTAGTCTTCTAAGTTGATTTTCTCTCTCTTGGGGAAGGCAGGATTTACTGTCACCCGAATTCTCTAACTTCAGTTTAAGCAGGGAACTGAGAAGGGATATTACAAGTTAATTTAAAGACTCAGTAACATATAGGGCGATGCGTACTCTTCCACAGGCTAGCCCCATGGAAAGATCGTTTCTACGGCAATATTTACCTTTGTCGTGTAAGTTACTCCTTGATAGTACACTAGATCGGAGGTCAGAATGGGTGTGTTGAAATCTCTCTCTATCAGTGAGGAGCCTTAGGCAATTTACTTAGCTTCTTGTGGCTTCATTCTTCTCATTATAAACTAGGGATAAGGGGTGCTGGGTGGCTCAGTAGGTTAAGCCTCTGACTCTTGATTTTGGCTCGGGTCATGATCTCAGGGTCGATGGAGCCGGGTAGTGGGCTCTGCACTCAGCAGGGATTCAGCTTCAGATTCTCTCCCTTTGCCGTTGCCCCTTCCCTTCCCCCCGCTTTCATGTGCTCTCCCTTCAATCAATCAATCAATCAATCTTTAAAAATAAAATAGGGATAATAAAAGTACTCATCTCATAATCTCAATCCTCAATCATAAGGGTTACATGAAATAATATACATGCACATATAAAGTGTGCTTCTGATTACTACATTGTGTTTATTCTTATTTTCTTACGTACCATCAAGTTATTCTTCTTTGAAGTATACACTTTAAGATGTTTAACACACACTAGTCTTTTTGTAAATCAGAACAATACAAAGAAGAAAATACAAAAATGATTTGCGTTCATCCCGCTTAATCCCTGTTGACATTTTAAAGAATAAAATAACACATTTATAATGTTAGAAACATCAACTTGTAGAGAAGTGTATACCTTGGAAAAATGAGGATATTCTTTTTTCTTTTTGCAAGGTAATCCCTTTTAACTGTTCGATTATTTTCAGGTAAATATGGATATTTTCACATATATGCATCAACCTTTTTCCTATTCACACGTAAGATTTCCTATTAAAGTATACTGTTCTGTACTTGTTTTTCTCCACTTCTATATCTGAAAGCTTTTCCACATACAGATCTGCTTAAGTCTCTTTAATGTTCTAGTGTTCTGTTAGGTGGATGCATCGTAGCTCATTTGCCCTATTATTTGTTGAGGGACACTGGGTTGGTTTCTGTTTTAGTTGGTTTGTTTGCAATTTCATTATGCTCCAGTGAGTATCTCTGTACTTTTGTCTTGGGGGAATTTCTGCAGGTATACCAGTGAAGTAATTCCTAGATAGGGTCACTGAGTCATGCATTTTAATTTTGAGTTATTTGATAGATCATTTTCTACCAGTTTATACCAACACAACACTTCTACTAAAAGCAGTTTCCTATACCTTTGTATGTACTAGGTATCTTCCAACCATAAGCATTTTCAAGATTAAAAAATAGCATCTTGTGATTTATATTGTTGATCAGTGAAGAACATTATCTCTTTCTTATTGTGATTTTTCCTATGAGTGCAGTTGATCAGCTTTTCCTATGTTTGTCTTTTTCACCATAAACTCCATGTTTATATACTTTGCCTATTTTTCGATGAAGTTGTTTATGTTTTTTCTTATTTATTTATATCACCTCTTAAAAATAAATATGTGGTTTCAAGAGGTATGTTAAGTCATATGTAATTTTATGTATATCTTGGGATAAAATAAATTTGCTTGGGAGCTATAGTAGACAAAATTTGTGATTTTAGCATCTGTTTCCCCTTCCACAAACACTATCCAGATTTTCCTTTTGGATAACAGTGCATTTTTGCTCCATGCATTTTGGGTTTCTGTAGGTGTAGACACATGACCTAGACTTGCTCACCAGAGCCCTGCAGCCCTCTGGCCACAGGATAGAGACAGAGACCCACACCTGACCCATAAGAGCATTTCCTGTGACTCTGCTGCATTCATTTGACAAGAGGAGATCTTTCATTCTGCTGCAGTAGCAGAGAAGGACAGATAGGATGCTGCGGAAAATACAGCAAGTGGAACCTCAAGTCAGGAAATAGGAGTAGGCAAACATATAATCCATAATGGCCATATGGGTGAGGTTGACTTGTCTTGGAAATGTGATATGAAAGGATGCCCTGAATATATGCAAGGACAGGTGAGAGAAATGCTATTAGGATGACTTGAAATTCAAAATAATCCTGATAGGACAATGAATGCCAGGCAACAGTTTACTCAAGGAGGGGAAATTGAGGCTTGTCTTGGGTTGTTGCACCATGACCTCTGCATTGTGAAATGGCTCAGTCTTCACAAGAGTCTGGTTTAATAAATAGGAGTCAGGCTATAGCCTGCAGCCTGGGCGACAAACTTCCTGTATGTGTGATTTAATGTGCTTGAGTCTCATTTTAGTAAAATCACACACACTCATAGCTACAGAAGCATATGAAAGGAAAGATATCTCTTGTTCTTATTTCTTTCATTCTTTCTTTCCCTCCCTTTCTGTATTAATAGGGAGCCAGGGATTTGTACATCCCTATATGTCAGAGGTTGAGGCACCATCACATCTCACGTATTTTAATAGCCAGAGTTCAGGTTTAAAAACATGGAAAGCTAGGACTTAGGAGTACAGTTTCATAATGCTGCTTACTTTTGGCATTGAGTACCAGTTTATGACCATATTCCTTTTGGCAAGCCAGAGTTTAACTTCCAATAAGAAGAGTTAAGTGGTGAAAACGTGTAAGATAAACTCATAAAGTTAAGCTTCTAAAATAAGAATTAGCTAAGTGAAAAAAGCATAAACTCAGCTCTGCTCATGGTGAGTAAAGCTAGTAATTTATCTCCACTTAGAAAATGTTTTTATTTTTTTTTATTGTGTGATAGGAGCAGGAATGACAGATCAGCAAAATTCAAACCATGTAACAAAACCAGTCATACTGATGACATAGTTTACTAAATGTAGATTGAAATGATTTTCTCTCTTTAGGGAGAACTCATTAGGAAAGTCAGACCGGAACCACAAGGGCTACATTTCAGCCAATGAGCCATGGACTGAATTGAGGGGGGAGAGCTGCAGGGCCTTTCCTCCTTTGGCCTCCTTGCGATTTGATGGGGAGATGTGAGGCTGGAACCAAGAGGGGCACATATCCACTGGTTTTTGTAAGTTCATTTATTGTGATGAAAACTATTTTCCCAAATTCCCCTTTCTCCCTTTTCAGATTTTTTTAAATAGTTGTGTATAATATGGCTATATTATAATCTAGCATTATTAAGAGTGAGAGAGTTTAAATATATGAATTGTCTTTTTTTTTCTTCCAAAGAATTTATTTATTTTCTTGAGAGAGAGAGAGTGAGCAAGAAAGCACAAGTAGGGGGTATGGCAGAGGGAGAGGGGGAAGCAGGCTTTCCACTGAGCAGAGAGCCTGATGTGGGGCTTGATCCCAGGGCCCTGGGATCATGTCCTGAGCTGAAGACAGCTGCTTAACTGATTGAGTCACCCAGGCATCCTGAATGCTTGGTTCTTAAGTTGAACATAATCCCTGCCTCACCAGCTAGGGTGAAGGCCATCCATCAGGCCATCCTAATAATTACATCAGGAACAAAACGGTGTTACCTTTATCTCCAGAAAAATAGCTCTATTTTCTAAGTTGTTGTCCTGCCTTGCTAGTTGTAGGACCTTAAAACTCAGTTATTCTGGGGCCTCCCTTCTCTTTCCTTGATGTGCCAAGAACCTGGAAGGCTCTGTGTTTGGTACCTGGAGAAATGGGAGGGTCCTCTTTCTCTTAACCCTTTGAAGCCGCTTGCTTTCTCTCTTCTCTTCTGGTCCTATCATCTTAACTAGTTCTTGAACACACAGGCTGTAAAACATGAGACAGAAAGATGGTGAGCTCTCGCAGTTTCTGCTATCTGAGCCACAATACAAATACCCTAGAGGATAAGGTGCCCAAAGGCTTAACTGTTTGCTTGGAGTGTGAAATGAAAAAGGACAAAACATAAATTAATAACAAAAAATTTACCCTGTACTATGATGGACTGAATTGCACCTCACCAAAATTCATATGCTGAAGCCCTAATCTGTAACATAATCGTATGTGGAGATAGGGTGTTTAGGAAGTAATTAAAGTCATAAATGTGGAGCCCTAATCCAATAGATTAATGTCTTCATAAAAAGAGGAAGAGGGACCAGAGCTCTCTCTCTCTCTGTCTGCCGTAAAAAGATACAGTAAGAAGGCAACAGTCTGCAGACCAGAAGAAGACTCTCATCAGGAACAGAATCTGTGAAACCTTGATCTTGGTTTTCCAGCCTCCAGACTGTGAGAAAATAAATTTCTTTTGTTTAAGACACTCAGTCTGTGGTACTTTGTTATGCAGCCTGAGCTAAGATGTGTAATTAGTGTTGACTTCCTGCCCCCATCCTGCATCAATGGGATGCCAAGCAGAACTGATCTATACATTAGGCACTCCTGTATGACATCATGTCTACTTCATTAAATGATAAATTTAGGATCCATAACAACTTTATTACATGTGAAAATAATTTATAGGATGGATTTTTTTTCTCACTTCTCAAGATTTCCCAAGTATCACAATTGCAGAGATGGTATTATTAATAATAAATGAATTATTTATAGATAATTTTTCAAAAATCAGCTAATTGTTTCAAAAATAAAATTGTAAAAGCTTTTTGATCTCTCAAAGAATAATTATATTTAATTTGGTAATGTGAGAACATTTTAATATGCTTAATATGGTATAAGATGAAATCTGTGAATTCTCAAATTCCTAAAATTTGCCTGTGCCTCCAGCTTCCTCACTTTCCTCCTAGTGTCCTGGTGATTTCTGCCTTGAGAGCATAGTATAATTGTGATGCTAACTACTCCAGGTTAGCTCAGGCTTCACAGGTTAAGGACATTCTCCTGCAAGATTGCCGTCACTTTTGACACCAACCACAAGCTTGGGGATCTCCACATCACCTCTACTTCCAACCAACTGGCTACAAATATGGGAGTTCCCACTACCCATCTCAGGTTTGATAATTTGCTAGAAGGACTCCTAGAATTCAGGAAAGTATGATAATTATGATTTCTCCTGGTACATCAGTATGTATCAACAAGCAGAAAGCTCACCTGAGCTTCTTGTGTCCAGAATTTCCACTAGTGTTTCATTGCGTATACATGTTAGGTTTTTCTGGCATGGCCAGCACCCCCACCCTCTCTGCAAAGCTCAGATACGGTCCCTGGGGCTCACCATAAATAACAAAGACATTCCCGTCCCTTGGGAAATTCCAAGGATTTAGGGGTTACCTCCCAGGAACCAGGAAGTCAAAGACCAGCCAAATTCTTTATTACACTTCAGAGAGCTATGGTTGTCACACTCATTGAAATGAGTGAGGGCTATATCCCCGCTTGTGTCACAATTATTTTCTTAGATTCCCCAAAGAGTAAGCTAACTTTCAAAATTTTATTAAAATCCTCTCTCTTAAGAAACTTGAGCTAATTTCTTTCAAATCTTGGTTGGAGAACTCTTCTATGCCAAGCATCAACCTCCTTTCCTCCTTAGAGACAGCTGTTTCCTCTAGTTACCAAGCTTCTAAATTTTCTTCCCCTTTTTTGTTGGGAAGTCCAATGGACCTTGAAAACAGGATTTTTGATGGACTTTCTCTAGTTTGCTAGAGTTTCTGAGATGATTGTAGAGAAAGCATCCTACCTTCCCCTGACATAACAGAAATGAGACGCATATTTCCAAGGGCATCTTTTTGTTTTAATCAAGGTATAACATTTGCATTATTAAAGCATGAATTGCCTCCATCTATAAGCCAACTGGAAAAAAAGCATAGGAGCCTAAAATAGAATGAAATAGATTTATTTAGAAAATGTTTGCCTTGATTTGACTGAAAACCTGTTTTTTTGTTTGTTTTTCTTGATACAGAAAATGGAAATGACTGAAAATTTTAATCAACGATTCCAATTTCGCTTTAAAATCACCCAATGTACTCTGTTATATAATATATAGTGCTATTTAATTTTGTGTGTCAGCGTAGTTAGATAATGGTGCCCAGTTGTTTGACCAAATACTAGATGTTGCTGTAAATGTATTTTGTAGATGTGATTAACATGTACACTCAGTTGACTTTAGGTAAAGGACATTAACCTCAATAATGTGGGTGGGTCTCATCTAATCATCTAAGGCTTTAAAAGAAGCCAAAAAAAGAAGGAATTCTGCCTTCTGCTCAAGGCTGTAACATAGAATCCTGCTTGAAGTTTCCAGCCTGGTAGCCTGCCCTACAAATGTACAGATTTCGGACTTGCAAACCCGCACAAACACAATTTACTGTCACCAATCTATCATCTCTCTGTCTACCCTGGAGAACACTGACTGATATAGATGAAATAGATACATTTTGATTTACTTTCATTAGCATTCAATTCTCATGTAGAAAGGTTAAAAAGAGAATAGTAATTGCTGAATAAGCAGAGCTACCAATGCCATGTTTCAGTGTTGCTATCTCTTTCCCTTCTCCTTCTGGAAATATCATGGGATATGAAAACATAGGTATCTGCCTTTAAGCCATGCAGTCTGTTTTTAAGATATCACTGAATTTATTATCACCTACTTGGCTCATGATTAATTTGAATACGGTGGAGAGAATCTTGAGAAAACTTACGTTCATGTTCAACTACAGTAGAAGTTCTCTTGGCCAATCCCTACTTACCTGACTCTTTGGATTAATGGAAACTTGCCATTCCCTCCATGAATAAATAATGCTCACTGTTACTTTTGATACATTGAAAGCTAACTGTAGGTTTTATGCTTCTTCCTACTATGCCTGGGGACATCTACTTCCATATTCCATATTTACCTAGTTCCATATTTGCCTAGAGCCAGGTTAGTTTATCTGAAATATCTCCATGCCAGTGCTATTGTTATTGTTATTATGTTATTTAATTAAATATTATGTGGACCAATGAAATGGAAGTGCTAAGACCAAGTTGAATGCTTTTAAAAGGCTCAATAAAGGTGTTTGCTGAAATAGGCATGACACCATTATAAAACATGGAAAATGGGTGACAAAATTCTAAAAAGATTCTGCCCTTAGATTGCTGTGCAAAATTTCTTAAGTATTCACTTAAAGAAATTGCAAAGGAAAGTCATAGGCAATGCGTAAGTGCATTATATATGTGGTTATGTAAGAATGGAGATTTGGAACTCTAATTCAGTGGGCCCATTCTCAGAGAAAATTTTGGTCCAACAGTGACCAAAAAAAATGTGAATTTGCATAGATTTAGATATATTAAGAAAAAAATATAATTGTAGTAATTTTTTATGTTGTGTATTTTAATTAGCTTTTTCTGTTTACCAACCAGCTACTGGTTCTGTTTTCAGTGAATAAGAGGACTTCTACTTTATTTAATTACTAACTAGGTGCCAACTGAGAGTGTGACATTGAACAGGTCTCATAATGTTACTGGGGCTACGTTTCCTCAACTAAAAAGTGAAGCGTGTTATTTAGATGCTCTTGAAGTTCCCTGTCTGTTTAAAATTCTAGGCTAGATCTGAGAGGGAGCTGAAATTTCCTTCAGAGTGTTCAGATTGGATAGCTTTCACAGGAATCTGATTAAGCAGCTCCCTGAGTAGTGTCCCAACAGTGGGCTTTAGACTGCATCTAATTTTCTATTATCACAAACAAGACTGAAGTGGACAATTCTTGTCCATTGTATTTGAACAGTAATTCTAGCATTTCTGAGAACTAGTCTATTTTCAAGGAGTGTTCATAACCTCTAAGCTGTGTGAGGGAAATATGTGTCTCTTTTCCTTTCTTTCCACACCTCTCCCCCAATTTTTTCTTTCTAAATTGCTCTTCTGTAGAAAATTAAAAAATATAACACCAAGAGGGAATCTGGGAAGAGTGCCTTTTTTTTTTTTTTTAAAGCTGTCATTTTATGCCTTTTCTGGAGAACACTGTAGACAGCATGCACAAATATGTAAAAAATGAAATAAAATAATGAAAATAATCTATAAATTCTTCTTCCCAAGTAGACATTTTTTTGAGAGAAAATGTATTTTTATTTATTGTTTTTGATTTGTAGCTACTCTTTTGTTAAGCTGATGTTAATTTTAAAGTCATATTAATTTTGAAGTCTAGTAGATAGGCAACAAAAGATTAGAGAGGAAAAGTAGTTAATATGGGAGATGTTCCTTATATCAAATAGCAAACAAAATTCATTACAGACCAAGTAAAAATTCAGGTCACAATACAGTTCTTATGGGGCTGCCTGAGTAACTGTCAGTTAAGCCTCTGACACTTGATTTCAGCTCAGGTCATGATCTCAGTGTTGTGGGATCGAGCCCTCCATCGGTCTCTGGTCTCAGCGTGAAGTATGCTTGTCCCTCTCTCCACATCCTTTTCAAATAAATAAATAAAATATTTTTAAAAACCTTGAAAACCAGTAGTGGCGGCTGGGTGGCTCAGATGATTGGGTGTCTGTCTTCAACTTAGGTTGTGATCCTGTGGTCCTCAGATGGAGTCCCATATTGGGCTCCCTGCTCCTTAGGGAGCCTGCTTCTCCCTCTGCCTCTCTCTCTCTCTCACAAATAAATAAAGTCATAAAAAACCAATAGAATTCTTATGTTTTGCAAAGTTATAGAAATGTGAACTAATGTTAAGTAATAGGGAGACAATATAGAGAAAATAGTGATTTTGGAGCTAACAGAATTAAAATGAAGTGCTTATTCTGCCATTTACTCTCACTGAAGCATGGACAATTCAATCTTTCTTTGCCTTAGTTTCTTCATCCATACAAGAGCAACAAAACCACCAACTTTGCAGAGCACTAAAAGGTAAATTATAAATCCTGTTTCCCCACTGTGTATTATGGTATTGGAGATACGTTCTGGTGAAAACTTTTTCACTCTGCCTAGTGGAATGGTAAAGATCTCATATATATAAGGGTAAAAAAAAAAAAAATCTGTGCTTAGACGTGCTTTGTTCCTTGACCTGTCCAGAGCAAGGGACATCTTTGCATGTTGTAGAAGCTAGCTGGCAGTGAATTGACTTCTCTCTCTCAAGAATTCAAACTGGGAGACAGAGGTTTGCAGACAGCAGGCTTTCCAACAGAAAGTGGGCAGAGAAGGCAGCTATCTTGTTGAGTCAACTGGAAGCTGATGAATAAGCAGAGGAAAATAGATTATAGGTAAAGGAACTATGCAAAATACTTAGATTACTCCATTCTGGATATTGTTTTAAGCACTTCACTTCGTTAGCCCTCTTATAGGTGATGAAATTGAAGAAACTGAGTTAGTAAGAGAGAGATCTAACTTCACCCAGTCTCAGTTGGAGTCTAAATTTAAACCACCAACCTGTAGCATACAGATCAGGATAGGAGAGGAGCCTTAATTCTTGTCCACCTCTGTGAGACCATGTTGGGCAATGCCCCCCAATCATGGATTTCTGCAGTACTTCCTATACTCTTTCAATAAACTTCCATTTTCTTGAGAAGATCTCTGTTCTTTTTCTTTTTTTTTTTTTTAAATAAAGATTTTACTTATTTATTTGACAGAGATCACAAGGAGGCAGAGAGGCAGTGGGCGGGTTGGGGGGAAGTAGGCTCCTCGCTGAGCAGAGAGCTGGGGCTTGATCCTAGGACCCTGAGACCATATCTGAGCTGAAGGCAGAGGTTTAATCCACTGAGCCACCCAGGCACCCCAGATCTCTGTTCTTTAAGAAAATTATTCCTGACTAAAATAGCCAGGAAATTCTAAAATTCCACCATGCATGATAAGGAACAAACAAACAACAAGGAACAATAACATCTTTTCAAAGTAGGCATGTTAATTGCCCTTGGGTTGCTCAATATTAAACAGCACCTTTACATATTGGTCCTGGAGTCTTTGCATGAGCACATAGCCTGTTGTATGTGATGAAGACAAGAAAGATGCTTTGGTGAAATTAAACACTGGCTTCCTTCATGTCTGACTCTTGTTTTGGAATCAAGAAATGTAAAGCCTTTACCTTTGTTCTTCTGTTTCAAGATTGTTTTGGCTATTTGAGCTCTCTTGAAGTTCCATGTGAATTTTAGGATTTTATTTTTATTTCTGAAAAAAATGCTATTGGAATTTTGCTAGGGATTGCATTGAATCTGTAGATCACTTTGGGTAGTAAGAATATTTTAACAATATTAAGTCTTCTAATCCATGAGTGCAAGATATCTTGCCTGTAGTTTGTATCTTCTTTGATTTCTTTAAAGTAGCAAGAAATATTACAGATATTTTGTAGTTTTTTTTTTAAAGATCTTATTTATTTATTTGACAGAGAGAGAGAGAGAGAGAGAGACCACAAGTAGACAGAAAGGCAGGCGGTGGGGTGGGGGAGCAGGCTCCCTGCTGAGCAGAGAGCCTGATGTGGGGCTCGATCCCAGGATCCTGAGATCATGACCTGAGCCAAAGGCAGAGGTTTAACCCACTGAGCCACCCAGGCGCCCCTGATGTTTTGTAGTCTTAAGTGTACAAATCTTTCACTCCATTAGTTAAGGTTATTCTTAAGTTCTGGGTCTTTTTTTTTGGATGCTATAGTGAATGAGGCTGTTTTCTTAATTTCCTTTTGAATCGATCATTTTTAGTGCATAGAAACACAACAGATTTTTCTGTGTTGATTTTTGTATTCTGAAACTTTGCTAAAATCATTTATTATTTCTGACAATTTTTTGGTAGCGTTTTAAGGGTTTTCCACTTACAAAATCATGTCATCTGTGAACAGAGATAATTTTACTTCTTTTCCAATTTGAGTGCCTTTTATTTCTTTTTCTTGTCTAATTGTTCTGAATAGGACTTCCAGCACTGTGTTGAATAGTAGTAGCAAGAGTAGGTATCCTTGCCTTATTCTGATCTTAGAGAACATAGCTTTCAATCTTTTACCATTGAGTGTGATGTTAGCTGTGACTGTTTTATGTTTATTATTTTTAAAAGAGACTTATTTATTTATTTGAGAGAGAGTGTGTGTGTGCAGGGGGAGGGGCGAGAATCTCAAGCAGATTCCCCACTGAGCACAGAGCCTGACTTGGGGCTTGATCTCAAGACTCTGAGATCATGATCTGAGCTGAAAGCAAGAATCAGACAGTCAACGGATTGAACCACCCTGGTGCCCCAGCTGTGGCCTTTTATCTATGACCCTTATTAAGTTGAGGTGGGTACCTTCTATTCTTAGTTTCTTGCCCACTACCTGAATGTGCTTGATCTTGCCTTATGGATTACAGACTGTATTGGGCACTGACTTACTGAATTTCAGGTACAAATCTTGAATGTGCCTGTCTTGGGCTGGATTTCAATACCTGGTCTAGCCATGACTTACATGTTTTTCCTTTCTTTTTCTTTTTTTTTTTTTTTTAAAGATTTTATTTATTTATTTGATAGAGAGATCACAAGCAGGCAGAGAGGCAGGCAGAGAGAGAGGAGGAAGCAGGCTCCCCTCTGAGCAGAGAGCCCGATGTGGGGCTCGATCCTAGGACTCCGAGACCATGACCCGAGCCGAAGGCAGCGGCTTAACCCACTGAGCCACCCAGGCGCCACTTTCCTTTCTTTTTCTAAATTAAAAATAATTTACTTGAAAAATTCCTCATATTGTTCTATTTTAGAGGGAATGATCTCTAAATTTTGACACCTGAACTGAGTTTTAAACTTATCTTAAGTAGCTACTACATCTAGGTTTATGTGACGATTATTCTGTCTTTTGCCAGACTGCCATCTCCATCAAGAAAGGAATAGTTTTACTCACATATTTTTAGTGCTACATATAAAACATGCTCAGTAAACATGTCTTTGCATTTTTTCTGTCACTAAAACCTTCTGTTTTCACTAGCATCTTTAATAATCAATACAATAAATATTTATCAAGGAAAGTAATACATGAATTACATATTCTTTAATAGACAGAAATAATTAACCATCTGTTCTCTGTTTCTCTCTCCTAATGAAGCAAGCTTGCCCTAGATCTTTACGGGGTTTTGTAGCTGACAGAAATTAGGTAGTATCTATAAAGTGAATTTGTGAATTTATAGATTATTATTGTTGGAACATTTTGTTGCGTGCTTGGTGTCTCTCCCCCAATGAGGATTCTTAAAACCTCAAATCAGTCATGTTGAAAGTGGCAAATGATTGATAGATGTATTTGGACAATAGCCAACAGTCAGAATTTAGATGATTTTATATGGAAACTAGTATTCTGTTGACTGCAGTTATAGAGTCTAAGGAGAAAGCATGGAACTCTCCAAATTATTTAATAAATTATATGATAATTTTATTTATATTAAAGAATCCAACATTAATATTTACTCTTTTAAGAGCCTATTTATTAAGGGCATAATTTATGTTTTTGTTCCCTTTTAAAGATAAATTAATTTAACAAATGTATTTAAGTTTATTATGCAAGGAGTATCTTTAATTTTTTTAAGATTTTTTAATATAATAAAATTCTTTACCAATAATTTTCAGCATATTGGGTGCCTGGGTGACTCAGATGGTTAAGCATCTGCCTGATCCCAGGGCTCTGGGATGGAGCCCTGCATAGGGCTCCCTGCTCAGTGGGGAGCCTGCTTCTCCCTCTCCCTCTGCTGCTTCCATGGTTGTGCTCTCTCACTCTCTGTCAAATAAATAAATAAAATCTTAAAAAAAATTTTCAGCACAGAAATGCCATTTTATGATTCTTTAATATTAAAAGTGCTTGACTCCTTTTTCTAAGTGTCTGCTTAAGACTTCACTTGCTGAGTTGATGATAGTATTTGGCTATGAATCTGAGCCACAGCAGACCCCAGGTGGGACAGTGAATGAATGAGAAAAGAACACAGGATCTGGAGTTAGATGCCCTGGATTTAAGTCATCCTTGCCTCTTATCCCTGTGTGTTCCAGGACAAGCCATGTAATGTCTCTCAGTCTCTGCCTTTCTGTGCAAAACAGAAATGATGATATTAGTACCGGCTTAACTTCATGGGCTATTTGGATAACCAAATGAAACCATATCACTGAACATATTTTACAAGCTGTAAATTGCTATATTAATGCTAATTACTCTAATTTTAACAACTCTACGTATTTCTTTTCTTTCTTTCTTTCTTTCTCTCTCTTTCTTTCTTTTAAAGATTTTATTTATTTATTTACTTGAGAGAGAGAGAGAGAGAGAGAGAGAGAGAGAGAGAGTCAGGAAGTGCAGAGGGAGAGAGGCAGGGAGACTCTGCACTGAGCATGAAGCCTGACAGAGGGCTCCATCTCATGACCCTGAGATCATGACCTGATCCAAAATCAGGAGTCAGACACTCAACTGATTGAGCCACCCAGGTGCCCCTCTTTTACATATTTCTTATAGCAGAGATCTTGTTCTTTCTGACATAAATTCTCACATCACATAGCGCTTCTTCTCTGATATGAAAATAGGGTGATCAGTCTTCCAATGATGTCTGGAGCTTGAGGTGGTATCTGAAATTAAAATATAAAACTGGAATTCATTTATTTTAATACAATCTTACAAAAAAGAAAGACTTTTACCTTACTGAAATCAAATTTAACTTGCCTGCATTCCATAAAAGCAGAGTTATATTTGTCATTCTTAAATGATAGGGCTTTCAAAATTTCTGAAATGTTATTCTGCCACTTAATATTTCCTAAAAGTTTGCCACTTAAGTTCAGTTCTATGAAACTACATTCCATTTTAACGCAAATTACAATTTTGCTTTCCAACCCTTTAACAGAAGGTGATAATAGCCAAGAGCAAGTTTTGTAAGAAAGAAAGAGAGGCAGAGAGAGAGAGACAGGAAGGGAAGGAGAGAGGGAAAGAGGGAGGCAGAGAGAACACACATGTGTATTTAATGCATTTACAAAGCACCATCTGGGAACTTTCAGAAACTCGGGGTCATTTTATAGTTTGCTTTCAAAATAGGTGTAGGGAGAGCCCTCACTTTCCTCAAACAATCAGGTGGAGTAAAATGACCTTGGAATATGTTAAAATTGCCATGTGTGAGAGATGTGCTTATCTAAGTTCAGAATATATCAATAGGTATTTCATCTTCTTAAAAAGGTCCACTTTTGATTTTAGCCAAATTATGTTTAGGTTGGGGGACCAGAAATTCTGATTTAGTAAATCCTTATTTTTCCCTAATTTTTTTTCCCAAATGGTCATGAATTTGGGGAAAGTAAGGAAGAGTCCATATTACCCATAAGAGCTGTTAAGCTGCCTACAAGCAATTGTATTGTGTCTCCCTAGAGGGAAATATTCCTTGTGAGTTGTGTGGGTCCCATCCAGAAATGCTGAGGGCCCAATAAGTCAGCGTGCTAAGGGGAGTGTTGCTTAACTGGACCGTCTCTGGCATCAGAATCTTGCCTGCAAGTCATAGTTTGAAACCATCAGATCTGGACATTTTTAAAAGAAGACATCTAGAGAGGTTTTACATTTTGATTTTATTAAGACAACCAAGGATGAGAAGAAATGAGTTTATTCTATAAGATGGGGAATTATACGCTTTTTACAAAGAATATATAGCAATGTATTGCAAACTGTGTTCTGAGAAACAAACAAACCCAAAAAACATTCAAGGAGAAGCTTTTTGAAAGCAGGCTTCTCAGCTGAAATAAATGGAGGATACACTGAGTTGAAGGTAAGCATTTCTCTTTACTGCAAGGCTCTGTGGCCATTTAATGTGCTGATGTAATCCTGAAGGGCCCGACAGACCACGGAAGACTTTCCTTTCAGGGAGTACATCTTAGAGCCATATGCCTCTCTTGAAACACATCTGTCTAGCACTAGCTTGGGAGCCGCGGCATTATACTTAATTTAAACAAATATTAATAGGTGCCAGTCCTTTACTATGACGTTAAGTTTATTTTATTTTTTTTTTAGTTTAATATGTGTACTTAAATTTTTTACTTTATTTTTTTTTGAGTTTGATATTAACTTTGGATTCTTCTATGGTGATAGGTAGAATGCTTAGCTTGATGAAGAGGAGCTACTTCTGTCCTTGTTAGATTTGGTTGTCTCTGTCACTTGTTGTCTTTTCCATGTGTCCCCAGATCTCATGTCCCTGTCTGCCCTGCATTTGCTGTGCCCTTTTTCAGAGCCTTTAACATTAATTGCAGAGGACTCTTGCTACATCAATCTGTAATTGATCCAAAGCCAATTTTTTAGTACAGAATTCCAATGACTATTTCTTTTTCCCTTTTTTTCTTTTTTAAGAGAGAGTGAGTGAGTGAGCATGGGGCAAGGTGAGGCATAGGGAGAGAGAGAGAGAGAGAATCTTAAGTAGGCTCCATGTCAAGTGTGGAGCCTGATACAGGGCTCGATCTCATGATCCTGACATCATGACCTGAACCGAAATCAAAAGTTGGACACTTAACAGGCTGAGCCACCCAGGTGTCCCTCCAGTGCCTATTTCTAAGGAGATTTTCCTTTCTTCTCATATGCTCTGCAAAATGCCCATCACCAGTTACTTAGGAATGAACTCTATTAGCATTTAATTCTGCAAATTTATGCTTGCTCATTGACCTCTGTGTTCCATATACCTGGAGCCATACACTGAGTGGGTGAAGTATTGTATCATTTTTAGACTTTCTTCCAAATACTATTACTGAGCCAACCTCTTAAGTTAAAAAAATCGGAATATTTTGGCCACCTTTTTAGAAACTATGAGAAGTAGCTATCTTTTATTAGATGCTTAGGAGGTGGCTATTCCTAGTCTTCTGGAGTTCCCATGTTCCCTTGTTTGGTCACTGGGCAACTAAAACACCTTGTTTTTTTCCAAGCAACCCAATTTCCTCTGGATGATTCCTTCAATCAATGTGTTGGTCTTGGTGGAATGACATACCAGTGATTAAGTCTGTCAGCTCTCCTTCATGTTGCTATACCTGGCTTGTGAAATTCGGGCTGGGATTATCCAAATTCCCATGTCTCCTTTGCTAGCTGACTTCCTGTTTATAGAGGGCCTTAGGTGGAGACTAGGAGGCTTACTTGCTCTTCCTGTCCTCAATGCCCCAGGAATGGTGTTTAATCCCTATAACTGCTGGTCATTCTAGTGTGCACCTTCTTGCAGCACTTTGTGAGCTGGGTTTAGGCCTATCAGCAAGAACCTGGCAGAGCACTCCTCCTCAGAGGTCTGAGTCTATATTTACAAGCTCTTCTTCCTTTTCTTTCTTTTTTTTTTTTTTCCAAATTAACATATACTGCATTGTTTGTTTCATGGGTACAGGTCTGTGATTCATCAGTCTTACACAATTCACAGGACTCATCATAGCACATACCTTCCCCAATGTTCATCACCCAGCTACCCCATCCCTCCTACCCCCCTCCACTTCAGCAACCCTCAGTTTGTTTCCTGAGATTAAGAGTCTCTTAAGAGTCTCTTAAGTTTCCTTCTCTGATTTCATCTTGTTTCATTTTTCCCTCCCTTTCCCTATGGTCCTCTGTCTAGTTTATCAAATGCCTCATATCAGTGAGATCATATGATAATTGTCTTTCTCTGATAGATATATTTCACTTAACATAATACCCTCTAGTTTCATCCATGTCATTGCAAATGGGAAGATTTTGTGCTTTTTGATGGCTGCATTGTATTCCATTGCATATATATACACACCACATCTTCTTTTTTTTTTAAGTTTTTATTTCTTTTCAGCGTAACAGTATTCATTGTTTTTGCACCACACCCAGTGCTCCATGCAATCTGTGCCCTCTCTAATACCCACCACCAGGTTCCCCCAACCTCCCACCCCCCACCCCTTCAAAACCCTCAGATTGTTTTTCAGAGTCCATAGTCTCTCATGGTTCACCTCCCATTCCAATTTCCCTCAACTCCCTTCTCTCCATCTCCCCTTGTCCTCCATGCTATTTGTTATGCTCCACAAATAAGTGAACCATATGATAATTGACTCTCTCTGCTTGACTTATTTCACTCAGCATAATCTCTTCCAGTCCTGTCCATGTTGCTACAAAAGTTGGGTATTCATCCTTTCTGATGGAGGCATAATACTCCATAGTGTATATGAACCACATCTTCCTTATCCATTCGTCTGTTGAAGGGTATCTTGGTTCTTTCCACAGTTTGGCGACTGTGGCCATTGCTGCTATAAACATTGGGGTACAGATGGCCCTTCTTTTCACTCCATCTGTATCTTTGGGGTAAATACCCAGTAGTGCAATTGCAGGGTCCTAGGGAAGCTCTATTTCTAATTTCTTGAGGAATCTCCACACTGTTTTCCAAAGTGGCTGCACCAACTTGCATTCCCACCGACAATGTAAGAGGGTTCCCCTTTCTCCACATCCTCTCCAACACATGTTGTTTCCTGTCTTGCTAATTTTGGCCATTCTAACTGGTGTAAGGTGGTATCTCAATGTACACCACATCTTCTTTATCCATTTTTCTGCTAGGCTCTTTCCATAGTTTGTGCAAGCCCTTCCTTTGAGCTCTGAAGAGATCAGCAGCAGCTGGACCTTGCTCTCTTTCTTAGAAGTTGGACTTCAGCAGTGCAGTTTCTCTAAGCTTTTGGATTTGGATAGCCCAACCTCTTCTCTTTGCTCTGGCAGCCCTTGGAAGGAAAATGTTTCCTTCACTTATTACCTCTGTTTTTCTTCAGCATTTTTGTTTGACTTTTCAGTCCTTCAATATCCTATATGAAAATCTCTCTGTTAAAACAATGTGTGGGGTGCTTGTGTGGCTCAGTCAGCTGAGTGTCTGCCTTTGGCTCAGGTCATGATCCCAGGGTCCTGGGGTTGAATCCTGCATTAAGATCTTTGCTCTGTGGGGGGCCTGCTTCTCCCTCTGCCTGTTTGTGCTCTCTCTTTCACCCTGTCAAATATATAAATAAAATCTTTAAAATAACTAGTGTGGCTTCTGTTTTCCTGAATGACTCTGACTAAGAGAGAGCTATTGCCTGCCCCCTAATAAAGGTCACAAACCCTAGAGTCCAGGCTGTCCTTCTCCACCCCCTCACAGCTAGTGTGTGTCCAGGAACTAAACACAGGCAATCAAACACTTTTTATTGGAGTTTTTGGATCTTGAGAAGGCTGAAAATAAATAATAGTTGGAGTATGTTCATCACAGCAGGGGAAAATTGACTTTACTCTTTTTGTTCTGAGGCAGTTCCTATTTCCTAGCTCTCTGAAACTCCCTTGAGGAATCCTGTTGCCAAGGTGGGTTCTCTAGCCTTAATTCAAGCCTACAATTTCTCTGATGTTCTTCCCAAAATGTCCCACATTAGCCAGAGTCATATTTAGATGCCTGCAGCCAAGGAATCCAGACCCTAAGCATGTTAAAATGTACTTAAAATTCAGATGCTTCCCTGCCATCTTTACTGTGATAATGATGAAAAACTCCAAGTTTTGTAAGACTTATCCAGGATGGCTTTTTTTCCCTCAAAAGGTAGGATCATAGAATTGTAAAGTTTCAAGTAATTTTCAAGGCCATTTTTTTCCCTATCTCTCTCCTTTTTTTTGTCTAATGAAGGATTAGTCTACAGTATCATTTCCAGTCATCTTTCAGCCCGTGCTTGAAAAATTCTACTCTTGAAGGGATTACTACCTTCCAAGAAGTGCACCCTTTTTGGACAGCTCTAATGCCTAGAAAGAGTATCTTTTTGTTAACCTGAATTTACTTTTCTGTAGCTCTTAATTATTTGTAATATTTCTGTACTCAGGAACAATGAAGAGTATGCCTGATTCTTCTTCTTATTTCTTTTTAAGATTTTTAGTTATTTATCTGAGAGAGAGAGTGCATGAGCATGAGCAGTGGGGAAGGATAGAGGGGGAGGCATTCTCAAGCAGACTCTTCACTGATCGAGGAGCCCCATATGGGGCTTGAGCCTAACATGGGACCCTGAGATCATGACCTGAGTTAAAACCAGGAGTCAGATGATTAACTACTGAGCCACCCAGGCACTCCTATTCCTGGTTCTTCTTTGACAAGATATCTTCACATATTTTTCTATTCTCTACCATGGTACCCTTCCCTGCTCCTCCACCCCTAATCACACACATATGTACACATAAACCTTCTCTTTTCTGGATTATATAGTTCGCTTCTATCTTTCACTTCTTGTATTGAATTATATTTCAGCAACCTTAGGCAAATAATTGTTTTCAATTTTAATTATTATTTTTTAATTGATCTAAGTCCAAGTAACCCTATTTAATAGTTCACACATAGTACCTTATAAAAGAGTAGTCTCAATTTTTCCTTCCCATCTCTATGACAATGCTGTCATTCATTTGACTTATCCATATGGTATAATCACCCAACACATTGTTAACCATTATTAATTTACTCAGTTATATTCTAGAAAAATTAGGAGTAAGGTAATTAGATTTTATTTTAACTTCATTTATCTTCCCCAGTGCCCTTCCTTTCTTTACACTGATACAAGTTTCTGACCTTGAGAAATAGATCCAAGTTTTCTTCTCCTTGAGAAATTCTTTTAACATTTCTTATAGGACAGTTCTGCTATTGATGAGGTCCTTTAGGTTTTGCTTATCTGAGAAAATCTTTATTTCTCCTTCACTATTGGTGGCTACATTTGCTGGGTATAGAATCCTAGGCTGTTGACTTAAAAAAACCCCTACTTTAAATATATCATTTTATTTTCTTTTTGCTTGCATGGTTTCTGCTATAATTCTTATCCTTGTTCCTCTAGAAATAAGGTATTTGTTGTTGTTGTTTCCTAACCTCTGTTTTCTTTCAAGATTTTATCTTTGTCTTGATTGTGCGCAGTTGAATAAGATATAGTAAGGGTAAGGTTTTCAACATGTAACTTGTTTGGTGTTACACGAGTTTTTTGTATCTGTTGTTTGGTGTCTCATTAATTTTGGAAAATTCTTAGCCATTATTATTTTAAATATTCTGTTATGTTCTCTCTCTTTTCTCCTTCTGGTATTCTATATATATACACATATATATATTATGTATATATATGTAATATATATATGTAAGCATATATATATGTGTGTGTATATATATGTGTATATATACACATATATACATATATGCATATATATATAGTATATATACACATATATATATACACATATATTTTCCTTTTGAAATTATTGCACAGTTCTTAGATGTTCTGTACTTTTCTTTTTCATTTTGTTTTTCTCTTTGCATTTTAGTTTGGGGATTCTAGCGATGTAGCTTTTTCAAAAAAAATTAGGTGAAATTCACAAACATAAAATTAACCATTTTAAAGTGCACAATTCAGGGGCATTTAGTACATTCATGGTATTATGCAACCACCATCTATATAGCTAGTTCCAAAATATTTTTGTCACCTCAAAGGAAAGAACTACTTGTTCAGTAAGCAGTTACTCCATACTTCCCTCTGCAATAAGTTGTTGGTAACTACTAGTTTATATTCTGTCTGTTTGGACTTATCTACTCTGGGTATTTCACACAAGTAGAATCAAAATATGGGAACTTTTGTGTCTGGCTTCTTTCACTTAGCATACTTTTGAGATTCATTTCAGTTATAGCAAGTATCAGTACTCCACTCCTTTTTTGTGGCTGCATAATATTTTATTGTAAGTTTGGACCACATTTTATTTGCCCATGTATCTGCTGATAGACATTGGGGTTGTTTCTACCTTTTTGTTACTGTGAATAGTGCTTTCAGTTAGCTGTTTTCACTATTTTCTTAAAGAATCTCATTTACTCTTTCCTCTTCTGTTTTCATTTTACCAATGAGCCCATCAAAGTCATTTTTCATTTACAGTGTTTGTAATTTATAACATTTGATTTTTAATAGAAACCGAAGTAGGTAGACCTGTGGGGTAAGGCTGTATGTTAGTCTAGTTAGGAGTTGGGCTATATTTAATTTTTGATGTAGCCGTAGGTGGCAGAAGCTTCAAGTTCTTCTAGTCCTCTTATTTTTATGTCCTCATTGACTCTTGGTTTCCCTAGGAGCTCCTCCTCAGAGAAAATCTGCATCTTGAATCTCTTTCAGCTGTAATCCAGTGTTATCTATGGGAGCCCTGTTGGAGTGGTGGTAACGTATGAGGGAGGAAAGTCATTCTATGATTTTATGATTAAATGTTTGTATTTAGTGAATCTGTCCCCTACTCTCTTAGGTAAGGAGAGAAGGCTAGAGGGGGCTGGGGTAGGAGAAAAATCTTTTCCCTAGGTGGACTAAAGCTCTGATAAAGTCTTTCCCCTGGGGAGTAGCCCTTTGTCGTGAAGAACCGTCTGTGAGAATTTCAGTGATTACACTTCCCCTCTGTCTACCAGAGCCACAGGTAATCTTTTATCAACTCCTGACTGAGAACCTGGTGGCATTCAGGAGGTAAACCCCACAAAACTTTGTGGGGGACAAGACTGCTTCTCCCCAAAAGTTTTTCATTTTTATGTTAGTCTATTCTCTCTGCTCCTCAGTTTGTCAAAATTACTATTTAAGTTTTCCTACCAGTTTATAGCTCCAGCAGCTTTTGCTTCAGGTGAACAGATCTAGGCTATGGTGTTCTGGATTTACCTGACCCACCAAATTTTAAGGTGGTCTTTTACCCTGTGACCTCAGTTCTTTGATGGGTCAAAAAAAAGTTGATTTTCAGGTTGTTTAGCTTTTTCTTGTAGTAAGGACAAGAGTGACAATGTCCAAGCTCCTTACATACTAGATCTGAAGCTGAATCACTATTTTTAAAAAACAAGAAATTCAAGAAAAACTTATTACCTTGGTAATGTATATTTTAGTTTCTCAGAATCCTCATAGAAAAGTTCTTCTTAATGTCTTGCTAAGCCTTCAAATCACATTGCTTCAGACTCTCTTTTTGTAATTTAACACTGAGAATAGCCATTAACTTTATTATCCTTTCACACTTGAAAGAGACTTTTAGGTCTCTCCCAGCTTTCTCTTCTCTAAGCTAAATAATGACAAGTGTTCTAAACATTTTAATGGCACTACTTTGTGAATCCTTTATTTTTTTTATTTCTCTTTTCTTTTTTTTTTTAATTTTAAAAAAAGATTTTATTTATTTATGTGACAGAGAGAGAGAGAGATCACAAGTAGGCAGACCAGCAGGCAGAGATAGAGAGGGAAGCAGGCTTCCTGCTGAGCAGAGAGCCAGATGGGGGGCTTGATCCCAGGACCCTGAGATCAGGACCTGAGCCGAAGGCAGAGGCCCAACTCACTGAACCACCCAGGTGCCCCTTATCTCTCTCTGTCTCTCTCTCTTTTTTTTAAGATTTTATTTATTTATTTGACAGACAGAGATCACAAGTAGGCAGAGAGGCAGGCAGAGAGAGAGGAAGGGAAGCAGGCTCCCTGCTGAGCCGAGAGCCCGATGCGGGGCTGGATCCCAGGACCCTGGGATCATGACCTGAGCCGAAGGCAGAGGCTTTAACCCACTGAGCCACCCAGGCACCCCACCCCCCTTCTCTTTTCTTTAAAAAATTTTTTCTATTTATGTAATAGAACGTGCATGTGAGAGAGAGCTAGAGAGAGCATGAGCAGGGGAAGGGGCAGAAGGAGAAGCAGACTCCCCACCAAGCAGGGAGCCCTATGTGGAGCTTGATCCTAGGATCTTGGGACCATGACCTGAGCTGAAGGCAGACGTTTAACCGACTGAGCCACCCAGGCACTGCATGATTGCTCTGTTCTGAGGCTTCTGAATCTTCTGTGCGTTTGAACTCTGCTTGATTTCCTGGGCCCTTGGCAAAAGTGGTCAGTGCAGGAGTACTTCTGGACATTCCCAGATTTTTAAACCTGTCAGGGATTTATAGCGAAACTGGGGAGTAAGGAAAATTGTATACAAAGATAAGTACAAGTAGAAGGTAGCAGGTACTGAGTATACATGAAAGACACAGATAAGCATGCTCTATACTTCTGAAGATGGAGTGACTGTGGAGGGCTGGTTTGGAGAGAAAGTGTTGGTAGAGGATATAAAATGTGACTTGGTTTTTGAAGGAATAGTAGGGCTTTAGTGGAAATGACCACTGATGTAATTCCAGAACAAAAGGACTAATACAGATTTAGGCAAAGGCATAAGTGTGCTTGAAGAACAAATATTTTGGTTGGCACAAAACTCTCATAAGGACCTACCCCTGAAGGGACACCAGCAGGTCTTCCTGCAGGCAAAAAAAAATTCTTAAAGATGTTTGACCAAGAGATGTATGTTCAAGGCTGGGTTTTGGAAGATGAAGATGAGGGTGGTATACTTGGCAGATTGCCCCGAGAGAATAAGTGAAAGTGAGAGTTAGTCCAGATATATTTGGGACTATAAATAATTGTCAATTAAAAAATAAACATAGGGGAAATCCACTGTTAAGTACAGTGGTGGTTGTAGTAAGAGTGATCAGGGAGTTTTGCATTAATATTTATTTCTTAATATCTAGGAGTGGACTGGGCAGGGGTACAATAGTGTGGGGAAGGCTAGCATGAAAATGGGAACAATCTCCCTTCATAGATTCTTACGCCTGAACTGCATCTTCTCTTGGTTACTTATGATTTCTCCATCTACTTTTTTCTCCTTTCCATCTACTTTTGATCTTTATATTGTGGAAGAGATTTTTCTTATTATGTCACCTGGCTGTAATTTTTACAAGAAGAAAGGACAGAAAAACCTTTTTTGCTACTATCTTGAAAAACACAATCTCTAAAATAGGCAGTTTAAATATTACCTTGGTAAATATTTACATGCACCCTCTGGAGCAAGGATTAACCGTTTCTGTAGATGAGAAAATTGAACACGAATTAGGCAGCTGGTAAGCATTAGAGCAAAAATACAAACTCAACTCTATTTGACTCTAAAGCTCATGTCCCTAAACTCTAGGCTGCACTGCTTTAGGGTCATAGGACTAGCTATATGCGTAGTGATGGGGCGCCTAGGTGGCTCAGTCAGTTAAGTGACTGACTCTTGATTTCAGCTCAGGTCATGATCTCAGGGTTGTGAGATTAAGCCTTGTTTGAAGTTTCCTGCTGAGTGGGGTGTCTGCTTGGGATTCTCTCTCTCCCTCTGCTCTGCCCCTGCTCATCAGTGTGCGCGCATGTGCGTGTGTGTGTGTGTGTGTGAGCAGACGCATGTGTGTTCTCCCTCTCTGTCTCAAAAACAAACAAAAACCTCTTCAGTGGCTTCCTATCTTTCTCATAGGATAAACCAAGTCTTTGAAATGGACTGCAAGGATCTACATGGTCTGCCACTCCCTCCTTGTGACTCTTCTGTCTAATATCCTTCCATTCCCCTTAGCTCCTGCCACTTCTGCATTGACCTCTCTGTGTTCCTTGTACCAACTAGACTTTCTTGCTGTGTGGAGCACTCTTTCCCATAAATGTCTGTTTTTTAAGGACCTCACCTCCTTCAAGTCTGTGCTCAAATCTTTACCTTCTTATTTGGGACTATCCTGATAATCTTATTTACACTGTGACCTGTCTTCCCACCCTCTCATTCCCAAACCCTATTGCTCTGCTCTATTTTTTTTCCACAGCACTAATCACAGTCTTATATACTGCATAATTCACTTTTTAAATTATTTTTATTCTTTTTTCCGAGTAGCATGGAGGCACAATTTTTGTCTCTTTTTGCTGTTCACTGAAGTATGTCAAGCATGTAGAAAACACCATCTAGAAACATAGGTAGTCATTTTTAAAAAATCACTGAATGAATTATTTTTCTTGCTTTTGTATATTCTATAGCTCATCCTAAAACTACTGGGAGTGTTATAAAAATCATGTTATAGTTAGAATATGTCTTTATGTATTCTCCTGGGAAGACATTAAAGAATATTTGTATAAGTTGTAGCAATAGGCTGGATTCCTTCCTTTCAGACGTGAAATTAAGATATTGAGGTATATGGTCTATCTGTTACTCAGGTATTCTTTGTTGCAAGTTCAAGAAAAATTATTAGGACCTGAAAGTTTGATAGCTGTTTTTTGATTATTTGAGCAAATTTTAATTGCCTGAGAGTTTTTATCACTCAATATTGTGCACTGCTTCTATAGCCAATGATTTAAATGAGAAGACAAAATAGAGTTGTCTCCCCCATCAGAAACAAACACAATATAATGTCACAGCTTTCCAGAACTGGTACATTTGAATGTGTGCATTGCAGGATGGGGGGTTGGTTGGGGTTATCGCTCAAAATGGCATTTCTGAAATATGTCTTTATTCATTTGGTAAGCAATAATCCCACCTCTTCCACCACCATTAAATCCATGTTAAGAGCCTATGTTATTTGTAACTAAGTTATTTTTATTTAAAAAAAAAGTGCTAGATTAAACAATAGTTACCAAATCCCAGATGCTACCTCCATTAAAGTAGCATTAAAGATGCACTCTAGGGGTGCCTGGGTGGCTCAGTGGGTTAAGCCTCTCCCTTTGGCTCCTCAGGTCATGATCTCAGGGTCCTGGGATCGAACCCCGCATCAGGCTCTCTGCTCGGCAGGGAGCCTGCTTCCCCCTCTCTCTCTGCCTGCCTCTCTGCCTACTTGTGATTTCTCTCTGTCAAATAAATAAATAAAATCTTAAAAAAAAAAAAAGATGCACTCTAGACTTCAGACTTCAAAAGAGTTCTTTTTTTCATACTTAACAATAACAAATGTTTCTGTACACAGCCTTTTAGCACTCTGTATATTTCTTAATACCTCATAGATCTCCAGATTTAATTGAACATGCACTCTCTAATTATCCATTTCTACATGAAGCATGTCTCTACTGAGGGGCTCCTACAGACCTGCGGGCATTTCTCCATGCTCTTTGGTGCACGTGCTTCCCCTCCAAGTGATTACCACCGAGTGGTTAGCAATCATGACTTTAACCATCTCCAGGAGCACAGGGACTCTGCTTTTAAGTCCTGCAATGGTCCTGATGGTTTGTCACCCTGCCCCCACCTCATCATGCTTTCTATCTGAAATGGAAAATGAATACTTTCCTATCAAGCTTAAGATGTACATCAACATTTAGTTCCTGGGTTCGGAGTCGGAAGCAAGCATCTTGTTCTCCTTTATGGACTAGAGGCAGTATGAATGACTTTGGGTTCATTTTGAGTCCACTCGCTCTCAGATTTTCCTGTGAAAAGTTGCATGAAGAGTGTGTTAAGTGTAGATTTCTGGACTCCATCTACAGAGATTGTGATTCCTTCAGGGTGGAAAGGAATTTGTGTGTTTAACAAGCGCCTGAGGGATTCACATGCAGGTGTGTTTTGAGCACTGGGACAGCTTTCTTGTGGGACAAGCATCACTTGAGTGGCATTTGAAAAGGTGGATAACCGTTCCCGTGTGTAATACCATGGGTGTAGCTGTTGGTGAATCTTTCCCTCCGACTGCTCTCTTTTTCTGTATTGGGAGTGCCTGATGGTTAGTGCTCACACATGACAATGACTAATATTGATACAACAATATCACTGTGATAAAATAGATTATATCCAATAGTGTCAGAGTGAGAAAGTTATTTTTTTTTCTAAATTTTAAGGATTTCCTCCAAAGAGCACTTTTTCTTTTATTTCTTTATTCACAGATACCACAGCCTAGTTGTTTGCAACTTGCTGTAGCTCATACAGAAATGAGCCTGCTCCTAGTCCTTTTCTTGTTTCTGCCATGCCATTAAATCTGTATGTCACTCTTAATTTAAAATTTTTATTATGACCAAAGTCACTCAGCTCTTCTAGCCTACTGCTGGCATTTTAGACAGGAGGATAAAAAAAGTAATATAATCATGAACCTAGAAAAAAATAAAATAGCAGTATTCCACCAAGTAGATTAGTAATTATACTTGCAGAAATAAAGGACAGACATGGCTTCAGGGAGTCCTTTTGATCTGTTTTTCATGGTGGAAAACAACTTAATGTGTTCATACATGATTCTCAGTGACTTCTAGAAAATGCCTTTGTCACTGAAAGAACAACCACTAAGTAACAGGAATCAGACAATTTTGTTTTTGTAGTAGCTGTTTCATGTCATTTACAAATTCGCTCCATTGAAACTGTCAAAGTAATTTAGTGACAAAGTGGTCAGTTTCAAACTCCAGTGCTCCTTCTCTTTTAGGAAATAACACTCTAACCCCCCCAAAACACCTTTTTAAAAATAACCACTGCATTCATTTCCTATTATATATTTTTACAAAATATACATGTCACTGCAGTAGCTCATATTGGTAACTGCTAAGAAGCATTTCAGTTTCCCTAGAACATGGCATCTTTTCTCCAATTAAAAATAATCATCTATTAAACCAATTGCTCTCTTTTTTCACTAACTTCCTTCCAAGAAAAAAAGATGATGTTAATGTTATTTTTAGTGTTTACTGAATTCTGTGCACAGTTTATTAACCTCAGAAGTTGTGGGGAAATTTCAGGTTATTTCACATTAAATTAGAAATTCTCTACAGACAGTTGTTAATTGACTCTAGATAGGGAAAATGGAAATGCCTTAATTCACTGTAAGAAAGTTATAGAGATAACATCATTATCATTATTAAATGAAATAAACCCAGCTGTCTCATTCTGCTGAGAAAAAAAAAATGGGCAGAGTTTTTAATCTAACTGATCTGGGCAGGGACAAGTCTAAGATGATTTTTTTAAAAAAGGCATATGGTAAATGGGCACATTGCCTCTGAACAAGATGAGGGTTCTGTTAATGAGGGTTAGATGAAGTGGCCTGTGTTACAAGGACACAGGTCTGACTAAAAGTCAGAAAATAATTTTTTTAAATTGAGGTTTAATTGACATATGACATTACATTAGTTTCAGGCATACCAAATAATGATTTGGTATTTGTAAATATGATAAAATGATCATAACAAAAATCTAAGTAACATCTGATCAGAAATTAAATAGCTTTTATTTAAATTTAAGCTGGAAAGGATAGAGTCTAAATTAAAAAAGACTGGATTAAATAAAGTTCACCCTCCTGTTTATTTTTTTCCCCTTTTTTATAGGCTCAGATATCAAAAGTAGGTGTTTTAGTCATGATTAAAACGTAAATTGGAGTCAGAATCAGTATTGTACTTTGTGTCCCTATGCAGTAGTCCCCTTCTTAATTTCTTGTTGGACTGACAGAACTCTCTGCCTCCTTTGTGTCCCATTTTTGTGTTTGTCAAGATCGGGTTTATCATATGGTCAGTGGTGCACATATCTGAGCCTGTCACAGGAAGATGAGATTTTGGAAGCGAGAGGCAGTACCTTAAATGCAGAAATGAGAGGGCTGCCTCTCGGAGGCCTGGCAAGAGGAATGAGACATCGCAGAGAGAAGGGCCCTGGACATAGACTCTGAAGATCTCAGCTGCGGATCCACCTCTCTGCTTACAAGTGGGGTGACTGGGACCCTACTGAGTTTCACTTTTCACATCAACAAAATGGGAAAGCTATTCACCCCATACATACACTTTTCACTTGGGTCCAGTGACACCATTAAAAAAAAAAAAACCTAACAGTGTGTGGATTAACAATTACTGAAAAAATATGCTTGATGACATAGTGTTGTCAAGGGCAACGGAAATGGGCCTGGGACCAGAAGGCCTGGTCCCAATACCAGCTTGACCACTATCGTACTTCTGTGTACATATCATTTAACTCCTCTCATCTCTAGAATGAGGATATTTATAGCTGGTATGCCTAGTTGAATGAAATTACTCATATAAAAACAGTTAGTGTTTAACTGCCCCAGGCAGGAGGGATAAAGCCCCGAATAAGACAACTGGGTCCCGCTTTGCTGGAACTTACAGCCTCGTGGAAAATAGGATGTATGTAAAACTACTTTATGAATTGTAAAGTGGCAAGCAAATGTGTGGTGTCATGGTTATTGTTCATGTTACAAGAGAAGAAGGGCATTCTAGATAAACTCAAAGTAGTAACCACATCTGTTGTTCTGTGGTTCCAAATGTTCCAAATAGAAGCGAACTCTGAGCAGTTTTTGAATTGGTGTTCAGAGCTACCTGAGATCGGTTTTTAAAAAGCTGGGTTAGTTTGGGTTTCCATGTTCAACTGTTAAAGGTAAAAATATGTAGCAGAACACTTCAAATGCTTAAGGAAACATGGATATGGCGACACTAGATCAGATTCTCTAATTGAATACTGGATACCATGAAGTCCTAAGAATTCTGTTACCTTTTTTTTTTTTTTTCAGCTCTATGGGCTACCACATAAGGAATTCCCTGTCTTTTCAGTAAGTTTGGTCCTGATAGGCTCTGTGTCAGTGCTTATACTGCCACGTTCATGCCAGCGAGGTCATGGCTGACCATCGTTTACAGGTCATAAGGAATAGGCAGATTGGACTTGGTGAGAGTTTGTTTGAAATGATTTTAATTCAATTCAATGTCTAGGATAAGGGTTAACATTCTGGTAAGTTTTTGGCTTTTTAAAACTTTTTTTTTTTTTTTTGTTAAGGATTTTATTTATTTATTTGGCAGAGAGAGACACACAGAGAGAGGGAACGCAAGCAGGGGGAGTGGGAGAGAGAGAAGCACGCTTCTCCCCGAACAGGGAGCTCGATCCCAGCACCCTGGGATCATGAATTGAGCTGAAGGCAGACACTTGAGCCACCCAGGCACCCCATATTTTGGCTTTTTAAAAAATAGTTCACATTGTATTTATTTTTGTTTTCAGTATGTTCCATCCCTCTACTGAAAGTGTACAAAATTAGCTCTCTGATTCTGTTTATTGTATCTTTTGAGTGAATGTAGGTGAAAAGAACTAAAATAAAAGACAAAGCATTTTCACTGAATAGGCAATATAGTTTTATGTAGTTTCCCTTTTTATTCTTTCTTCTTGATGACTGTAACTGCAGTAAAACAAAACAAACCAAACCAAAACAACATACTCGTCTTTACATGAGCAGCTGGATGGAGTGTCATCGCCCTGGAAAGCACAGGTAAGTGAGAAGGCTGAAACTCACGCTTTGAGGGCTGAATGTGGACAACGAGCAACTCCACGTCCCGAGCACCTAGGCCGGGAGACACGCAGGCACAGAAGTGGGAACTAGAGGAGAGCCCGCGATGAGCACTCTGATTGGACTGCCACATGGCTCAGATGCCTTTTCCCATGGGAACATCTTTGCATTTGGTCCAGTGAAGCTCCTTCTGCCTGGGTGGCAGGAGATGAGTTCTCCATTTAGGACTGTGTCAGGCTGTCCAAAGTGGAGGGTCTTGTGGGGTGAGGGTTTCCCTTTGGCACCAGTTCTGTCGGCTGTGAGGGGATGGTGTTTGGCATCCATGGGCTGTGCTCAGCCGTGTACTTCAAACCTTTTCAGCCATTTCCAAGTTAGGGAGCACATCACACTCAAGTCCTGTCCAGTGCTTGGCAAAGTGTTGCTGTGTTTTGCATGTGACTTCTTTCACACAAGGCTGATGTTCAGGTCATCAAGGGAATCAAGTCTCAGAAACTCCCTAAAATGCTGGGCGTTTGCATCCCGGCTTCAGAAGTCAATTGGCCTGATCCTCTCCTGCACAGCATAAAGGTGTCGCAGCAGGAGGCTTCAAAGGCAAAGTCTCCCAAAGGAAACAGTAGGAAAAAAAAAAAAAATCTCGTGAAATAGTGAACAGTTCTTCAACAGTTCCTCCTTTAACTGTAAATGACACAGGTCATTTAACCAAGTGGGGCAGAGCTAGAGAAGGAGAGTGCAGTATTTTCCTTGTTAAAATTGGTTTGGGTTCTTTTTTTCAACCCAAAGCTTATTTGTGGGTCACTTTTCTGCAAATTCTCTGGTAAAATAATGGGGCTAAGGTCTAACTAGCTCCCGCTAGTGTTTTGCTGAGGGGACTCTCCTGTAAAGGCTCTTTGTTATAAAGCCCCTGGCTTTCGGCTCTATCCCCAGCAACTGGGGCCGTGGGTAGCATGCATTAGGGGCTTGATACCTACCGCCTGAATAAATAAATACGTATGTCCCTCTGTCTCCGTTGAAGATATAGCTAGGGAGGATAAAGTTATCAACTTTACCTAAAGTTGGTGGTTTGCATTTCTGGGGACCCACAGACTTGGTACAATAGCTTATTAAGCCTCTGACCTTTCCAGGAATGAATACCCTTATTTAAAAAAGAGATGAATACCCTCAGAGGTGCTTCTTCAGAGACAAAACTTGTAAACAAATAATATTACCAAACCTTATGGGAACTCAGAGAAAGGAGCATGAAGTATGTATGGAGGAGAAGTTATTTAACATGATGTTGAGTCTGATGAGTTTATTAGATGAAGATGAGGAAGGTCATCATGGGTAGAGAAAACAGTGCATTGCAAAGGAAACACAGTATCAGTGAACTTGGCCCTGGGGGCAGGGGGAGGGGCAAGAAAGGCTGAGGAGGAAGTCAGGCCAGTGGTGTTGGCTTGGGAAGGACCATGCTATCACATCTGAGCTTCCTTAAGGTACTAGGAAGGATGTTGTAGAACAGTTGTTGGTAGTGAGGAAATGGAATCAGATACTGAGTGATTTCTTGTGTAATTGCTAAGAGGCCTGGGAATGTGCTGCTGCTCTGAGAGGCAGACAGCTAGTGGACTTCTGTTTCCCACTTAACAAGAACCAATAACATGGCCCCACACAAGGAACTTATGAGCAGCTCCTTTGCCTCCATAGAGAGAAAGAATGTGACATAAAGGACATTATTTTAATAATGTGTGAGGCGATGTTGGGTTTTGGGCATATAAAGATGACTAAAATGGAAAGACAAATAATTATGAATGAAGACAGAAGGGCTGCCTTTGAAAGGCTTATGGCTTACTTGGGAGATGGACTTGTAAGCAGCTCCTTACGAGATACTGGGGGAGAAATAAGTGCAGCAGTACCAGAGAATCTTATTTCTGTGTTGTCTCCTTCCTTTAATAGGATGTAGGTGGCTATTTCTAAAATATTAAACTTACGAAGCAGTCATTTTGTGGGCTCTAGACCCTGTAAGGGACATTCATGCCCACATTAACTTATCTTTGGTTTTCTCAATAAAGAGGTAGAGTTGGGGAGACTCAGATACTAAAGGGTTCTCTGGGAACTGTGCTTAAATAAATGATGTTCATATTGTTGATAGTAGTTTGGAGACAAGTGGATGTAGGATTCCAAAATCTTGGTTGAGGAGCCAGTCACAATGACTCTGTTCATGGAGTATCATTGGAAAGTTCAATATCATCAGGGTCCTTGTTCAAATCGGAGACATTTTACCTGAGACTCTTCCCTGAGTAGAGCCTCCTTCTCTCCTCTGCACTGTGTTGTGAAGCAACCCATTCTTTCTGAATGTCTGTGATTGTATGTGCCGTATACATTATAAATGTTGGGTCATGTCACTCCCATTCGTGGGGTTGGAGGAGATGTGGACAGAAGTCCCATTCTTTAGTGGCCCAACTGTGCTGCCTGCTTGAGTAAAATTATTATAATCCTGGGTTTCCTTACTTGCTTCAAACAAATGTTAATGATTTATATTGATTCAGCTTTGAGAGGGGATATGACCTGTATTATGAGGAGCTTGAAGGACTGTTGCCGTGTGAGTCGTCAATAGTTCTACGTGGGGAATTTTTCTGTGGGTCATTCATAGACACAGAATGAAAAAATTTGAAAAAATAAAACCTCCTAAGTAAAAACAAGAAAAGCCAATGAAATACTCAATTAAAGTAATAATAAGGACTATACTTAAAATCTGGAGTGAACATAAATAGTATGAGAAAACTATTAAAAAGCTAACCGTGTGTCAGGCTAAGAAAAACCAAAATATGACGTAGACAGTAAAACCAAGAGGTTGAAGGTGAGAAAGCTAAGCCAGAGAATTAGAAAAATGACAAAATAAAAACATACATAGCTAAAAAGGACAAAAATAGGCAAACTAAGGAAATTTAGAATATTTTGCCAGGACAATAGTATGGAAATATATACATAGGTGTCATGTGTGATTATCTTTAGGTGAGTGGGAGTATGATTTTTTAAAATTATTCGTTTTGCTTGTTTGTAATATGTGCTTTCTCTGATATGGTCTTATATTGTATATGTAATAAAAAATTATAAGACAAACTGCCCATGAGATACGCGAAATTAAAATAAGCAGACAATGAAGAAGCAAAAGGTAGTTGGATGAATCTGGCAAAAACTAAAACAAAGAAAGCAGAGAAAATAAATATTCCACAAAAGAGTACAAACCAGAAATTAATTAAAAGAATAAAAAAATGTACTAACACATATAAATATTTACAAGATTTCAGAGGCTAAGGGATTTTTAAAAATTAAAACGCCTAAGGAATGTTCTTTTTTAGGGGCTAAACCAGGGCTCCCCCTCAGGTTGAGGTCCCCACACGTCCTTAGGGAGGAGGGCCAAGGACAAAGAGTGAATCTCTGACCTCTCCAGCTCACCTCACATTAAGGGTCCTGCCTCCTGAGTCCCTCTTTAAGTGTCCAGCAAGTGTGTGGCAGAATTGAAATTCCCTCACTCCGTACCCAAGTGGTAAAGTGATCAGGAGGGAAGGCACACGGACCGTTTCTGAAACATGCCTTGAACATGGCCGTTAGGAGATTGCTGTCTTTCTTCATCGTCTCGGCAACTGTGCACACTCCCAGAGAAGAAAGAGGATGAATTTGTACTGGGCATCTACCCTGGGTTGGGAATCATCTGTTCTGCAGGAAGCATATTACTGGGCTCTTTCTTTTGGTCTTGACCATGTCTTATAAGGTAAATATTTTAATGCCAGTTTTGAGACTGAGGAATCAGAGGTATATAATTTGCTCAAAGCTACATCCAGCGGTGGAAGCCGAACTCTAAGATCCTTGGAGCTTCTACCGTGCCACGCTGAGAAAATACTCTTAAGCAGAGCTATTCCAAGCTCCCTTCTAGAGTAAAGAGGAAGCCTGTGACATCGGAGGCTTTTCAAGGAAACCAAGCCAGGACATATGGGGTCAGAACACACCTGCCTGGCGGTCCTGGTGAGCATGAGGGCCAGGCTGACAGGGGCCGTGACCCTGCTCTTTGCCTGCCAGAGAGGAGCAGGGCCTCTGGTAGTGAGTAGCAGAGAGCCTACAAGTCCGGTTGGCAGTGGTTCTGAAAGGGTGGCCTTCAGACCAGCAGCACTGGCATTACCTGTGAGCCTGTCAGAGAAGAGCAGAGCCTCAAGTCCCACGCTGACCTACTGAACCGAGTCTCTGGGGATGGGCAGAGGAGACTGAGCAAGCTCTTCAGGTGATTTTCAAGCACAATAAGGTTTGCGAACCCTTGCTGTAGGGGGACCAAGGAGTTGGACGGGAGATTTGGGGGCAGAATAAGGGAGCTCTGATATAGTGGGGCAGGGGATGGTAGGTAGATGAGACTCTGAGCTCATCAACTGTATCAGAAATGAGGTTGTGGTGGGCAGAATAAGAAACAGGTGCAGGGGTGATGGGGGCAGGTGTGGGGGTGGGAAATAGCCTGTGGTCAACACATGTTTGACCCTAACTCAGTCGCCAACAGCAATCCCTGTCCTGAACCTCACTTCAGGCCTAGGTGATGGTAGGGCTGTTGCCACCCTTCCCACGGGATAGTTGGAAGGTTGCAAAGCAAATTAATATAAGTGTTTATGGCCGACATATAGTCAGCGCTCAAAAAACAGTACTTGAATTTGGATTTAAAAAGGGCGCTGAGTGGATGGGGAAAGGGTTGGGGGGCAGCAGTCCCTTTCACTCTCGTGGTGACCCTGTCCCGCTCAGGCATCTCTTGCGGTGGAAACGTTTCCCTCTGGCATCCAGACAGCCTGAAGTTACCTGGAAAGGTAAGTTCTCAACTTGAACGTATTTGAACAGTGAAGCAAATATTTTGCCTGTTTTCTGTGGAAGCAAAGGCTAAGTACATCCCTCAAAAGACAAAAGGGATAGGTTTTCTCCAAGTAATAAATTTTGTGCAGCACGGGGGAGCCATGTGGCCTGAAGAAGGGCATCAGGCACTCTGAGAGGAAGACCCGGGGCGGAATCAGTCCTGGTCTGCAACCCAGCTGGGCAGCCTCAGCGGGCGAATTGTAGGCTCTTCATTTCCAAAGGGGGGTAACTCTCCACCTCCGGGTATTGCGAGGATTGGAGAAAACAGCCCGGACGGTGCTGGGCACTGCCAGCCGGTAAGAACTGCTTTCTGAATCTCAATTCTATACCTCGCCTTTGCCCTGACAAGAGCCCGGGAAGCTCCTCTGCGGCTGCCCTTGCACAATCCGACCTTGGCAGGGTTTGCTAACCTGGGATCTTTGGGGAAGCCGTATCTGTAATGACGCCGACTGATCAGCTTCCGTGGGCAACGTAAGCTGTTGTGGGCACCGTCTCTTTCTCCTGCCTCTTCCGGAGTCAGGGCAGCCCTGCCGCTTTCTACTCTCTTGTGTTTGGAGACCTTCCAGCTGGGAACGGGGTCTCTTTCTGGCCGAAGTGAACGAGACTAAGACAAGAAGCAGTTGGGAAACAGCATCATTTCATGGGCACTGATTTTATGGTAAGGCCGGGGGGTTGTGGGGGATGACTGCAAATAAGGGACATTTTTAGTTTCATTAATAGTCTCCTCTAGAGGCTCGGGGAGAAAGAAAGAAAAATCAAACACTCCTTCTGCTCTCTTGCCCCAGGCTCCATAATTTGCCTTTTACTTTCTGCATTTTCATATTGGAGTTTGAAAAGCAGAGGACCCAAACAATCAGCAACAGATGTCCTCATGTAATCTGCACGGTACATGACTTCAGTTAGCATGCAAATTGTCATCCTAGGGTGGTTCCAGGGGACTGCTGAAAAGACAGCAGGCCTGCTTTGCAAAGATAGAGAGGGGGCATGATTAAAATGTCTGGCTCCAATCCTATGTTTAATTACGATCCCTTTTTTATCTCAACTGCGATGACTGGTAGCTATTATGACACAATATTGAAAATGTGTATGACGCATGGAGGCTGAGAGGTGGTCTGTGTCTGATCAAAATGATCAAAGCTCCTTGCCATGGAGAGCCCCCTCTCCTGCCTCGTCTGATCCACTTAGACGAGCAAAATATGATTTGTAGGAGGCAGTTTATGTGATTTTCATTACCCAAGAGCAGGGGCATCATTTTTGCACCACGGTTTCCCCTAGAAACGATGGGAGCTTGACAATTGCTTATAAACGCACAGTAACACACCCTGCTCCATGGCGGTCTACAAGGCCTCTCTCAGGCTTCAGCTCTAATTTACTCTATGTTCAAACACTATTGGGGCGCCTGGGTGGCTCAGTGGGTTAAGCCTCTGCCTTCGGCTCCGGTCGTGATCTCAGGGTCCTGGGATCGAGCCCCGCATCGGGCTCTCTGCTCAACGGGGGGAGCCTGCTCCCCATCCCCCCCCACCGCCCCGGCCTCTCTGCCTACTTGTGATCTCTCTTTTTCTGTCAAATAAATAAGTAAAATCTTAAAACAACAACAACAACAACAAAACACTGTTGAATTGTATTATTGGTGTAATCAGAAAAAGACCAAAAACCAAAAACCGATCTTAAGAGCTCAGAGAGGAGAAAGTCTTCATTATTTCAGTGTATTCGACCATCCAGCTTGTCCTTTGTCCCCCAAAGTTAGTTTTGGTAAAACTAAAAGTGATTTTTTTTTTCACAAGATGATAGGAAGTTTTACTACTCGGTTGAGATGAAGACTGAGTTTCACTACGTAAACTCGTGGAAGGGGTATCAGTAGAGAAAGCTGCTGTGTCCCTTCTAAGAACGATGCATATTGTTTGTTTTGCTTCTGTGGTTTTGTCCTGTAGCCGAAACTCTGGAAGGCGGAGAAAGAGCTAAGACTAACGTGATCAGCGTGCCTCATCATGGGTATTTTATTTTATTTTATTATTTTAGTTTATTTTTTTTCTTTCGGGTCCCCGTTGAGCAGGGAGCCTGATGTGGGGCCCGATTCCAGGAGCCCGAGACCAGGACCCGAGCTGCCCAGGTGCCCTTCTTCATGGGTATTTTAAACACGTAACCAGCGTTACGGGGAGAGCTACGTTTGCTAATGCCTGGACGAAAAAGATCTCATTCAGGCTCAATTTTATCAGACAAAATTCTTGCACACATTTCATAGCTGGATAGAAGTATAGTTTTCACGTCTCAAAGACTTTTGGTGAGGACTTCATACAAAATTTGGGTTGTGGTTTCACATATACTTCTCTCTTTTGGACGTGTCCTGCCTACCTTGTTTTTTAACCTTGATTATTGTATAAAGAAAACAAAAATATTCTCAACTAGCAATAAGAAATTGAATCAAGTATTTATTTATTGTGCGGCTGTCCGCCACTCAGCACTACGCTGGGGGTCGCGTGGGGGCTCCAGCTGAAGTGTTAAGGCTTGAATCCCGTCCTAAAGGACTTGACAGCTTAGTGCAAGTTCTACAGTGAGTCCTATCTAAGAAGCTAAGATAAAGGGATGGATGGGAAGATAGAGAGATTGGGTGTTGGAGACAGAGGGAGGAAAAAATGTGAGCAGAGAAAATGAAATGGCTAGAGTCCTCTAATCCTTTATCAGCTCTGTCCTGCTAATACAGGTTCCCAAGGAAAGGGAGGGAAGGAACATTCCATGGAAGAGCACACAGTTTTTTACCATAAGGGCTTGGCTGCAGACGGTTTTGTTGAAATCCCAGCCATGATTGGCTGAGATGCACCCTGGTTGAATCACAAACACTGCTTTTGGATCTGTGACCTAACGTTTACCCTAAAGACAGGCTGAATGACCTATTGAGCTCTTCCCTTAGTGCAGTCCTTTGGATGCTATACCAACAACTAACTTTTATTGAGTTCTTGTGGTATGCAGTGCATTGTAGGGATGCCATAATGGGTGTTTTCTCAGTTAGTTCTCACAGAACTCTTCTTTGAGGTAAATACCATTTCTCCCCCCAGTGGTTTAGGGGAAGCAAGTGAAACACAGAGAAACTAAGTGACTTACCCATGGTAAGGGCTCAAGTAGTCAACATTCAGAACCTGTTTGTTTAACTAGCAATAAGAAATATTGAATTATCAAAGTGTAGACATGGTGAAAAGATAAACTCACAGAGAGATGGAAAAAATTCACAGGAGAAAAAGATGATGTTTACCCAATACAGTCTTACCATATTCCTGTCCCTGAAACTCCATGCATTACTCCAATGAACAAGGGTGCCTGACTGGCTTAGTTGGGAAAGCATAAGACTCTTGATCGTGGGGTCTCGAGTCCAAGCCTCACATTGGGTGTTGTGCTTACTTAAAAAAAATGACAACGAACCAGTTTTAGTCCAGTCTCTGCTTGCACCCAATCTCACTCTCCTCTTTGGGAGAAGGATAGAGATGGGGTGTGTGTGTGTGTGTGTGTGAGAGATGCCCTTTGCTGCAAAGTGTGAACTGTTAGGATAGGATAAAAGGTTGAAGTTTGACAATCTGGAGCTGAGCTTAAGTTGGTCTTTGAAGAATGAGGAGAAACTGAATAGGCAGTCGGGAAAGGGAGGACACACTCAATTTGTGGAGGCAGGCATCTAGAAGGACGGATGGAGCAGTGTGAATGAAATGGAGGGGCTCTCAGATAACCCCACAGTGGGACAGATACCGGGATTGCCAAGGCAACAGAAGGGAGTCTCCAGAATTTCTACAGGTTGTTCCCAAGCTTGTCCTGGTGTCCCAAGAATCCTCCAGCATTGCTGCTGGGCAGAAGTAGGTCATAAGGAAGACCTAAAAAAAGACAATCAGCAAAAATAGTTGGAAGGAGCTAGCGGGAATGTCTGGATCACCACAGCTGCATCAACGTGTTAAAAAATACCAGCCGCTTGTATTTCCTAAGAAATATCTTTGTGTTTCATCCCTTGCTTCTCCTGGTGCAGTGGTGGGAATGGCCACTAAATGTCACTGCTGTAGGAGGGTCAGAGCCCCTTGTGCATTCGGAAGGACGAGATCCAGACCCCCAGAGCTGGCTACATGTATGCAGTGACTCTGATGCGCTCTCCAAACTCAGCTACCTCATGATTAAGAGAAAGACTTGAATTTCCTGGTGTTTTATACTTTATTAGTGTGCTGCCCGTGTGTGTGGTCGGTATGAGGAGATTACCCCACCATGAGTCGGACTGAATTTTGCATTGTTTTGTAGGGCTGAAAATCTGCTCTTCTCCTCCCCAGCCAACCCCCATGTGCCCATTCTCTCTCCTGCCCATCGACCTTGGCTGTGAATTTAGGCTCAGGGCGATTCTGTGACTCTGTACTTTTCACAAGTCCATTAGCAACACAACCCATGTGACTCTTCCAGGCATAACGAGAAACACACCTTTTCACATCAAGGTTCATCTAGAACCTTTTCCAAAAGGAAGTCTGAATATTTTCTTGGGTGAAGTAACTCACAAAGCATTTAATTTAGTGCACATTTTTAAAACGCTAACATACTGAAAAGTCAAACTGGGTAATAAAAGAAATTTATTCTCTTCCTGTTCTGGAGGAGAGAAGTCTGAAATCAAAATGTTTCTAGGGCCATGCTCCCTCCAATGGCTCCAGGAAGAATTCTTCCTTGCCTCTTACAGTTTCTGGTGGCTCCAGGCAATCCTGGCTTGTGGCCACATGACTCTGATCTCTGCCTTGTCTTCACATGGGCTTGTGTGTGTGTGTGTGTGTGTGTGTGTGTGTGTGTGTTTCTATCTCTCATAAGGACACTTGTCATTGGATTTAAGGCCCACTTGGATAACCCAGGATGATCTCATCTCAAGGTCCTTAATATAATTATAGCTGCAAAGACCCTTTTCCCAAATAATGTCACATTCACAGTTTCCAGGGGTACAACATGAACATATCTTTTGGGGGGGGCACCATTCAATCCATTACAAACATTTTCCCTAAATAGGCTACCTTGAAGAAAGACTAAGTTAGCAACTGTAAGATATAACAAATTTTTAAATACACTAGTAATTTTTAAGACTTTAAATGGTTTAGGAATATTCCTGGTCAGAGACTAGGAAAGATGTTGGCATTTCCCTACATTAAAAAACCCTGGGTTTGAGACCTAGTCCACTATTTACAAGTTGCAGGCTGGTCTGTCCTCTGACCCAGCCTCAGCTTCTTCCTCTGCCATAGGAGCTGATCACTTTGGATGTTAGGAGGATAAAATGCCATGTGACTCACTGTGCAGACTGAGGAGTAGTTGGCAGACAAAGACAGGGGGGTTTGATGCTGTTAAAGGGATGTGAAAACTTGCAAAGTAGGTCACTTTTGGGGGACATTCTACCAAGAGGCTTCTTTTTTTAAGATTTTATTTATTTATTTGAGAGAGAGAGAGAGAGAGCACGAGCAGGGGGTGTGGCAAAAGGAAAGGGAGCAGCAGACTCCCCTAGGGAGCACAACATGGGCCTTGATCCCAGGACCCTGAGATCATGACCTGAGCCAAAGGCAGATGCTTAGCCGACTGAATCACCTAGGTGCCCCCCCAACATGCTTCTAAGTCCATGAAGCCATCCAGGTTTGTATTATACCACTTGAATTAAACACTTTTGGTACAAAGCAAATAACTTTGAATTAGGAAGATTTCTTCAAAATGTATATGGACATGTACTCTATCAAAGAACATCTAACGGTAAGAGGTTAGATAACCAAGACTTCCTTTTGCAATCCTCCACACATCCTTTGACCTCAGAAAATCACTCTACATCAAGAAAACTGTAGTAACAAAAGAGGAATCAGCAGGAAATGAAGGCAACAGACTTAAGGGAGGGCAGCTTTGTTGGGTGAAGACCTTTAACTGCAAGGTTTTTAATTACTGCAAAATCATACGTGAGAGAAATTTTCACTCACAGAGGTCCTCTTTAAAGTGTAAGAGCAGATTTTCAAAGCCATTTGTTTTCATGGTGCCTCATCAGCTCTTAAAAAACCCTTTTGAGTCACTATTTTATCTTACAAATGTTAAGTATTCTTTGTAGACAGGAACTGTCTGTTAAAGTAATATTTGACATCTAGTGAATCAAAAATACTTTACAATGAAAGACTGACATCTGTTTACTATATAAAAAAGAGTGCTGTGTATTTTTACTAGAAGGATTTTCCTTTAATAAGGCAGCCAAAAGTCATCTACACATACCAAACCCATTTACAGCCAAAACCTGTTGAATACCAACACAGCATCATGGGTGCTTAGCAATTCATTTCTTACCCCCTCCCCCACCCAACCCAACCCCAGTATTTCCCTGGTTTGGGATTGGATTTGTATAGGAAATATTTTATATATATATATATATATATTTTTTTTTTTTTTTTTTTGAGGAAAGGGTATAAATTAAAAGGTCTGGGTTAATTATTGACTTGGTGAGCTCCCATCTTTTCAGTGCTCTCAACTTTCACTCCATTACAGCGGAAGTAGACCTTCTTTATTTAAGGAGCGCAAAGGCAGCTGAGCTCTTTTTATATTTTTCAATGTATGTAGTAGCAAACAAAGTCTGTATGTTTGACCAATTGCATCTGAGATCTGTCTAAGTCACTACAATTAGGAAGAGATCAGACAGAAGGCAGTCAGCTCGGTAAAGAGTTTAAATCTGTGTGTAATCTCATACAGGTGCTGCTTCCTGTGCTCTGGAAAATCCCTCATCACAAAACAGGCCAACTGAGCCACACCTGGGTTTAAGCAGAACATCTGGACCTACTCTTTCCGACTCACTCATGTTCTTCAAATCTTCCCTAAACAAATGGCGCTTTAGCACAAGTCTGACACCAGAGATTTGTAAGCCCGATGTGCACTGCCAAATCCAGTTTGATACAAAACACAGCTACCCTTCTTGAATCAAATACATTACAGATATGATACCCCAGTCATATATTTCAATTAGTCAAGCCTCAAGTAATTTATGGAGGTCATTTCCACCAGTAGTAATAAATTTCATAACAGCATTAACAATTAAACAGGGAATTTGGGGGAAGGTTAGAATCCAACATCTATTAAATGCTCCAGCATTCATTGGTCATGTGCTCTTTGTTTGCTAGTCATACAACCACTGGCTGGGAAAGTCCTGAAAAGTAAAAGTGGATGTGGGTATAATTAATGGAATGCCAGCGGGTCTCAGTTTCCTTAAGAAAAACACACATACCTATTGAGCTCCTAAATGTCTGACTTTTACATACTGAAGCCTCTTAATTTTTAGATACACAATTCTGGGAGGGTTTTGTGACTGATTAATAACTATGTGTTCTGGGTATGCACCAGGGTTAGCGTCACGCTGGAATAATGGAATTTAAAAGTGATCCAGTGAACTATCAGCACAATATCAATGTAATTTGTGTGGCCTTACATGTGGCCTTTTAGTAAGTGTTTTATGTGGAATTTTGGCATTTCAGTTTAGGTGGATGCCAGGGAATAGGGGAATGGTTAGCATGAAGAATGAACAGTATGGAGTAGGTATGCCTTTCATGGCTCCTGTAAAATATGCAGGAATGATGGGGATTGTGTGATGCAGATCATGAATATTTGTGTACATTTGAGGGAACACATCGAAATATATCTTCCAGTATTAACATTTTGAATTGCTAACCAGTTCCCAATAGAAAATTTATTATACTTGCGAAGCTGTCCTGTTTTTTGTTTGAATTATTTGGATTCACTTGGTGCCTGTCAAGCTCATCATCTCTGCGAGAACTTGGGGATTGAGAGCAAGGGGAGATGGAGTGAGTGATGGAGAAAAAGGAGCATTAAGAGCACTTTTCACTCATAACCAACAGGTAATAAACCAGAATGCAGGCTCTGGAATGTTCAGAAAACAATCTCAACTCTAAAGGGGTATTGCTAGTCTAGCAGATAGCTCTGAAAAACCAAGGGATACCATCCCAAGAATCGAGAGTCTCCCCAGGGTATCCCTTGGATTTCAGGATAACTTGGGTCTGGTGCAGATGCTCCCAAAGAAGGGGTAGTGAGAAAGGCCTCCTGGATGAGTGGGTACATCTGCCTTGACTTGGCAGTGATGTGACTTGACAATGAACTGAACTTTAGTGCTTCTTGGTAATGTGGACTGGTCTTTCAAATAATGGAAGGTCTTGATTTTATTTTCCCAAAAGTTCCCTGCAGCATGGTTTGTTTTTGGTTGGGTGGAGGCAAGGTTATGGTCCTGAATGTGTGAACTAAATACCCATTCAGTTTGGAGAAATCTCAAGTTGTTTGTAAAAACTCAAGTGTTTGTAAAAACTTATTTTTCTTTCAAAGTAATTGGACCCATAATAGGTCCCCCCCACTCCGCCCTCCGCCCCCCGCCCCCTCCCTGCCGATCCTCATATTTTGTGATGGGAATGGAAAACACCTGTATCAAAGTTTAAGTTTTCTTGTGTCAATTTCTTGTATCTAGAAGTGAAGGACAATTAGAAACAGGAAGAATTGCAGACAGCTTGGGCAGTGGGAGAGAAGAACAAAAGTTTTTATAAAGAAAAAAAACAGAGCATGAGTTCTCACAAATGAAACCTGAAGTGTTCTGAAACATTGGCATAAAGATGGCCTTTATTGGGGCAACTGGGTGGCTCAGTGGGTTAAGCCTCTGCCTTCGGCTTAGGTCATGATCTCAGGGTCCTGGGATCAAGCCCCACATCGGGCTCTCTGCTCAGTGGGGAGCCTGCTTTCACCCACTCTCTCTGCCTACTGCTCTGCCTACTTGTGATCTCTCTCTCTGTCAAATAACTAAATAAAATAAAAAAAAAACCTTTAAAAAAAGATGGCCTTTATAAAATTCCCAAGAAATGTAAAGGGTTGGAAAAAGAAACTGATACCCAAATGATGCCCATTTTGGGGGAGATATGGCTCTCCAAGAGGAAGATGTGATGTATTATGGATATTGGATACCTGTCCTAAAATTGTGTGAGGGTCAAACCATTTTTGGCAGGGGGGAACAAAATCCAAACTGGATACCTAATGGAGAATCTGTGGGAACTTCCAGAGGTGTAAAGAAAGTCAGTGGAGTAACCCAGGTAATAAATAATGGGGACCCTGCATTGTCTGAGTAGGAGGAAAAGAGTTTTACGGAGGCAGAGATCATGGCAGGAAATATTTGATTTCCCAGCTCTAGCATAAGGCTTGGCACAGAGTAGATAATCAGTGTTTAAAAATGAGCACAGCTGAAAGGTGTAAAAATCAGCCAAAATGAGTAAGGATGAGAAAGTATTTTTAGGCGATAAGATAAGAACAGGAGATAGGGGATGATTTTCTGAATTAAAAAAAAAAACCCTGCAAAAGATAACACAAATTAGTCATTTTATGAATGAAATCTAGGTAGAAGATGTTAATCCTAAAAATCTTTCTTGGAAAAATATCCAAGTTTCAGATCATGTTTTCCAAACAAAACATACCCACATAAACCCAAGATAAAACTGGATGGCCCTGTCAAATAGTTCATGAACAAAAAGGCAGAGAAAAAGTGGAATGTCATTCAGATCTGTGATGGACAGCCACATTCCACAGAGTTCTGCTATCTCCAGAGTGGAGGGAGCCTAGCACACCTGCTGTCTCGCTGCTCAGTAGTATCTGGTTGATTTCCAGTTGGCTGAATACCTAAATTATTTTGGTAAATCTACCCAATGTTTCTTCCTGCACCTACTTTCTAAAAATGAGAAAAAAGTGATCTGAGACATATATACACATATATATATAGTATATATATATACATATATATATATGAAATGAGATTATATATGTGTATACACATATATATGATTTTTTTTCTTACATGAGATCCAAGTGAGAAATGCCCTCTTTCTTTTTTAATGACTGTCTATACCTCCAGGTGCTGTCAATAAAGAATTTAATAGATGGAAGAATCTGATTGGTTAAGAGACCTGAGGTTTGTGGAATTTTAGTGAAATACTTGGAAATATTTCACCATGGTCTTTGTTCAGGAGTCAAGGCAGGAAAAAGAGCCTGAATGGGAACACTAAGGAAATCTAGCGTTTACTGAAAAGACCAATCTAGAGGTGTTAGGATGACCACAACATTCAGGACTTCAGTCTTTATTCCTTCACAAGCTGTACAGAACGCTGCCTGGGAAACTTTTCCTCTCTGGCAGGGCTGGGGGAGGCTCACACCTGCAGGTTGGTTGAGGTGCTGCCTCTCGGTGCTGGAGCCAATAAGGAGATCAACCTCTTCACTTTCCCTTAGAGTCTTTAGAAGAACACGGGTTGGTCTCAGAGCTATTTTTTTTTTTTTTTAATGCTTTTGTTAAATCTCTAAGGTTGAGGTTGATTAACTTATAAATTAAGCCACACTCTGAAATGAAGTTTAAAATGTCTTAACCTTGAGATAGGAGTGGAATTCTCACCAGTCATTATTAGAGCTCACTGATGTTACAAATTTGTGGACGGATGTTATCCATTAAGGTGAAGGCAGAAAGGGGCTATAAAGTTGACTCAGAAGGCTAAGTGCTTTACCTTCAGGGAAGCATATATAAAAACATGTCCTGAACTGTATATAGAGTAATAGTTAAAGCTTTGAGCACCTGGTTCTTAAACTGGCCGGGCAAAGTCATATAAAATACTGACATACCTTCTACTTACTGTTATTTTGATCTTTAGGCAGGTTACTCTTTTTATTATACATGCTTAGGAATTTAGCTTCAGTGATCAGTCAACCCAGAGGGCATTTATTGAATACCAACCATGTGCCACTATAAACCTGAGATAACGTTTTAAGTCAGGTCTAGATTTCTCGGTACCTGCCCTGGTCTAATTCCTGGACTAATGGAAATAATGGTTACGTTCAGTAGTTCTTAACACCCTTTCACAGTGATTTGACGAGTTGACATTTTTCAGAGAGTTCACAATCTGCAAGGTACTGTGTGCCTGGTTTAGTTAGCTGAGCTGCTTGGAAACATGGCACTAATGAGGCCAAGGTTCAATTCCCATATGGCCCAGGTTGTTTTGAAGGCTAACACCGCCTAGCTTCTTGATTTCCCAACAATAGCCATGTTCAAAAGGAGGACCACTCAAGACAGGATGGGGCTCTGGGAAAATTCTTTAGTGCTCCTAGAAAAATTACTTAAAGTTCATGAACTGTGATGAATTAATTCAGTAGTATCACCTCTGTCAACAAACATCATTTTAGTTAAGGTGGCCAAGACAAATGGGAGAGAGTGGAACCCAAGATTATTATTATGAAAACCAAATTTCTGTGTGTGCAATGAAATATCCAGAAAACAATCACCATTTTTTTTTAGCATTTCCTACCTATCCGCCAGTGTTCTAAGCTTTTTGATATGTATTAACTAATATTCCTAAGAGTCCTATGAAGTAGGTGCTTTCACTAGCCCTATTTTATTCATAAGGAAAATGAGGCAAAAAGACCCTAATTTTCCCCAAGGTCATGCAGGCTGGCTGATTCCAGAGTTCCTGTATTAAGCACTATGGTCAATGCAGTCACTGTCTAGAGAGAAAATGCACTGAAATAGACAAGAGCTATCAAAGGGCTAACTCCCAGTTCACTGGTGAATAGTAGCCACATAACTGATTGATTATTTTGACTCTATTGCTAGACCAAGTACTTCATCAATTAGCTGAAATTAGCAAAGTTTCATCCTTTTGACACTGCTAACACCTTAAACCTAAGAAAATGTGCATGTGAATATTCCTTTGCAATTGTTCCTGAGTGTTTGTTAAAAAGTTTTCTACATCAACAGCTGTCTTTATTGTCCATTCAATGAAGCACCATATAAGTTCCCGTGAAAAATTGAACTAGACATTCAAAATCAAAATGAAAGACTTGGACATTGTTGTCTTCTTTTCATGAACCTCACAAACACATGCAAGTCTCTGTCATGGAAGGAAGCCTCCTGTTGGCCCTAGCTTGCCAGCAGATGGCTCACATCAGAATGGCCTTACTCTTCAGCTAGACTTCTGAAAATCATTCTCATTCTTTAATGCATTGCAGTGAGTCTTCTTGCTCTATTCTATTGCAATAAGAAATTTAAACATTAGCAGTCCTCTCTTGTAAGTTAACTGTGTCTTCACTTGGTCCTTTTATGTCTCCTACCTTTTTCACCATGTTTGATCTCACTTTCGAAGCCTGCCTTCCTGTTCATTATGCTATGTCATTTCATGCTTTCGGAGTTTCTCCTACCTCTCCTGTCTGGTTGCTGATTCAGCCTGGCTCCAACACTTGCTGTGCCTTAAGTTCTTGTCCTTGGACCTCTCCTCTTCTTACCCTCTGTTCTCATCCTGGGTGATCTTATTTCTATCCAAGCCTTCAACAGTCCTTCTACATGGCCAATGCCAAAAATCTAATCTGTATAGTCTTGACTTCTCTTCCAAGCACCAGACCTATTTTCCCATCTCTTTGCTAGTTATTTTTCTTCTGGTTGGCCTACCAATATTTCAGACTTAATTTGTCCAAACTATGTCCCTGCCTCCAAACTCTTTTCAAATTTATGCCTTACTAAACTGGAAATCTGAGTTATCTTTGGTTTTTCCCTGTCCCTTATTCCCTCCTTCCAAGGATTTGCCAAGTCTTGTTGATTCTGCTTCTAAACACTTTTTGAAATCAATGTTTTCTAAGTCTACTTCTATGCTAATAATTGAGACTTTTCATCCAAAATTACTGAGCATCTACTAGGTGTCAGGCATTGGTCAAAGGATACAAAATAGATAAGGCTGCCTTCCAACATAAGAGAGAGGACAGAAGGAAACAAGTGTGACAGGTGTTATAATGGAAGGAAGAATGTACAATGTGGTCTGTGAATGTAAAAGGGGGAGAACAATGTGTTACTGGCAGAGGGAACAGAATTGGCCAAACATGTTGGCTGTACACAGCGAACAACTCCTCTCTGAGTACTGAATAAATACAATTACATAAGCAGTGTTTCCTTAACCTGTTTTACCACACTAGCTGAGAGGTTTTTTTTTTTTTTTTTTCTCTTTATGATATTGTTCTGCCTCTCTTTTCTGGTAGTGGAAGTTTGAGTGTTATGAAAGTCTATCTGTTCTGTGGTATGCGACCTATGTGAAATTTAAGAGTTGCCCTATGATTTTGTGTCACTGACAGAAAAGTACAGGAAATTCTACTGAAAAAGAACCACTCAAAATTGTCACTGTTGCTCTTACTAGAACCAGAAATGAAAGAAATGTATAACAACATGGAAAACATCTTTTTAATACTATTTCTCATTTAAAAAGTGTTTAGAAACTTACTTAGTGGTAAAAGTATAGTTTATTAGCTCAAAATTTCATGTTTAATCTGAATGTTCTTGTATTTGGGGTTTTACATTATTAAAATTATTATTGTACATTAAAAGGTTAAAAATGGCAATTTTATATGGTTCAGCCTAAGAAGTCTATAACTGGTCTTTTGGTTTTGTTTTGTTATTGGGATCAGTAGAATTGAGAGTGTGTATTATGGTTCTTAAGGTAATCAAGGAGAGGTCATTTTTATGGCTCAATTATCAACATTTGCATTCTTATTTGATCCTTTGATTTTTTTATTCCAGTAGAGATTTTTGAATGTTTAGCACTTTACTCTCTGTGACATGAATAGATTCAGGGGGAGGATGGTCTCAAACCAAGCACCACTTAGAAGATCTCACATAGGTAGGTCTTGGATTTGGAGCAACCTAAAATAACTATGGATGTTAGGTCTCTCTACTTAAAGACAAAGCATCTGAGAATCAGGATTGTTAATATACCTAACCCTATGCAATTAAGGATTGGATAGGACTGGAATTAGAGCTCTTTCTGTTTGAAGAGACTAAGGATATATTCAAGAGTTGGAAGAGAAAGAGAGAGAGAAGAATTAGAAATATTTAAGACAGTGTTAAAGCATCAACCTTGTCTCCAGACAACCATGACTTTCAAGATTTCCATTAATCCATAATCCTATAATCATAAACTTCCTTACATGATTCTTCCTGCCAGATCTATTACTTTTGCATTGGTCTAAATACCACCAGATGAACTGTTTGGTGGCAGAAGGAATAAGTTCTTATGGTTCCGGAGTGAGGAGAAAATCTGGTCTTTGGTTCTGTCGATTGGGAAATGTAAAAACATTTCTTTAAAGAAAATCAGTTTTCTAATGTAAAATGTTCAGTTACTTTGACATATGTACTATTGCTCTTATTCCTAAAGAGCCAGATAGAAGATTTAATGAAACAAACATTTCAGTTCCTTTCTGGTTCAACTTCAGAAGGGTACTCAAGGAAATTAATTTTGAGGAAATTTGCAGATTACCAATTATATTCAATGTGAGTTGTATTTACATATTAATATAATGAAACTCACAGTTTTCTGGCTTGCCAAAGTGTGTACTCCGAAGTAGAGGGTATTATTTTTTAATGCAACACTGTGTTCTAGAGTCTCCAGACAGATGATATTTCAGAGTTGTCTTAATTAAAAATAGAAAACTATTTTGAAAGCCTAAGACTGTCAATAGACCAAAGATATTCTAAAATTATTATTATTATTATTTTAAAGATTTTATTTATTTTCTTGACAGAGAGAGAGAGAGAGATCACAAGTAGGCAGAGAGGGAGGTGGGAGGTGGGGCGGGGAACAGGCTCCCCGTTGAGCAGAGAGCCTGATGCGGGGCTCGATCCTAGGATGCTGGGATCATGACCCGAGCTGAAGGCAGAGGCTTTAACCCACTGAGCCACCTAGGTGCTAAAATTATTATTTTATTTTCAGGGTAGGCATACTTAAAAAGTTTCATTTAAGGAAATCCAACTATTGAAAACGTGACCCTATTTTTCTGTAAAACATATAAAATACTATGGAACTAAAATGTATTTTCTTGAAAAAAGTCACTAGTCATCTTGGTGCACTGACAAAGTACTCATAGTTCTCCTTGAACATTTAAAAGTCTGTTGTATCATGCTCTAGACAAGCTTTTAGATTTTGCGAAAGTTGGCTAAATGACCTCTTTTAAACTCTTCTCACTGTGCCCCGAGCCTGAGGACAAGAGGACTCTTCTAAGAACTGGATTTTTTTATGAGGTGTTAAATCAGCACATTGCCAAATGTGACTTTGTGGAGCTCTCTTCAACCCTGTAGTAGTAGACTGATGCAGATGACGTGATCATTTGCAGATCTTTAATAGTCTACAATTAACCCTTCTTATAAGGAAATGTGTGGGATGTTTTGATTATATATAAATCATCATGAATAAAATACATTGTATTTATATGGGATGGAGGCCAGGAATCCCTCCACGTATCCATTTATATTTGTTCTGCAGGCTTAAAAATATTGGTCAGACAGGCTGTGCGCACAGTATCTTGAGTAAGGATGCATTCTTGATAGACTGATGAAGAAAAATGGGTAAACCAGCTTGGGTTTCCTGACGTTTTCTGGGGAACGAGAGGATTTTGTTTCCAGAGCACATAATAATCTCTTAGCTCCATAGGGCACTCTCTATGTCATAGTGTGTATTATCTCATATCCTTTGTGTTACAGGGGCCTCACAGCTACCCTGACTGCTGAGTAGAGTGGGTGATACCCTCAATTCAAAGTTGAGGAGGCCAGCCCCCAGGAGGATTTGCTTGAAAAGGCACTGAACGTCTTCAAGTTCAACTTCTGTTCTGGTACTTTCACCACAGGAGCCTCATGGTTTGGTCCCAGGAAGTTTGAACAGATGAAACTTTGGAAATCTTCTACCTGCAGCATTTGGTTGCTCAGGCTTTAGACTAAGCTGGTGGTTCATATTTCCAAAATTAGGACTTCAATGATAGAATTATCAGTCTACTTGAAAATATACTTTTAGTATGGTAAGGGAGTGCACAGTAAAGGTGAAGAGGCAATTTGAGTATCTGACCCTTGTGTAAATGGGTGGAGAAGAAGAGGAAAGAGAACTCAAGCAACTATTTTAATGATTCCCAAGTAACTTTTTAAAGAGTTTGGATTCTAAATACATTGAAGCCTCATTGTAACATTGTTTTTGAAGTTTATGCTTTTGAATGATCTTAGAGGTGAAATCTTGACCCTCTTTGGATAAAGTCCTAGTTTCCCTAATTTAATGAAAAATGGTATAATCATAGCCTGATATTAAGGCTATGCCTACTTTCCTTCTTTCTTTTTTCTTTATACTATAGTGTTCTTTATGTCAATTCTTTTTTTTTTAAGATTATTTATGTATTTATTTATTTGACACACAGGGAGACAGTGAGAGAGAGAGAGCACAAGCAGGGGGATCAGCAGGCAGGCAGGCAGAGAGAGAAGGAGAAGCAGGGTCCCCACTGAGCAAGGAGCCTAATGTGGGGCTCCATCCCAGGACCCTGGAATCATGACCTGAGCTGCTTAACCAAATGAGCCACCCAGGTGTCCCATACTTTCTTGATAAAATATCAATTTCTTCTCTTTGATCATGTTAGCTAAATAAAGAGGAATAGATTCTTTCCTTTCTCTTCTTGTTATTTGGGTATTTATGTGGATTTTACCCTTCCAAACTAAATCATAAATTCTAAAAAATGGAAACCAAATACTCTATATATTTGTTGTACAATAAATATTCATTGAATTTAATTACTTGTATAAAATTTGCTAGGTGCTTTTCAGACAAATATTTATTATATATTCCATGTCTCTATGCCAATGATCTTTCATGTAATTTTTTCACCATTTTTATTGAGAAATAATTGACATACGTCACTGTATAAGTTTAAGGCATAGAACGTGGTTTGGTTTACATATAGTATGAAATCACCACAATGGATTTAGCTAACATTAATCTTCCCATATAGATACAATAAAAAAAAAAGAGGAAAAAGGAAAGAAATTTTTTTTGTGATGATAACTTTTAGGATTTACTCTCTTAACAACTTCCTTGTATATAGTGTAGCAGTATTACCAATAATCATTATGTACATTACACTTCTAGTGCTTATTTTTCTTATATCTGGAAGTTTGTGTTTTTTTGACTACCTTCCTCCAATTCCCTCTCCTCCCACCTTGTGACTCTGGTAATCACAAGTCTGAATTCTTTTTCTATGTTTTTTTTTTTTTTTTTTTTTTTTTAGATTTCACAAACAAATGAGATCATACAGGGGGTGTCAAGGTGGCTCAGTCAGTTAAGCATCGAGCTTCAACTCAGGTTATGATCTCAGGGTCATGGATGGAGCCCTGTGCTGGGTACTCTGATTAGCAGGGAGTCTGCTTCCCCTCTCTCTCTGCTCCCCTACGTGCTCATGTTCTCTCTCTGAAATAAATAAATAAATAAATAAATAAATATTTAAAAAAATAAGTGAGACCATGCAGTATTTGTCTTTCTCTGTTTTACTTATTTCACTTACCTTCAGAGTTCATCCATGTTGTCATAAATGGTAGGGTTTCCTTGTTTTTTTTATGGCTGAATAATACTCTGGTGTGTGTGTGTGTGTGTGTGTGTTTGTGTACACCACAACTTCTCTATTCATTCACCCATTGATGGACACTTAGGTTGTGTCCATATCTTGGCTATTGTAAATAAGGCTGTTATGAGCATGGAGGTGCAGGTATCCTTTTGACTTAATGTTTTCATTTCCTTTGGATATATTACCAGAAGTGGACTTGCTGGAACATATGGTATTTCTATTTACAACTTTTGAGGACGTTCCATACTGTTTTCCATAGTGGCTGCACCAACTTACAATCTCACCAATGGTTCATAAGTGTTCCCTTTCCTCCACCTTCTCACTAGCATTTATCTCTTGTCTTTTTGATGATGTCAGGCAATTTTTAGTAATTTTTTTATAACGGCTCTGAGTCCCTTGTGCATATTTAAAATATCTACCTACTTAAATAAGGTAGATTTTGACCTCAAGTTCCATAACTATTAAATATTATGTATATGAATGTGCAGAATGTACTGACGACATGGCCTTCAGTAGTATGAAGATCACTGTAGTATCATTTCTTTTTTTAACACTGTACTCGATTCACCTTTGCATTCTGAAATGCCTTGGCTGTGAAACTCTGAACAAATGACTATAGTGTTCTAGGTCTCAGTGCCCTTATCTGTAAGATGATGAAGAGAGCTCATATGAATGTTATAAGGATTGAACGAGGTGATGCACAGTACTTGGCATATAGAAAATGGTCCCATATATTATTTAGATTCTATTGAATTGAATATATTTAGTGATGGATAGACAAATGCTTGTTCCAAATACAATTTTAAGATGAATGATATCCTTGAGTGGCAGTTGACTTGCTTTCCCAGTTCTTTCCAATCTGAATAAAATGTTACAGATTTTTTGGTTTATGTTTAGAAACTGAAATCACATAACCATTCACATTTCTAATTGATTTTTTTTTTCATCACAACTCTGTCTATGAAGTCCTGCTTGAAGTTATCTTTTAAGTAGTAAATACATAGTAACTATTTGTTTCCTTTGACCTGTACAGTCACTAATATTTGCCTCTTGTGGCTTATTCTTACTGCTACGTTGTCTTTTCCAAAGATGACGATGCCTCCTTTCCCACATGTCTGCTGCCTTATCTGAAAACACAGCCAAAGTTACTACAACTCTAAGATGGTAAATTATGTTTTAGGGCTGCCAGAAATCCTTTTCGTTATCAAATGTTTACCAGCCTTTAAGAGGCAAGTACTTCCTTGTTACATAAAATCACTAGTTACACAGTTGAGTGGTTTCTTTTGAGTAGTTCCTGACAGCTGCAGCAAAGAGAAGGAAAAAGAAAAGCCCAACGGATTTGAGATAACTCAAACTATTAATATACCATAGAGTAGTGATTCGTAATTTGGCTTTTATAAATGTTTACTAAAAACGCAATTACCTAGGCCCCCTCCCCTGGAGATTCTAAGCCAGCTGGTCTGGGTGGGGATCCAAACCTGTCTTTTTAACAAGTAGGTCAGATAGTGCTTCTGATCTGGCCACTTTGGAAAACACACTGCATGTAGAGACCTAGGAGAGTACCAAAAAAGCCTCAAGGAAACTCTCCTTTATTCCACCCCCCCACCCCAATTTCAGAAGTATCAATAAGAAAAGAAAAGCAGGAAGAAAAATTAGCCTATAATATTATTTCTTAGGATTATTGTGGCTGTTAATAACCATTATGAATGAGGGAACCAGACTGTCTGGGTTCAAACCCAGACTCCCCCATGACAAGTGCAAACTTGGGGAAGTTCTATAACTTCTTTGCATGGTGATTCTTTATTTGTAAGAAAGCAATGATAATATTGCCTCCTAGGGCTACTTTGAAAGTTAAGTGAGTCCATACATGTAAAAGTCTTAGAATAGTCGCTGGAACTCATGGGAAGTACTCAACAAACATTAGCCACCATTAAAAATAATTTCAGCACTATTAATCATAGCAAACTACCACATTGTAGTTCATTGTATTTTCCAAAGATAACAATACTTCCCATCTCACATATTCTCCACAGTGTGATCTTGCATGTCAAGAGGAGAGTCTAATTCTTCTTTCCTTGAATATGGGTGGACCTAACTGCTTTGGCTCATAGATTGTGGTGGGACTTCCAGGGTGTGGTCATAAAAAGTGATGCCACTTGTTGGAATACTTATGCTTGGAGTCTTGGGTTGACATGTGAGAGCTCTGATTATGCTGAAGGCGCCATGCTTGGGGGTGAGTGGGTTGGGGGAACCAAATCACATGGAGAAGCTACATGTAGGTGCTCTGGTTGACCATCCTAGTCTTTGATTCATCCCAATCCCAACATATGAACAAGGGAGGCTCTGGGTAACTCCAAACTTCTGTTGTGGAGTCATCTCTAGCTTTATCCTCTTCCCAGCTGAGGTCCCAGACATTGTGGAGAAGAGATACACCATTTCTTCATGCCCTGTCCAAATTTCTCACCCACAGAATCTGTAAGTATAATAACATAGTTGCTATTTTAAGCTACAAAGTATTGGAGTAGTTTGTCATGCAGCAATAGTGGCTGGAACATACGTCTTTCCAACCCCATAAATGTAATGACCATATGTCTTATTCACTACTCAGTCTTCATCACCCAGCACATAGTAGCCCTCAACTATTTGTTGAATGATATACTATATTTTAAACAATTCCTCATTTTTGGGCAACTGGATAGATTTCCATTATTCTCAGTGATTCTACTTTTCAGAATAAATACCTGGAAGTGGAACTGCTGAGTCATAGATTCTTGCAAATGGTTTTTATATGGAGATATTAAAACATTCGATTGCTATTATTCACAACGAATTGCGTAGAGAGAGCCTGCCAAAGTTAAACTGTCAATGTGCACCTTAAAGAACTAACAGGTGCTAATGAAATGCACATGACTGACTTGTAAACCAGAACCGTGACTTTTGAACAGAATGCCAATGTATTAACTTTAAAATAGCTAGCTTATGGTTTTCTACTTGATGTCTAAAAAATAGTTAAAAAGGGCCCGTAAGCCATGTCAAGTATTTCTGCAAATCTGACTTATCTTCTGTGCTCTAGAATTAAGGCCAGATGCTAACAAGCATAATGAGTTTGATTTCTTGTGGTCAGACCTGTAAGTGAGCCTTTGTTGCTGAAGCGTTCTGATGTTGAAATCCTAAGGATTTTGAGGCATAGTTGCTAAAGCCCATACTATTAGCAGAGCCACAGGTAACTTTCTGATTTGAACACCCCCCATCTGTAATCTGACCAACTTTGACAAGATACAGTGTGGTAGCCAAAATTAAGGACCCAGTTACAGTAAACAGTGCTTAGTGTCTAACCCCTTATTTAGATGAATTGCTTATTAACATCACAGCTACATTAATAATTTATATGCTTTCTTCATATTACTGTGAACACTCAATATTTGGGATCTTTTGGTAAAACCCAGATTTTGTAACAGAGCACACATTACTTAATGTAACTTGTTCAGTCATCAAAAACCTTTCAAGTCATGTAATCTATGTGTACAAAACAATATATAACCATAGAGGCAGATATTTGAAAAATACAAATATATGCATGGGGGTTATCATTTGCAATTGCTCTAACACCGAGGAACATGGTAAGTTGTTTATAAGCATGACCTTATAACAAAGGGATCACTTTTTTTTTTTTTCAGATCTAAGGTAGTTATAAAAATCTTGCTTTTTTCTATTCATTGAAGAGTAAACATAATAGATTAAAAAACATTGGGTTTTGAGGTCAGAGGGGTCAGACTCTAGGTAGGTGACCTGCGACAGTCCCTGGAATTCCTTTTCTTTCTTTCTTTCTTTCTTTTTTTTTTTAAGATTTTATTTATTTATTTGACAGACAGAGATCACAAGTAGGCAGAGAGGCAGGCAGAGAGAGGGGGAAGCAGACTCCCTGCTGAGCAGAGAGCCCAATGTAGGGCTAGATCCCAGGACCCTGGGATCATGACCTGAGCTGAAGGCAGAGGCTTTAACCCACTGAGCCACCCAGGTGCCCCAGTCCCTGGAATTCTATGCACCTCATCTGTAATGTTGAGATAATATTATCTCATAGAGTTTTGTGAGGACTAAATGAGGTAACATATGAAAGATCCAGTCACAATGGATGGCACACTGGTGTTTAATGAATGTTAGTAGAATCCAAATTTATCTTTCTACATATCTGTCACTGGCTTTCATAACTGGGGCATCCTCTTCCTTGGAAAGTACTGTAAACGTAATAATTCTGATTTTTTTCGAGCCACTAGATAGTTCAAACTTATGGTGATCTGCAATTTTGTCAAACTGTCAGGTGAGATTTTATCTTGTGCTATCGATAACCCAGGGAACACCATGTTTGAAAACTACCTCGTACCAGGAGATACTAGGTAGATGAGGAATTGAGTCTGTTTTGTCTTATTTTAGTGTCAGTTCCAGAAGGTGACTTTTCTGATTCTTTTTTTTTTTTTCTTTTTAAAGAGACTGTAGTGGGGAGGGATAGAGGGAGAAGGAGAGAGAATCTTAAGTAGGCTCCATGCCCAGTGTGGAGCCTGATTCAGGGCTCAATCTCACAACACTGAGATCATGATCTCTGCTGAAATCAGGAGTCGGTGGCTTAACTGACTGAGCCACCAAGGCCCCCTCTGATTCTATTCTTAACCTCTGACATTATATCATATACTTTGGAACTGGTAGATAATTATGCATCAGTAATATCCTTGAGTGAATAAAAATATTATCAGAAGTCAACTTAGAATTTGGTTTTGTTATAATTTTCATTTTACTGGTTAGGAAACTGAAGTCCAAACATGTCCAATGCCTACAGAATGAAGCAGAAGCAAACTCTGTAATCATGCAACAAGATGCTTTCATTCTATGTATTTGGAGGCTAGAGAGTCACTGTGGTAAAACAAAGGGACCAGCCCCTGGGGTTCATGTTTCCTATTCCAGTGCATTTCTCAACATCTTCCCTGTGATTTTATGAGGCACACATTCGATATCACCAAATTAATGATAAAACGTACATCCCTAACTGCTAATGAGAAAATACCTCTCACTAGGTTGGAACAAGGTTCCTATGAAAACATGGGGCAAGATTTAGTGAGTCCTCTTGCTATAAAATGAATTACGAAGGAAGACCTTTTGATTTGGAACACAAGGCAACTTTACAATGACAGGTCTTCAGGTGACTGCAATAATCCTAGTGTCCTTTGTATACATTTTCATTTTGTCTTGAGTCTGAAATCCCAACAAAGTCACTGGAATAACAATAGAATGAAGTCAGTTCCTGGATAGGTATGAAGCTCAATTTGACTCCTTATATGGACAAAGCATAGTAATGCCCACATCTGTCTTTGGACAACAGGAGCATAAAAATGTACATTAAAGTCAATAAAAATCAGATTTTTTTATTTTCACAAGAAAGTTTTAATATTGTCTTGCTTATATAGACACTGAAAGCAAGTAGGTATTTACATATGAAGTGTTTATACATTTACTCTTTTGTCTTGAAGTGAATTATTATGTTTTTTTTAAAAGATTATTCATTTGAGAGAGAGGGAGAGAAAATGAGCACATGTAGGGGTAGGGCAGAGAGAGAGAGAGACAAGCAGACTTCTGGCCGAGCACGCCCAGGACCCTGAGATCGTGACCTGAGCTGAAATCAAGAGTTGGACACTTAACTAACTGAGCCACCCAGGTGCCCCTGAAAGTGAATTATTTTTAAAGATTTCTTTTTTTCCTGAGCTCCCTCAATGAAATGCTATCAGATCAGAACAACTTTCCAGTTAATCTTTGTCAACTCAATAGGAAGGACAGAATGTACTGTAACCTTAGTGCTGAGCCCTTACCCTGGGCTAAAATCAACTGATTCCTTTAATCATTTTTCTCTATTTATTATTCTTTTTTGGTTATAGAAACTTATTATAAAACAGAGGAAACTTGCATTGTTTTACTCCCATAGTTCTCATGAATTGTTTTCCTAGCTTGTTTCCTATTTAAAAAAGTGAGTGAGGCAAGGACCCCCTTTCTGGATACCAATTTTAAACAACTCTAACTGTGCAGAGGGCCAAGGTGGAAGTGAGAATTTTACGAAGGTGATTAAACACAGTTATATATTTATTCTTTGTATTAAAGGGACTAAAAAAGGAAAAAGAAAAAAGATAAAGTAGATTATTTGCCAAAAAGTGTTTGTCCGATTGTTGCCAAAGAACTGCCTATAATATTGAAAATACTGTTCAACTGTTTTGAATCTGTTCCAAGCCTCCTGATGTCAATCCACACCTCCCGCCCCGCCCGCAACCCCATCCTGGTCCAGGTGACCCATGGTGTTGTGTTTGTTAATTGCCTGGGAGTAGGAAAGGGGATAGTGATGAGAAAAAGGGATAGAAATAAAAATGTTTTATTTGCAAAATAGTGAGCTTCCATTCAATATTTCCTGCATTATGTATATGAAAGCAAATACATTCGAAGACTACAATAAATGATCTCAGGATATTGAAAAGGAAGGTTATTTATAATAAAACTATAGCCTTTAAATCCTCTCGTAGTTTTCTCTTTAGGTGGTCGGGTGTTGGAAGCAACTTATTATCTAGTGACTATTATTGCTAGATCTCACATAATGATATATAAACAAAGCCTAAGAATCACCAGCTTCTATGGTTGAAGCCCTGAAATATGTTTATGTGATGACAGCAACATGGAAAAAAGTTGGCTATGGGTATTTTTATTTTTTGGCAATACTGTGTCAAGCATCCAGTTGGATTTTCTTTAGGCTGAGTACTTGACCACTAAGGGCTAGAAGGGAGGGAAAGTGAGAGTGAGGATGAGAGAGAAAGAGAGAGAGAGAGGGACAGTTAGAAGGTACAGATCATTTCATCCTGATCTTGAGCAATGGATGATGGTAGAGGCTCATTGGCTGTATTTGGTTGAATCCTAAGAAATTGCTATTTTTCTTTGCCACAGTTCTTAGGTATTGGCAGTTTCATATAGTGCATTGTACTAGGTAACAATGAACATGTATGCTGTCATTCTTTATTGATTTAAACAACAACTTACCGAGTCCCACTTTATATAAGAGAGTGTGCAGGACCAAAGTCTCTTCCACAGCCCCTTGGCCTGGGACTAGTGCATTTATTTCTTGCCTTTTTGATTCAGTCCTGCCAGTCTCTAAGACTGGGCTCCAAATCACTTTCTCTGGGAGTTAGTATTTGAAAAAAAAATGATTTTTTTTTTTTTGCTCTGCAGGGTTCCTGAGTTTTACATAAGGGCGATTAACTCATATGCATGATTTCTGTCTTACTTTTCCATTTAACCTGAGAAAAATATTCCATGTCATAAAATTTTCATAACTATATTTCAAAGGCTATAAAGTATTCCTTTAAGTGGATAGTTTATTAGCCATTCCTGTATTTGGAGGACGTTTAGGTAGTTGGGTTACTGTCTTTGTGCATAAAGTTTTTTTCCCTGTTACTTCAGGTTATTTTCCTAGGATAGAGTCCCCAAAGTGGAATTACTTGGTCAAAGGGCATGAACATAGAAAAATCTCTTGATACATGTCAACTGGAAATAGCTGTATTTTTAATACTGCTTGATATATGAAGTTTGACTCCTCATCAGTCACAGGATATGTTAAAAAACAGCTTAAAACGACCTGCAGGCATGGTGGTCCAAAACGGTATTCAATGACAATGTCATAGTCTGGATAAAGGAAAAGGTTTGGAGTTGCTGGTATCAAGAGAACCACTAGCTTTTCTCAAAGGGAATAACCTCTGAATAAGTTGATACCAAAAAGAAAGACCCAGTTCCCAATGCATGCAAGATTGTTTCAAGTTCTGTTTGTAATTATTTTGCCTTGAGGAAAGAAGAAAATGGAGACTAAGTGTCAGCCTATGTTTAGGTAATTTTCTAAAGAACAAGTTACAACTTTCACACCTTGGGAAAGAAGAAGTAAAAGACAGAATATGTTAGGTTTAGGTACTGTGTTTTGGCCTAAAACAGATGATAAATCAGAGATAATTTAGGACCGGTCAATAATACCTATCAAGCATACCATGCATTTACTATAATGTGTCTCCCTAAACAATGGAACTAATGCTAATTAGGCTCTAACTTCTTTGGGTTTGAGAGAAAATGAGCCAGTGAGAAGAAGTTTCTACAACTGATGACATAGCATTTGGTGAGATGGGCAGTGGGCGACTTGGGGAGAGACATGAGAGCCAATAATCAAGGAGTGGGTGTTGTGTGTGTTGGCTATTGCTTGCCCAGATGATGCTCTGAGACAGCTTACACTAAAATCCAGAAATAGGGTCCCGCAATAATCAAACCATGGTTTGAGGAGGGTCATTAACATCACGTGGCTCACAGCCACATCCAGCAAGGGGGAATGCCTGAGCCATGAGAATAGCCTGCCATGGGGCCAGAGTAAAGCATCAGAAGACAGGTGGTGGTCAAGACTTCTCAGAGCCACCTTTGTAGCAAGAAGTATAGTGGTTTGGAGCATGAACTCTAGATCTAGATAGTTTAGATTAGAAACGGGGGGCCACCCCTTGCTAACTGTGTGACCTTGGACAAGTCTACACTTAAGTTTACTCATCTGCAATATGTAGATAGCCATAGTCTGGGAAAATTGGACAGGTATATATGTATAGGGGAATGAAACTCGACCATTTTCTTACACCATGCACAAAGATACACTCGAAATGGATAAAATACCTCAACATGAGGCAGGAATCTATCAAAATCCAGAGGAGAACATAGGCAGTAACTTCTTTGATATCAGCCACAGCGACTTCTTTCAAGACATGTCCTCGACGGCAAAGGAAACAAAAGTGACAATGAACTTTTGGGCCTTCATCAAGATCAAAAGCTTCCGCACAGCAAAGGAAAGAGTCAACAAAAGAAATAATAAATTAAATAAATGTCTTTTAAAAATTAGCTGATATTGAGAGTGTTCCAATCAACTGCACCACCTGTTGGACGAGGGAGCAACTTTGGTAAAGTGTCTCTGCCTCCCCAACTTTTCTAGCTGTTTCAGAGTAGCCATTTCAAGCAGAAATTGGAGCATATTGTTGAGGGTCTGCACATTAGCACTCTTGAGATCTGGATGACTAAGTGGTGTAGAGCGTTGAATTCAGAACCAGGGAGAAAAGCAGTCAAATTGGGCTCATTCATGGATAATTCAGGGTTCCTCCGGTGCCCTGACACTGTGTAGTCGAATGCAAGACCAGACCCTGTTATAGGAAATAATGCAGAACAAGAAGACAAAGGATATCTTTTGTTTCTATTTTGGTTGGAGGACACTGAAGAATCTAAGACTTATTACCAGGTACCCCATGTTTTGGAAGGCAATCTGGAGAACTTGTGCTTGAAAATTTCCACTTCTGGGTTAAAAGTAAGAGATATTACAGGTGCTTCTTTAGAATTTATAATATTTATAATATTTGAAATAATATTATAAAACCGCCTACCTGTTTATAAGGCCTTTACAGAGCTCTTGATCAGATATGCAAAAATCCTTGTGTATTAAGAAGAGAAGTACCTGAAACAGGGCCCAAGAAATGCAGTGCATTTTTGATATTCCAGGGACCAGATATCAAGGAAGGGTGTGTTATTTCATCTCCGAAACATGAACACCTAGAGTTGTTAACAAAGAATTGTTGTTGACTTTAGGTCATTTGTATGTGACTGTAGTAAACTTAAGCCCCTTTACCTCTCTTAACAATTCCATTTAACCATTATGTAAGCACTTGTCATAGCTTCTTCCCCTCTTGGATAATCATTTTTCCTTGTTTTTCAGTATCAGTGTCTCACAAAAAAACATCAAATTATGAGATGCCAAAAGCATCACTGACATTCTGTTTTTCTTTAATATATACTGGTACATTAAAAAAACAAATATATAAACAATGTTCATTTTTACTTAGTTTTTGACAGTAAAATAGACTCTAAAATAGACCTGAAAGATGTAATTACGTTCAAAATGACTGAAGGTCGAGTTAAAAACTTAACTGTCTGGTTCTTGTGCTATTAGCTATGTGTGAAAAGAAAAAAGTACAAAATGTGAGTTAAGAAGATTCAATTAAAATTCATGGCAAAACTCACTGGGAGTGAGTCAAATTGGAAAATATTGTTGAAGCCTAGCAGATTGTGCATTATGCCTCTAGGCGTCATTCATTTGAAATCTTTCTCACCCACACATGCCATATACATAGATGTTTATCTGTTCCGAGTATATTTGAGCTCCCAGAAAGTTGTGTGAAATCTCCTCAAAAGAGAATTTCTTCATTGTTCTTGATGTTTCTACTTTGGTCTCACATGTGCTCCTGCCAGGTAGTTCTTTCAGCTGTTGAGATCACTCAGTTGGTGTGCTGCTTTGTGTCTGACAGGAGGAGTAACAAAGCAGGCTCAGAGATAAGGACTAGTTGGAGCAATCATGGACGATGCAGGGAAAGATTAAAGACAACTGGAGAATTTGCTGGAAGAGCATGAAAAATAAATTGCCTGAGTGAAGTAATGATTAATGAAGCCGCTCCTAGAAACCAGTTAAAATTGTTAAAGACTATTCTTAAATACTTTTAGGAGTGTTTCTTTTTTGAAATTTGTGTATGCAGGGAAATTATATTGTAATATTACTGCTACTTTAAATTTAACTTAGAAATACATTTTTTATTAGGCTTCAAAGAAATTGGAATGCACTCTCTCACCGTTGCAAGATTCTGGCTTCATTCTTTGCGTCTTGCCAGCAGCCTTCCGAACTGTGAAAGTTACTTAGTAATCTGAAGAATAATTTAGTGTATTGTCAAGAATTATCCTCGAAGTTAATAATTAACATACATCGGCATGCATTAATTAACTTTTCTTCATGGGCTATATTATTCCCACAAATACAACCAGGATTTTTTAACAGCTGATCAACAGAAAGTTTCATTCATGGGAACATGTAAGCGCAAGTTCGGTAGGCTAGAAATATTTAACTTGAGCATATCTGTAGAATATTGAAATTTCTGAGATGAAGGTCTTATGTCAATATATACTTTAATTTAGGTGTGGGCAAAGGGAACAGAAGGTGGCTAAATTTAAGTGTATAAGTTGATAGATGTGTAATTTCTAGATGCAAGGAGAAGGAATAAATAGAGTTTTAGGGAAATGGATACTTTCCTACTTCTAAACACTGTGTTTCATATGCAACTAATGTATCAAGAAACTATGTATTATAAATCTTTAGCTTATGGCTACAGCAAGAGCCTCAGCTAAAACCCTAACTTACACCTGTGAGATTCCAGCATATCTTATAGGCTTGTCCTGTGCCTCTCTGGGGACTATTTGAAAAAAGTCCAGGAGGCCTCCTGAGAAGAAGTGAGTCATCCTAAGGAAGAGTCATCCTAAAGGAGAGGAAAGGTTGAGGAACAAAGACCTTTATGAACAAGGGGGTAGTTTTGTGTGTGTGTTACTCATCTTTGTCTTCCACGGGTCCTTATTTTTCTTGCAGAGCATGCCAGATCTCACGTGTAAGATTCAAAGTGAAACCAGTAAGAGAGATTTCTCACTCAAGTGTCTGAGATACTAGCAAGTGTAATGTGGCACCATTTTGTGATGCGGTAGCGAAGCGTGTGAGGAAACGAGGCGTCTGTGCTGAGAAGTTCATGTGCAGTGCACAGCTCTGGGATGGGGGTCGATCATATGTCAACTCAGAGGCAAGGGTCCTCAGAGGAAGTATTCTCTCTGCTTCAGTAGGGAGACCCCCGGTGTAGGAGGGACAACATGAGCTCTTGAGACTGCCATGACGTGGGCAGGAGGCAGATTTGATTGATGCAGTACATGTGTTGTGGCGTGGAGAGCTTGAGATGTTGGGGTGGTTTTGAAAGCACAGTCTGAGGCTGTCACTTGTGTCAGTAGTGGGAGAAGCAGCAGCAGGCAGGGTGCTGTGTGGAGCAAGGAGGCGTCGGATGTGCATTCCCTGAAGATATCCAGCAGGGCCTCCAGACCGGTAGCTGGAAAATGGAACTGAGGGTGAGACGAAGAAACTAAAGAAGAAAATGTTTTGTGACTTGAACCCTTACACGTACCCTTCCAGCTCATGTGGCTTTTGGAAAAGTGGATGTTTTGCTTTATAATCATTTTATATTTCAGAAATAACAACCAAGAACTTATTATTTGGTAATAAAGAATACAATGATGACTATATATTGAATGGTCAGTAAGTGTCAGGGCATATCAACATTTCCTTCCATGCCGGTCCCTAGACTACTAGTGTAATTTCCTCCGAAGGACTGATCGGAGTCCGAGTCTGAAAGGGTGGTGGGGCAGGGATGGCTGAGATTCTCAAAGCTGCTGTATAGACAGTTTTCAGGCCGCTGTGTCCGTTCTGTGCATACATGTCCATTCTGTGTGGACACCTCATTTCTACTACAACTACTTTTCAAATCAGGGACTTAACCTGTTCTCAGAATGGATGTGTGTTGTCCCTTCCCTCTAATCTGTAACCACCTGGAATGATTCCATAGGTGCCCTTTTACCCATTTGATAGATAGCAAAGCTGAGGTTCCTAGGAGTCAAATTGCAACTGTGATTCAGTGAAGGAACAGCCACATGACCGAATCATCCGTCTAAGATCTCTGATGTGGCAAATCTTCAAGCTGTGGTTGATTCTCTTGACTCATCCTCACATCTAGCTTTGAACAAATGCTCTGAAGATGACTTTTCAGTCCTGAGAAAGGACATGGCCTCTAATGGAGGTCTGTTTATTTATGAAGCAAGATGACATGGGATTTACCACAAACATGGAGAAATGGGAACTCGAGTTTGGTTTCTCGCTATGTCCATCTATTAGGATAATTACTTTGTTCTTGTTGTTATATGTGTCTATATACAAACAAATGGAAAAACTTTATAAGAATTATACGTGGGCATTATCTCTTATGCAAACACATCATTAACAGGAAAAATTATGGGAAAGAAGATTGGTTAAGAATACAAAATGATTCATACTTGGCTTAGAGATCCTAGCACATAAACAAATACCGCTCTATTTTGTTATTTAGCGGTCACATGTGTGATTTTCATTGTCTAATTAAATTATAGACTCCCTGAAGGTAAACATCCTCACTTATTCTTTGTTTGTACTCTTTGCAGTGCCTTAGTACAGGGCAAACAGAGTGGACAACGGTGAAATTATTTTTGTATTGCAATAAATACTTAAAAACGAATCTGAGTCTTAATTCCTGATAAGGCATATGTTCTAAAACCACTTCCTCTGCATCCATGTATTTGACCTCGAAAGTGATCACAGGCAGGACATGAAGTTGTCCCCTTGTCCTGCAAGGTTTGAACCAAATGTCAGCTTTTCCAGAAAGCCTTTCCAGGCTCCTCACTTTGAGCTGGATGCATTCTCTCTGTGTTCACTACATACTAAATTTGAGGCATTTATCTCACCATTTTAATACTGCACTCCCAGTGCTTTCCCCAAGTCTGCTACTCGCTACGTAGTAGGTGCTCAGTAAACTTAAGTGTGAATGACTGGTCCTCACAGTCCTTTTATAAATGACAATTCATTTGTATCTGGAAATATACTCACTTCCCAGTGGAAACATTTATTTTCAAATGGCCAAACCAGCTCTGTACTAATATGGAGTTACTAAAATCCATTAACTCTGATTTAAATACAATGTGAGACAACTCTTAAAGAGGGAACCATAGGAATTAAACCCAAGCCTTCAGTAAGACCATACTGCTGGGATATTGTATATTCCCATGTCCATTGGCTTCTTCCATTCTAGATGGCTTGGGGGGGCTCTCACATTCTGTGTGCATGGGAGTGGCTGACGGAAAATGAGAAGTCAACAGTTCTGTGATGTATAAATGTGACATTATTTATTTGAATCTCATCTAGAGCTGTTATGGAAAGGAAATGCTGCTGTTTGACTTTTGTTTTTCTACCTTATAAGTGATAAGACTGCTTAAAGATGTATTTCTTCTCTTTCTCCCTCCTGTCCAGCATCCTCAGTGTCTATGGTTTTCCATTTGTTGTCATGACATATTGATTAAGGTTGAGCTTCCCTGAGACCTTGAAATGTTGGTTCTCTCCTCTCCTTTTTCATTTCTGAGGTAATAGAAATCTATCTCTCAATAATACTTATTAATAATTACATTTTAAACAAAAATATTTAGATAATATTTCCTATGCAGCATGTTTGCTGATGTATAAAAGTAACCTCAAATGGGTCTATTGTTTGATTCTCTTTTTAACAGTTATGAGATATTTGATAACTACATTATTATGGCTGTATTCTCAAGTATTTGGGTGTTACCTTTGAATTGTCAGAATGGTTTCCTGAATTTGTATGTGTGGTTTGACCTCAGGCCTGTAAAGCACAATATAGCCATATGATTTTAGTTCTTTTAGGATAAGTCAAAAATGTGCTTCCATGTCAACATTCTATGCATCGAGACGAGGGATTTTTCTTCTTCATTTATAATAGCTAATGATTATAATTGGTAGTATTTTCTTAAAGCATAGCAATAGGATGAATGCTAAAGAGTTGTGTTGGTGCAGCTTGCTGTAGCTAAGTTTATGAGTTCTAGCTCTTAATCCAAATGAAATACAATTTTATTTGAGGTAGATCTGCAAGGGGGAGAATGACTATTAATTCTGCAATTCCAAAATAACTAATGTACTTGGTTTGAAGCCAGGTACACTGTGAGTTCTGGATTTAAGTGCTCTTGTGGGAAATACAGAGAGAGATTTTAACATATGGATTCTCAGAAGAAAATGCAACTGTTCCGTACAAGAAATATTGAGTTATTCTTAGTACTTTTTAATGTGTGGTTGACTATATATTTTTGAGTGGTGCCATTTTTAACACTTGGCAATTCAAGCCAAAGATCTTCATTTCCTGGGGTAATTTTAATAACTTACCCATTCATACAGTAAACATTTAGTAGGGATTGATGGTAATGCTCTGGCCTAATTTGATGAGAAATGCAAGGAAGGTAAAAGCAGGATCTGTCTTCATTGAATTTACAATACTGTTGCAAAATAAAACTGATATATGCTTCTGTGTGTGTGTGTGTGTGTGTGTGTGTGTATGTACAAAATGGTACTGAATCTTCATGTATTAAAAAATTCGCAATAACTCCCTACTGTGTTGTGATATAGGCAGAGGTCTTGTATAACACATGCCTGGGAGGAGTTCACAATCTGAAGGTATATGTGTGGGGCATGTAGCCCGGAAGGGTGATAATCGAGGGATGAGCCAACCATCTGAGTTGGCATGAGAACACTGTGAACCCAGCTACACAGTCTGCCTGTGAGAACTGAGGGGAGACTTCAGAGAAGAATGGGATTTCGATGAGGTTCTTGAAAGACACTATAGCCAAGTTGGGTAGGTACACACATGCGCTGAGAGAGGGCAAAAAAGAAAAGAGGTTCCTGTGGGGTCAGAAAGGTTCCTTTGAGAACTGAGCTACATCTTGCGAGTTTATATATCACAATGATAAATATTTATAATTTTTATTATTGAATATATGCATGACCAAGAGAGAAAAATGGCAAGGGAGCCCAGGCAAGAAAATTCTCAGCAGCAAAGGTGTAAAATGTGGATAAATGTACACAGAAGGAGAGTGGTCCACTGAAATGCAGGTCCTTTTACTAGAAAGAGATCTACTTAGATGGATTTGAGAATAAACAGGATCTGACTGAAGGGTTGGGTCAAATGAGCAAAGCTGTGTAAAAAAAATACAAAACATTGCATGTGTGCTAGTTATTCTAGGGTGAAATATTGTGAATGTTTTTTACCAAACTATCAATATACATTGATTAAATGCATACAGTGGGTTTGAATCATGACTGTTGCTCCCTGGTTGTGTGACCTTGGGCAAATTACCGATCCTCTGTCTGCCTCAGTGTCCTTATCTATAAAAAAGGGTTAAGTCACAGTTCTTACCTCATAGGGTTGTTATGAGGACTAAAAGAGTTGATATTTTTGAGTGCTTAAAAAAAAGCCGGCACATCAGTATATATATTAAGAAGATATTCAGTAGGCAATAGAAACTATTATGGGTTCTTAATCAGGGGATGATATAATAAAATAATGTATGAGGCAGTTCATCCTGGTAATGATAGACAGGACAGACTCAAGTTAGGGAAATTTCTGGAGGCTGGAAGATGAGATGGGACAGATTTCATGGATATCTGGATAAAGACCGTGGGGGCTTGGGGCAGGGTAGAGAAAAACTAAGATCTGAACAGAAGACATATTTCAAAGAAAGAAAGAGCTGTTAGAACTTGGGGGAGGGGGTGGACACAGGGATGTGCATTGTTGTAGCCAAAGATGACTCCAGTGTTGAGGTTTTGAGAGACTGGGAAAAGCGTGGTGCCATAGACAACAAATGGGGGGAGTTATGCATGGATGGACCTCAAAGCTTAGTAAATGCAATCTACTGCACTTAGCCTAAATTTGCTCAAATAATAATAATCATTAGCTAGAATTTCATCTTCCTCTGTGCTTTTGTGCAATTCTTTTACCATCTGTTCTAGGAAAAAATTCAGGATGTCATTGCTCTTTGAATGGAAAACAAATTCTAAAAGGAGAGATTCCTTAAAATCTGTATGTTCCAAGCATTTAACTAAATTAAAAATAAGACAAAGATAAGGAAGAATTTAACTTTGCAACTGCTTGGAGTTTTACAGAATAAAATCGGAAAAATTATTATTGAAAAATTATTTTTATTTGGGAATAAAAAAAAAAACAAATGAAACAAAATAAAACAAAATAAAAACTAGGTCAAGAAATGACCCTGAGGCAAAGTCTTAAATCTTAAAGGTCAACAGGTCACTATACTTTAAAAACTGTAATTATAGCTCTTAATTCTTCCACAGGCTTACCGTGTCATGTTAAGGTTATTCACTCCCATATACCATGCCCCATAATGTCACTCGAGGTATTCTTATGGCTTCTTCAGGTATTAAAGAAGCTTGATATGTTTTTGTTTCATTAATCTTTTCTCAGAGGCCAGTGATGAGTTCATCTGACTCTTTTCCATCAAGTTGAAAATTCTTTTCAATTAAAAACTCATCTCTACAGATGGTATTAGCATTAGAAGAGGCCTATTCTGTCTAAAATAACAAATATTGGGATATTTCAAGAATAGCTCTATAAATCATTGGAAATAGAGTTGACTAAAGAGTTTCAGTCGTGTGTGTGTGTGTGTGTGTGTGTATGTGTGTGTGTGTGTGTGTTTAAAATGAGTAAAAGTTGCATGGATGAGAATCTGGCCCTTATGTTTTATTGTTGCTAGAATGGATCGGTTTCATCTCAGGGCCTGGGCAATTCTGTTGCACATTAATGTGAAATATTGTGAATGTTTTAACCAAACTATCAACTATGAAACACTTTATCCAAAACATTGTGATTACAAAGGCGATAATAGAAACAGTTTAAACCAGAAGAGAATGCTCTGTTAAAGAGGACTAGAAAGACCATTTATTGAATAGTATGGATTTCTTCCAAGGCTCTGTGTGCAGAAAGCATGCAATGCGTGAATAATTCATCTAGAAATTCTATCGTGAAGTTGTATCAGTTTCCACAGTAAAACCTGGCCATGGAGGAGGAAAATACATCAACATCTGTGACAAGCTCTATGAAGAGACAGTGGCAAAGCCTTTCAGGCACCAGGAGCAAAGCAAAATATAATAAATTCACTTAAGTGTCAAATTTGTGTCGGCTGAATAATGACACCATATGTCTGGGTTGCTATGTCACCGTAGGCTGCTCTGAAAAAAACACATGGCTTTATAGAAACGGCTGTCAGCCTGGGGAAGAAACCTTGCTGGATACTGCCTTTCTGGCCAAGAAAATGGAGTCTGCCCAGTAAGTGCAGGGTCCGATGATCAGAAATGATTGAGCTTGTTTTGTTTTGTTTTAAACAGTTTGTCTGCATCTAGAGTGAACGCGCTTTTAGATTTGGTGTGTATACTTAGAGAGGCTGCGTTAGGTGTGTTCCTTCACATCCTTCCAGTGAGTTGGAGCAAGGTTTTGAAACTCAGTTGGTCTCAGTGATACACGGTATCTTCACATAGCTCCTGAAGCAACTGTCCTCCCAGGACTTTATAGGCATTGTTTCACTAATTGCCTCACAATATTCCCCAGGAGGAATCAAGGACTCGGATATTAGTTTGCTCCTGGGCAACTGAGGCACAGAAATATTAAGGTCACATTCACTCTTAGGAGACACGATTCTGGAGACAACTCAACATTCTCGATGCCATCCAGTCAATCAGACATGGCAGCCACTGGAAAGGGGGTTTGTCCTTCCCTTCTGTGCCTCTGCCTCCATTCTTCTGTCATACTTGGTGCTGGCCAGATGCCCACTTCATGACTGCTTCACCAGCCCAGAGTTCCTGCTCAGCAGCTATGTGAGTGGGGACTCCACAGAGTGCACAATGAGATGCTATTACCAGAGTTTGTGTGCTTGGACACAGACCCTGGTGTCTGGCACGTATGTTCTGGGTCACAGCTCTGACCAGCCTGGGGCTCTCCTGAGCCCACAGGGTCACTACGATGCACACCAGCATTTGCAGCCCCATCTCAGTTGCATACAGTGGCTTTGTCAGTGTCTTGATTTTCTACCACTATTAGTCCAATGGTACTTAAAGTAGGTTGTGACAAAGAGAAAGCACTTGGAATGGGTGTTTTAATCACAAGGGCGTAAGTTGAACCAATGTGTGAATGGATCTGTTATAAGGAACATTGTGTGTGTATTCGTTCTCCACGGAAGAGCCTTCCCCACCCCCAAAGAATTTAAAAACACTAAATTAACTTTTAAACAATGATGATTTTAGGAGTGGTTCTCCCCCAAATGGGGACTATCTGAATCACTTGGTAAGCTTTTGTGTGTGTGTGTGTGTGTGTACCCTTGGAGACATGAATTTGCTGGATCTGGAGCATAGCTGGGGATTAAAAAACAAAAAGCAAGAGAACCCCTTCCCCAGGTGAATCTGATGTGAAGTTAATGATTCTTCTGAGGCTTGCACATGCCCTAAATCCTCTCGCCTTGCCCCTCAGGAGCATAAAACCTCAAGCACAACATGAAACAGATAAAAAAGATTTGCGGTTTCCTGACCAGACAGAGGTGTTTCCCATTCAGCAGGAAAGGTAAAGACATGGAGAAGATCGTATAAATGCAGGGGTTTAGACCCAACTGGAAAAGCAGAGTTTCAGGTACATAAGAGGAGCCTGGGAGGCGCCGTAGCTGGGTGGGATGGTTCTGACTGGTTCCCTCCTTCCACCACCATCCCAGGTATTTGTGGTGACAACCCAGTTCCCTGTTGGCTGCTTTACCCTTTCTTGAAATCAAAGAGCAGAGCTTGTGCTGAGGCAAGATGGCCACAAGTTCAGAAGGGGAGGCCTATTTCTCTACCACCTGGAGCCAGGCTGAACCTGTGACTGGATATGTCAGAAGCAATGTGGTCTCAGGTCTTAGTCGACACGTTCAAAAAGACTGGTTCCTTACACTTCTCCTCTCTTCCAACACTAACTCTGAGTTTCTCCCTCTTCAAACCCACCTGCTCCATTGACAAGAAGCCTGAATTACAAGGAGAGGCTGTATCTACAGCGTTTTGTTCAACGGTCTTAGCCAAGCTCCTGGCCAAGAACCAGAATCGGTGGTCAGTCATGAGAGTGAAGCATCCTGGGCGTTCCAGCTCTGCTGAGCCCCAGGTAACTGCAGCCCAGTCAACACTGCATGGAGCTGAAGTCCCACACAGGTGAGCCCGGTCAACCCCCAGGATCATAAGAATTAATGTTGTAATTGCTGTAAAGTATTGTGCAGCCACAGACAACTGAACAAAGGGTCGCTGTGTTCTCCAGTCCACAGACAACTGAAGGAAAAAAAAATTGATCAAAATTCAAATTCCCACACAGTATTTCTGGTTGTACTTTCACCTGCCATGTGGCAACTCCATGACCCTGGAATTCTTCCCAGATAATTTCTCTAAGAGATATCTGGAACATATGATCTGTGAACCAGACCATTTGGCCACTGTGTGGTCCGGGGTTTATGTTTTTTATTCTTACTCTGATGACATGTCTGCTCTCAGGTGACATCACTTTTCTTTGATGACACTGAGTGGCAGCCCGGCCCCAGTGTCCCTAAAAGCAGCATCGCTGCTGATGGCCGTGATGACTAAAGATGACCATGGGCCTGTCGATGCCCAGAGGTGAAGGCCCTGGGATCCATATCGAGGTGCCATCTCCATCAGTAATGTGGCCACTGGTGCCACTGTGGCTGATACTCTGGGTTCGTAAGGTCCCCTGGGGATTTCAGGAAACAGGTCATGATTGTAATTGGTGATGTAAGTGCTCATATCTTCATAATTAATAATTGCTTGTTCAATTAAAATAAAGAGTTGAGTCATTCTGTTTAGATTTTTTATTATCTAATTTTATTTATCTAAATGAAGAACTCTGTATCAGTGTTGCTGAAGTTGGAACATTTAGCCTTCAGAGAGACTGACAAGACTGATTGCTGTAATAGGATGAGGATACTTCTCAGTCAGGTTTTCCTCAGCAGGAATGCATGCTTTATTTGGGTGAGCTAAAGTATTTGTGTCGCTTTTTATTTTCAATAATTTGAGTAAGGGAAGAAAGATTTTCCTCTTCAGACTCTACTGATAAGCATAACAACATCCCAGCCTCACAAATAGGAAATATGTAAGACACGATGAGTGGAAACCCAGAGGAGAATTGACTGGAATCCCTAATGTAGTAATTAGGTAAATGTTTGATATCGCACTTACAACACCAATATCTTGGAATTATTTCTGGCAGATGGTTTTATGTACTCTCTTTTTGTCTCTTCCAAAGGGACCGTGTCTCCCTTCAGGACTGAGGTTGGAACAGATGGAAGATATTTGAAATGTAGGATCATTAATTGAAAATATGTGGATAAATACAAATTTAATGAGATAGGAAAATGGGGGAACAGGAGGGAATGAAGAAACCCTGAGTAAGAAGGTGTCAAGGCGGAATTGTCTTCTAGTTTATGTTGTAGGACAGCTTGATTCTCATGCTTGTGGTTTTGGGAAATTGAAGGAAAGGAGAAAGTCCATGCTTCCTGGGCATCTAGGCATCAAGAGATTAATGGGGAAGTAAAGGGGGACCTTTATGCCTGAAATAGAACCCTCTTTTGATGTTCTCCCTTGAGATACTAAGAGAAACCAGATCAGAAAATGATTCTACTGACTGATTAGGGTACTTCCTATAGTAATGTGATGATTGGACAGTGATTAATCCCCTGTGCCACTGATGCATTTTCAGTATCATCAAACATCTTAGAAAAGCCAAAAAGTCAGAAAGAAGTGACTTCCACACATTTTTTTAAATGAAAAAATAAAGTTTTGGGGTCCATGTTCAGAAAGTCAAACGCTAATGTTGGAGAATCATTGCTAAATATTTCTGAAAGTAAATTGAGTTCCTCTGAGTTATGTTAAACTTGGTAATTTTCATAGTAGAGTAGAAATAGGTCCTCACTTAGTTAACTTGGCTATTTTTCCTCATAATGAACATCTGGTTAAATTCTTATATACAAATGTGAAAGAATTATATTTTTTGGAGATACTGTTCTAGGAATCCATTTGACACTTGGAACTCTCTTTAACCTGCCCAAGATGCTCTGATAACTCTCGAATTTTGAGACTCACTTTGTCAGACACATTGGCAAGAGGCCCATACTTGAGGAGTAGACCTTTTAGATGTAGGACCCTTTAGCCAATTTGGAAGATTTTGAATTTTTGTTGGAACAATGAAGTCGAATTCTAAACCCTTTCCCCACATGTTATAAATATTAACAATGAAGGTAATGTGGGTGGTGGAGACTTTTTTTTTTTTTCGAAATGTGGATTTCAGTATTGGCTGAGATGATAATAAAGTCATTCACTGAGAAACAGAAAAAGAGGTTGTTCTAATTTTACATTTGCCTTATTTCTCAAGAAGGGAAAAGGAATAAGAAATAGCTTCTGCAGAGTAATCAAGTTTATAGAGTCAATACTAATGGTTATAATGGGTTAGGCCAAATTACACAAGTATTTATAGTTTGAAATTTTAAGAAGGTACATTGCTTAGTTGTTAAGGAGGCAGGCTTTATGGTCAGAGTCCCTGGGCTTAAGCAATGCCTGGCCACTTCCAAGCTCTGTGAACCTGAGACATACAGAAGAGAAGCAACTTGTCCAATTTTCTCTCCTTAATGCCAGCTAGGTTAATAATAATACTTAACTCATGAAATAGTTGTGAAGATTTATTTTAGTTATTGGTTTCATATCTTGAGCAAAATAGTAAGCGCTCAATAAATACTTGTGGTTGCTAGCATTATGCCTGAGTAGAGAAAAGTACCCATAAACAAATTTATGCAGTCACGAATCTCTTTTAGATACTAAAAAGGAGGATGAGGGAATAAGGAGAATTTCCATCATTATGCATGTAATTTTAATGAATTATTCCTTAAATGAGAATCTTATTTATAATCCTTAATATGCTGGTTAATGGTGTAACTGCTTTTATACCATTCCTTGAATAGACACTGTGCTAGAACACCTCTTTTAGTCTGTCGAACATGGAATGTTCCCTCCCATCCCTTTCCTTTTATTAAAGAACAAACATTATTGTGATAGGGAAGATGTTCTGTGCACACCGAAAGCATTTGTGGCTACAGAGTATCTTGCCTCTGCTACTTGGCTGGGATCACAGAAGCACGGTGTGAAGCAGTCAGGCACAGCAGAATGCCCTCCCAAATTGGGCAGAAAATGTGTCCCTTCTCAAGGCAAAAATAAGAAGAGAAAACACCACGGATGAACCTGTTGTCTGTGCATCTGCAGAAGTGAGTCCTCTGACTGGAGCCTAATTGTGCGCTGCCAGTGAAGTCAGTGTGTTTCCAAATTGCCGTAGAGGAGATGCAGGAGGTGTCCCACCCTCACTCAAGCCCTGGACTGTCTTCCTGAGTCCTGGCAAAGTCATCAGGATGGTTTGTTATTGTTGTTGGCCAGCGACGCTGCTGTAATCTGAATATTGCTCTATCATTTAGGGATGATGGTGATTTAGCTGAATTAAAAAAAAAAAAAAGATTAGGAGTCTCATGTATCAGAGTGCCAACACTGACCAAAAGACTGTTCCTTCCTGGTGTTTTTGAGAAGAATTCCTGGAAATGAAGTTGGGTGGCACAGGTCATCACAACTTGACGGTACCCATTAGCGTCACTTTTAAAAAATATATATATATTTTATTTATTTATTTGACAGAATGAGAGAGAGATCACAAGTAGGTAGAAAGGCAGGCAGAGGGAAGGGGGAAGCATGCTCCCTGCTGAGCAGAGAGCCTGATGTGGGGCTCGATCCCAGAACCCTGAGATCATGACCTGAGCCAAAGGCAGAGGCTTAACCCACTGAGCCATGCAGGCACCCCCCATTAGCATCACTGCATTCACTAAACTGTCTTTTCAGTGTAATTTAGATTCCCATGCAACTCTTCTTCTGGAGGCAAGAATGATCTGATCACACTCAAGAACCACTTTGACCCTTTGGAAGTTCCATTTATCACTGTGAATGAATACATTGGTGTTCTGAATCAGTCTCATAGGTATTTGGCTAATGTCAATTTTTAGAAGTTCATCACTCTGGGTCAAGAGGACACACACACACACACACACACTATATAATGTTGCCCAGCTGGACCTAGCACGGGCTACACTGGACCTTTTCAAGATGCAGCCAAGCAGGGTCAACCTGGGACCTGCATCCCTCTTCAACCTTTCTCCCCTTGCTGCTAGAGACTGGATCAGGGAAATAAAACCCAACTTTCTTGTACCCTCTAACTATAGAGTTATACCCCACTCCCACTGGGCCAGGCAATGTTCTGATTCTTCATAAATTGGCAGAGAATGGGAAGAAAGTAATTCTAGGGACTGAGGATTAGCGAGATCCTGTGAGGCTTCCTACGCTCAGCTCTAATTATGATGTTATTGGCACACCTTCATTGGAGAAGCCACTTGATTTGTGCTGTATTTTCTTGGCTCTAATCCAATTCCATTAAAAGCTGGAGATGAATTTTTATTTCTCACATCTCAGATTCTTGGCAAATATCCAGAGACATACACTATCAACACATAGTCACTATGTTTGTTTAAAGTCTGTCTTATTCAGTGTGGTGATACAGGGCTGACTGCTAAGGAAATAGGTCTGATAACTATAGAAAGGGAAAGCATATAATAAAAATACGGCTAAAATTTCAACTCCTCCTCATCTCCATGCCATTTGTTACTTAACATTTCGAATCTTAACGTGGTTATAAAAATTCTTATACTAGAAGAAATAAACCAGCTGCCAAAGTCGTTGGGGCCCAGATAATAAAAAGTCTTAATTAGACATATCCTGTTTGTTCTCAAAATCTAAAGTAAATATTAACTATTTTTGACTTTCCTGTTTGGCTTAATTCATTGAAATATATTGTCAAAAGAAGTCCATATACCTTTTGAGAACAAGTTTTAAATGAGTAATACTTTTCCTTGTCTTAAAAAAAAGCGCCAACCAAAACACAACCTTGCAGGGTCAAGCTTTGCTGACAGAAGCTGCCTTCTGCTTTACCTGTGGAAAACAGCAGCAGATCCTCCGAGCCAGCCCCCAAAACGCCCTCAGGCACCAAACCTGCAGTCCCAGAAACCACTAACAAGGTGATTTCTCTTCACTGACACTCCCTTCCCCTTTGCCAGAAATGTAAAAAGGATGAGCTACCTCATAAACTCCTGGCTACCTTTGCTCCCCCTGAAGTCACAAGTTCTTTGTTTATCTTTTCTTTTTGAACCCTGGGAAAAGTATATCAAAGTGGTCTGCTCTGCCAAAAGTCTGTGCACTTAGGACCTGGCGCTGTGACAAGTGCCTGCAGAGAAGAGAAAAGATTTCAGTGTTTCTTAGTGTTATTTTCTCCCTTGAGATGTTTCCAGAGACTTGAAAGGAGGGCTGAGCTGAAGAACCGATTAAACTTGCTCCTATTAAAAGTGAAAGTCGATGGGAACGACCAGCTCTCTCCGCCTCCATGCAGCGACCCAGGTGACTGGGATCACTTATCACAGAAACGAGAGCTGGACAAGACCCGTCCAGCCCTCTCTCCACCCTTTCACCTGGCAAGGGCAGGACTGTTTCCTGCGGTCTCTCTCATTGAGTCTGGTTGAATTTTAAAACATGCTTCAGGAAGAGAGTGCCCCAAATTTCCTCTGGGAGTTCTCTCCACAGAGGAAAACTTGGCTAATATGTTAAGGATTTCTTTGAGTTAGGCTCATCCCATTATTTTGAGACAGTCCTTGCCTCCTCTGTGCTTTGTGGTCTTATGAGATGATTCAGTTCTCCACTTTCTCCACATCTGAGGAAGAGAATTGTATCATCATCAAAATACTGTTTGGAAAGACTAGAAGGCTGGGGCCAGAGAGAGTGTTTACACCACCCACTCCATGTAGCTTCAACATTTCTTCAGAAAGCTCCACTTTTTCCAAAAATCTAGAGAAAGCATTTGCGAAACTTGAAGTTGGCTTGTTCTGTTGTGGAGATGCCGTGGCCCAGAACCTAGAGAAAAATCTGGGCTCTGTAGCCTGTGCTGGGCCCTGAGCCTAATGGGACTGTCTGACATGAATCCTTGACCAAATTGTGAAGGTCAGGAACGTTTTCCAGAACACTCATCTCCACTTCTGAGGCCGTTCTCCCACTTCCAGGCTCCCGCAGGTGGTGTCGGCATCACTCTGTGGCTCCTCTGTCCGGTGTCCTTACCTTCGCTCATTCTTTCTAAAATTGTCACCTTGGGAAGCATTTGCTGGGCCACCAGAAATGCTGAGCTATTGAGGGGCTACCCCTCCTCTCTGGACACCTCAGGGCATTTACCTTTAATAATGAATACCGCCTTTCAACCGCAGGAGTACTTTTCCAACTCCAAGATTCCAGATGTCTGGAATAGAAATGGCAGTTGTGGATAAATTTTTTTTTTCCCTCTGTGGAGGCATTGAAAAGAGGACTTATCAGAAATCTTCCAATGTCACGCCGTATTAACAAAATGATAGACAACATCTGAGAGCCAAGTGATATATTTATTTAACGGAATCTTTACTTCTGCCTGTTAGGTGGTTGATGTTATGGTTCATACTTTATGGGAAGCAAACTAAGTCTTGTGGAGTCTAAGACACTTGCCCCAGATAACACAGTCAGAGATGGAATTGGGTTTGAACTTACGTGGTCAGACACCAAAAGCTGTGTTTCCAAATCACCATGTAATTTTTAGTAGTGGTAATGGTAGTGAAGCTAATGATAGCGGTGAACACTGATGGAGGGCTCATGCACCAGGCCTTGTGGCAAACACTTCATGTGTGTTATTCTATTTCATCCCGAGAGTTATCCCATGAGGTAGGTAGTTTTAATATATCTCCTTCCTATATATAAGGACAATGGAGCACAGAGAGGCAAAGGTTATGTTCATTTGATATCCTATATCTCACTTAGGGGTGTATTCTAGGTTACATAACTATTCAGTTGCACAGCTGCGGATTTGGACCCAAGCAAAATGACTCTAGAGTTTGTGCTCTTTCCTGCCTTCCTTGATGACTCTATCTTTATCTCCACAGAGACAGAGGTAGCCCTGCCATCCCAGTAACCATTGACATGTAGGCCTTCACACATGGCTTTAGAAACTGGTCTACTCATAATTTACCGCAGAACTCCCTTACCTGATGAAGACCCAGCACCCACAGGAGGCAGCAAGAGGACAGAGTGGAGTTCCAGTCTTACCCATCAATTTTCAGTACCATCCAACCCATCATTTCTGTGTTCTCTTATGTAATTACATATATTCCAGCTGCAGCCAAATCTCTCTCTGAAGTTTATTGTCCTCCACTCTATGGAAAACAATGATCTGACAGTCAAGCAAATGCTGTGTTTCAAAAGGTCATCTTAATAGACACAACATTGGTCAGTGCTAAAGAAAGAAGGTTTAGATGTTTTAAGCAGAGAGAGACAGAGAGCAAGACAGAGAGAGCCAGGGATAGAGAGAAAGAGAGATTGTAGCAGAGTGAGGGGCTCTAGCTTGAAAGTCAGCTGGAATATAGATGCCAGATGTCTATTTCCCAAGGGACCGAGAAGCCACCCAGAAGAACCACTGACCCGAGGGAAGAAGGAACCAGGCAAGGTGCTCATCCATAACAAAATCTGGTCACTAGTTGAGAAGACGAGATGGCCATTCTGAGTATGGCCTGGTGTATTTAGAAGGCTGCGAGTAAAAATTTAAAGAACATTCCACATAGTCTGCAACACTGTAGCATAAATAACACTGTTTGATTAGTCACGCATAGAGACAGAAAAAAAAAAAAAAAGCATTCTTTCTTATTTCCCCACTTCCCCAGCATTTAGCATTCCTGAGTTCATTGTGTTGTCCTTGACCAAAGTAGTCAGTTCGTGGATGATCGAACAATCCAACGGGAGCCAGTACTTGGTCTTTCTGTGAAAGCAGCCAGTAGGAAGGAGAGCTTATTACCTCAGGGACTGAAATCTGGGAGGAGATTCCCTCTTGCTGCTGGTGGCCGTCTTTTCATTCACTGAGAAGGATGACAGATCTGAGAGAGACAACATTTGAGCCTTTGGATTAATACCCGTTCCAGCTTCCACCAGTCTGATTTGGATTTTCTGACCTTTGCCACCCAGAGTTTTCATAGTGACGTTGCTAGTGATGGATTGGGTCATCTTTTAAGCTAGATTTGTCAGGGAAAACCTCTTTAAGCATCTGGAAGTCTATGGATCGAGGTGATAATAGTGTACTGTTTCCCAGGGAGGAGGTTAGAGGTGAATACGTTTTTAAAGAAAGAATTATTTCTTTGTTAATAGGAAAATAGTATATATACAATGTCAACTTTTCCAAAAATTGTGAGACAGTCAGCTGATCACACTGCTTCTTTGTCTCCAGCCCCTCAGTTTTTGAGGTGTAGCATTTGCTCCTCTAAACTCCCAGGGATAATTTGTGAGAGAGCTCACAGATGGGCTTTTGCACTTACACACACCTCATTTGTCTTCCTCCTATGAGGTGGGGTTTCGCATCTCTTCTAACCCAACCTATTTCCAAATTCTCTAATCTTATGGGGTCAATTGCAGAATTATTTGTCAAATAAAATAATGAATTTATTGTGGTATCTGCAAAGTGGGAGGTGATGGGGACTAATAGCTTCCAGAGGCAAGAGGGTGTTCTCCAGAGACAGGAGTGAGGAGAATCTGAGTGTGGGACCAGATCCGTTTTCCTGGCATATTTACCTCCTGCTCTCAAACACACTCACGCCATTCATGGGAGAGGGAAAACGGGAAGCTTTTCTTTGAATGAAAGCCCCTCAGGTAGGCTGGAGGCTCCCCTTCCACCCAAGTCCTCTTTGTCCATGCTCTGGCTGCTGTACTTCTCGAGAGCAGCAAGAATTGCCTTTGAGAGGGAGAGAAGGGGGTAGAACGGGGCCCTTAAAATGACTGAATTTACTAGCTACTCTGAATTGGCTTCCTGTATTTCATTCTGGGGGAAAAAAAACTCAAAGCAAGTGACAAAAAGCTACTTCTGCCTTTTTGAATACCCTCGGGGGGGGGGGGGGGGTTTCTAACCTTTCAAAAACTCTCTCAGACTGAAGCTTAAAGAGAATGTGTATGTGCTCTTGTGTGCTTTCCACACAAATTCTGCTTTTAATGTTAGTTGCATGTGGATTCAGTTCTCCTGAGGATGCATCTTTGTGTTCATTGTGGGTCAGAAAACGAGTAATGCTGGCTATTGAAATCAAACTGTCCACTGCATAGCATTGTGCCTGGTGTTAACAATACTGCGTTGTGTACTTAAACATTTACTAATGTTGGTGTTGGTCTTTGGTTGGGCTCTTATCACACACACACAAAAAAGCCCCAATAATAAATAAGAGTGTGGAAGGAAAGTTTGGAAGATGGTGGATAGGTTTATGGAACAGATGATGGTCACGGCTTCATGGGTGTATCCTTACCTTATCTCCCAAATAATCAAGTTGGATTCATTAATTACATACAACTTTTTGTATGTCAAAAAAGATCAAACAGGCCTATTCTACTCAAAATGGAATTCTTATTTTTTTAATTCTAAAAATAGTGATGGTTGCTTCAGATTTACTGATCAATGTGTTCTCCTAGCAGCAGAAATTAGAAAAATGTGGTGTGTTTCTCTGAACAGATATATACGCATCTTTTCTCCGTGTTCCTCTCAGGTGGGCCATTCATGTAATACTAAATTGCCACATTCTATTAAACAATGCACTATTGGGGCGCCTGGGTGGCTCAGTGGGTTAAAGCCTCTGCCTTCGGCTCAGGTCATGATCCCAGGGTCCTGGGATCGAGCCCCGCATCGGGCTCTCTGCTCTCTCCTCCCTCTCTCTCTACCTGTCTCTCTGCCTACTTGTGATCTCTATCTGTCAAATAAAATAAATAAAATCTTTAAAAAATAAATAAACAAATAAATAAATAAATAATGCACTATTAATATTTTGGCCCTAAGATTTTGGTAACTTTATGTCTTTTATTCTTCTTATAAATTTTTAGACATATCTCAAAACATAAAATCTATAGATATTAAAGAACAGAAAATAGTATAATGAACTACCATATACATAAATGAGATTTAGTATATTATTTGCTCCGTTTTTTTATTTGAAAGTTCATTACAGACCTATAACCTGTCACATTCCAAACCTCAATATTTACTTCCATTTGAATCCCTAAAATAATTCTTTTTCCATAATAATGCTAGTGTCATCACACCTATAAAAATGAACAATTCTTACCAACAAACATAAGCGATAAAAGTATTTTTAATTTTATGGAACAGTAAAAATATTTGAACATGTTCAGTTTTTATGTTCATACCCAGAATCATCTAGAAATGCCTATCTCTATCATTAGGGAGTAGTTTTGCTTTTGATATTTGGTAAGACTTCGATACCATATTATGGCTTAAAACATTTCTTGTGTTTTGTCTTAGAAGTTTCATTGAAAAGCTCGTTGAATGAATCTGCATCAGGTTTTTCGCTCACATTCTTTAACATAATGTTTTCTTGTTCAAAATACATGTGTTTTGGTACTGTGAATAATCATTTATTCCGTTATGATTTTTTTTTTTTTTTTGGTAGGAATTGATGGCTTACTGTGGGAACAGCTGAATCCTCTCTCAAGCCATAGTCCCAGTGCACATGAGAACAGATGACACATTAAACTGTTTCCATTCTGTGGGGTTTAAGTCACTTATGTATTAGATGGTCAAGTATAAGAATTACAGGGTTAGACTTTCATAGGTCTCCCTAAGGACCTTGTTAGAAGCCATTTGTTTTCACAGTGTCTGTAGATGCTTTATAAGGACAATGACTAACAGGTGACCAATACAGAAAGTCATCTTGGACACGGAGAGAGCTCTAGAATCCATATAGAAGATGTGCTGACTTCTGGATTGCATTTTACTCTATGAACTTGGGCCAATCAATTGACTTCTCTGAGCCTCAGTTTCTCAATTTGTTAAATGGAGCAAATCACAAAATTATAGGAATTACAAAAAATACAAAAATTATTCTGCAAATAGTACTCTTTATTGGCATAAGGTGATAGCAGGTGTGCTATGGGCTGAATTATATCCTCTCAAAACTCATATGTTAAAACCCTAACCCTCAACGTGGCTGTATCTGGAGATAGGGCTTTTAGGAAGTAATTAAGGCAAATAAGTTCATAAAGTGGGGTCATCATCTAATAGGATTGGTGACCTTAACTCTCTTTTTTTCTGTACAGAAACACTGAGGGAAGGCAAGTGACACCACAGCAAGATGGCGGTCTCCTGAGAGCCAAGAAGAGCACTTTTGTCCAAATCCAACAAATGCTGATGTCCTGATCTCAGACTTCTAGCTTCCAGAACCAGGAGAAAACAGATTTCTGGTGTTTAAGATACAAAGTCTAAGGTATTTTGTTATGGTAGCCTGAGCTGACTATACAGGGTGTGAGGGAAGAATGCATCCTATGGGTGATAGCTTCCCCTGTCTTTCAACTCAAAGAAGATCAGGAGAATGGGTTTACTTTTTAGTAAGAGGAAAGTTAGATTAGACATTGCATAGCACATAGAGAAAGAACACTGATCAAGAATGATGAGCTTCTTGGGACGCCTGGGTGGCTCAGTGGGTTAAGCCTCTGCCTTTTGCTCAGGTCATGATCTCAGGGTCCTGGGATAGGGCTCAGAATAGGGCTCTCTGCTCAGCAGGGAGCCTGCTTCCCTCTCTCTCTGCCTGCCTCTCTGCCTACTTGTGATCTGTCTGTCTAATAAATAAATATACTCTTTTAAAAAACATTATTAAAGAATGATGAGCTTCTAATTGAGCTTCTAATCTTGCCTCAGTCAAGATATGTGAGGGCATGCAAATAAAGATGAAAGCCTTTGGGATCTCAGTTTCGTCATTTCTAAAACAGGGAGATTTTAACAAAATTACTTTCAATGTCTTTCTTTTTTCTCTTAGAGATTCATTTGAGCTCCATGATCTTTATTGCCTTCCTGTGATGAAATAATGAAACGCTTGAGAGCTATTTGGGAAGACTGTGGAGGTGTGTACCTTCTAAATCACACTGAAGCTCCCCGGCTTTGTATCATATGTGCTACATAGCTGGAGGTAAACCTTCTAATTTCTCTCTGGAGTTCTATCCCGCCATCAGGATTTTCAATTCCTGGTCTTTATTTTTTTTTTATTTTTTCGGTGTTTCAAGATTCATTGTTTATGCACCACACCCAGTGCTCCATGCAATACATGCCCTCCTTAATACCCACCACCAGGCTCACCCAGTCCCCCACCCCACTCCCCTCTAAAACCCTCAGTTTGTTTCTCAGAGTCCGAAGCATGAGAGACTATGGTCTTTATTGTAAATAACAGATAGAGTTTATAGATAAACACAATGGATTTCTAAATTCAAAAGACAGAAGTTGTCAGGAAACTATTGATCCAAGTAAACGTATGCTAAATTTAATTTAACACTTTGTTTTGCTTATTTTGAGCCAACCTTTGTCACAGTGATTGTGAACACACATGCACACACACAAACACACACACTGCTGTGGGTTGAGTGGTGGCCTCTCAGAAGATCTATCCATCTGAAACATGTGAATGTGACCTTATTGAGAAAAATGGCCTTTGCATATGTAATTAATTAAGGGTCTTGAGACGATAGTACTCTAGATCTCTCAGGAGGGCCCTACGTCCAGAGACAAGTGTCTTATAAGATACAAAAGAGAAGACACAAAAGGACAGAAGGCCATGTGACCAGCCAGAGACTGGAATGATGTGGTACTAAGCCAAAGAAAACTGAGAGCCACCAGAGGCCAAGGGAGCGTTTTCCTCCGGAGCCATCCGAGGACGCCTTGATTTCATACTTCTGGTCTCCAGAGCTGTGAGAATAAACTTCTCTTGTTTTAAGCCACTTAGTTTCTGGCAATTTGTGGTGGCAGCTCTAGGAAACTCATACACATACTCTTTATTACCCCTAACTTCTATTATATACCATTTCCCAGTAAAAACATTAACTAGATTTGAAGAATTGTTTTAAAGATTTTATTGATTTGAGACAGAGAGAGCAGAGGGTGAGGGAGAGGGAGAAGCAGACATGTTAATGAGCAGGGAGCCTACTGTGGAGCTCGGTCCCAGGACCCTGAGATCATGACCTGAGCAGAAGGCAGAGGCTTGACTGACTGAGGTACCCGGGTATCTGTGGATCTAAACAATGTTTGCATCTTACAGAAGACAAGTGTATTTCTAGAGTTAAATACCTAAGCTATAGATGATTCTGGCACTGAAGAGTGAAGAGCTATCAGCATGTCAATGCGCTTTTGGTTGATTATTGAGAGCAATAATTATTGAGAGCAATCCTAGGTAATCAGACTGAACTCAGTTTTGAAAGTTGGAAGGGGGGCATAAAAGTTGAGTGAGGGAACAGCTTTTAGTGTAAGCAGAATTTTTCAGTCTGTGCACTATTGGTATGTTGGGCCTGGTAAGTCCTCATTGCGTCGTGTTGTGGGGGCTGTCCTGCGCCTTGCAGTCTTCACGCATCTCTGGTTTCACGCAGGCCAGTGGTACTCTCCCACCCAGCAACTGGGATGACTAAAAATGTCTCTACACATTGCCAAGTGTCCGCTGGGGGAAAAGTCTCCCCTGTGGGACAATTATTGGCTTAGGAGATGACCAAAGTGTATGCTCTGTGGTAAGAATGAAAATGTACCTATGGAAAATACTCACCAGAATATTAAAATCCATAGGATTTTCTCTGGAAAGCCATTTTCCTAGCAATAGTAAATGACTCTCTTTAACCCAAAATAAGAGCAGATCTCTATGAGAAAAGACCCATCATATCTAAGATTATTACCCTCCCTGATCATTTGTAATGTCAAAGAGGATCTTTGACTGAAGAGACTGAAGAGAATTTTCTCAAGGTGCAAAATGATATACATGTACAAATATGTGTGTGTATACACACATACATTCCTATGTTTATACATATATGTGTATACAGATATAGGAATATACCTATATACACATGTGTACGCATGCATGTGTATATTAGATGCTTATTAACAGAGGGCTACAAGAGTTTCATATACTGCATTGTCTTGCTTGGGAATTCTGAAGTTTCAGAGTAGAATGAATCATTTCTAAAGATGATGAGGTAGATTAAAAGCCTTCGAGAAAGCTCTGTCAGAAAGGGCTACAAGTCACCTTGGTATAAGTGGACCGAATGGGAACAGTAGTGTTGCTATAGTTTTCAAAAAGCCCTCGTTTCTCACAAATCTAAGATTCACCCAGCTGATATGAAAACAGAATTATGTTATTTTGTTCTCTACAAAGTGCTTATTACCTATTTGGAACTCTGTGATCTTTACCATGAATTTGTGTGAGTCACACAGTGAGAGTCCTCTGTTTGCTTCTACACGGTCGCCTGATGGGCTTTAGAAGTCATGCATAATTACAGTGAAGGGAGCTTTCTCAAGATACGCTTGTGGTAAGCTTGGCTTCTTCTACTTCTAGAAAAATGTTCACAATGCAGGAAGAAAGTTTCCTTTGACAATATCTGAAGTCTTCTTTAGATTAGAGAAATATTTATCTTTACCTTTAAAATATACATTTCAAAGGATGCGGACAGACCAAAAGTTGCTAAGGGCTGTTTCCCGGCTTGGGAGTTGGACTGAACTGGCTGATCTAAGGGTTCACTGAGATCCCATTAGAATGACACCACTTCCCAGAGACAACAGGAATCATGAGGTAAGTTCTGGAAACAAATCAAAGATTTTTGTGGAGAAACTCCTGTGGTCCCACCAAGCAAGAAAAATTGTAGGGAATATCTTTTTGAAACTGATTTTTTAAATGGAGGGTCATAAATCACAAGTGTTTCCATGATAGTCTACGGATTTTATGAATGCTTAGATTTTAATTAACAAGAAGACAACGAGCATAGAGATGTAGAAGAAGCACATCAGGTCAACAAACAGCTAAAAGGTTTTCTTGCCCAGGGTTATTTCCCTTTTGAGAGAAACATATTTTTTCTCAGAGAATTCTTTTTCTGCTAGTAGTACCATTCTCATTTTTGGTATTATTAGCAACTTGCCTGGAGTGGGAGAAAGGCAGTCACCTGAGACTGTGGTCCCACTTGGAGCCGCCTTTCACATACATGTAGTTTGAGAAAAATGTCTGTTGACTGAAACAATTCTTCAGAGGCCCAGTTCTGGTTACCAAATACAGCAGCATGCTTTTGAGGGAACCGGCACCTGCTTCTTGGCCTGCGGCCCAAGGCAACATGGCGGAGCCCCTTCAGTGCCAGTGTGGCGACCACAGAGTGTCAGTGCCAGCGTGGCGACCACAGTGTGGATGTCGGTGGTGTGGGCCGGGTTTTTCCACAGTTAGGCGGGATGGAGATCTCATTCCTTACGTATACTTTTGCTTGTACAAGTGCTGGGTTTTGCCCACATGAGCAACTCCAAACCCAAAAATGTAAGTCTCATTTGTGGTTCCTCTGATGGAACCTGATGGAAAACTTGACCATACTTACGAAAAAGTCATGTGAAGAAAAAAAAAAAAAAAGCCTCTGGCACAGAAATCAGGAAATAATTTAAAAAATACATTGTGCAACCAACACTTGCTTCCCTAACTTTCACAACAGCTTGCCATGGTACATTCAGGGATGTGTGACTGACAACAGCAACCACCATCATCACTCTCTGACCTAAATCCCCATCCAGCCATCACTGTCCTCTCAGGCCCTCCTTGCCAGGGTCTGGGGGAGTCTCCCCCTCTCTCTGCCCACCAGGGTCTAGGGGAGTGCCCCTTTCTCTCTTTGCCCACCTTGGATCCTCTCCTGAGGCAGCCTGAAACCCTTTTCTGCCCTGGCAGTTCGTGTCACTGGCCCTTTCTACTCTGCTAACATTGGGGCAGGACCCTGCTTTCACCACAGCAGTATAAGTTCTTATATCCCCTGAAGCAGAATGGCCTTGCTCCTTCCCCATGGAAGCACCATAAAGCCTCTCAAAACTCTTCTGTTGCCCACCAGTTATACAGGACTAAGAGTAGCAGTAAATTTTTTTGGATATAGATAATTATTGTTTCTTCTATCTTATGTAAGATTACTATGATGTTTATGATGATACCGTCCCTCTTCATAGTACTGAAATTGTGCATGGACTCCTCTTTAGAAAACTTAGCTATTGTTTTCAGAGTAACAAAGCCTAAAGCAAAAGGGTGTGTTTACACTATGAATTCTATACTCCAACCAGAAGGCTCTTCTGGAAAATCTGGAGCATGTTTCTTTCAGGGTGGCTGGTGTTCAGTTTCTGTTTTCAACTTCTGGCAAGCCCTCCTTTAGGGGAAGTTGTGACTGATCTCTTGGGAAGTGGGTCACTGGACCATAAGAGTGCCTCCCACCACCTCCTCTCTCATTTAATCATAAGTCTGGAACTTAAACCCTAGTCTCTCACCCCAGAGTCTGTGCTACATTTGCTTCCAAAGTCACCTTCTATTGAACCTGCCTGTGTCACTGGTCTCTACTTTGGGAATAAAATCAAGCTGCTTTTCACTTCCCTTTCCTTCTTGCCTTCTACATTTTGAAATAGAAAGCTCGTCTATAAGAGATTCTAGGGGCATATAGGGGTTGTAGGATGAAGCTGGTGGAGCTTGGCCTCTGGAAACCAACTCACGGCTTTAAATTTCTACCGTCCACTCTAACTCTTCCCACTCTAACTATCCACTTAATCTCGAGGTCTTAGAGTGAAGAGGATTATGTTACCCTGTCATTTTGGGGGTGAACATATTTTATACACAATCCAAGCTAGACTAAGAGCAAGGCACTACGTCTCACCATCATGGTCACCATTGGAGAGAGAATTTGCATTTTGTTGTCAAGACTGGTAAAGGGCTTTACAGAGTCAGTGGGGGTGGGAAGAGGAGGAGCAAGGTGGGAAGTGTGCCTCCTTCAACCCCAAGGCAGCTCTCCCTCTACATTTGGTCTTCCTTGAACTGGAAGTTCTCCCTACACCTGTCTGTCATTGACATAGTAACTGTCATAGAGTAAATTGAGCCAGATCCAACCAGTTTGTTAGTTACTTTTTGAGTCCACAAATGCTATGAGACAGTGAACTGGAGCTGCCTCCATCATCTTCCTTATTTCTAGACGTAAATGATTTTTAAAATGGAAACCTAGGGAATTAAGAAAATCATTTAATTACTTTACAATCCCTTCTCTTTTCCTTTTAATTTCTCTTATTTCGTATAAAGTCTGCATGGAAATTCATGCTTTAAATATTCCTTTAAAATGCTCCATAACACTTTAAAATCCTCCTAAAATCCCAACAAGAATTTCATCCGTTTGTCTTTTCTTCTGTCTCTTCCCATTACAGAACATGGTTCTGTGGGGTCAGGAGCTCTAATCAACTCTTCAGTTGTGTCTATCCACAGCTATTTTTAAATAAAAAAATTTTTTTTCTGGATGTAATCATAAGAAAGAAATATTGGAAAGATTTAGATTCTTAACTAGTTGATTTTTCCAAAACATTGGAGAATTTTTGAGCAGAATTCATAAAAGTTAGTAGTAATTTCTGAATAGCACCTGGCCCAGCATACGACTTCATCCCTACCTGGTCTCACTGTGGAATGCCCTCCACAGTGCTCTTAAAATTATTATTTTCATTCCTTCCATTGGATAAATGGTTAGCATTGGGAGTAAAGGGATCAGATAGTTATTTACTTCTAGGTACTTCAAGGTTATCCTGCCAGGACTTTTTTACATTTTAAACATTTGAGCTTCATAAACCAAAGGAATCGCCCTCTAGCTGTGGAATGGGACAGGAAATGTCTAACACACACCCCAGTCTCTGTGCAAGTGAGGAGCGACATTGCTGTAATAGGGACATGTACCCTTCACCCCCTTCCCCTCAAAAAGCCACAAAATTTTAGACAAATCAGGGGTCATTTTCATCTTGTGCAAGGGGAAAATGGAATCTGCTACTTTAGGGCTGGCATGGCCAACTTCATGACAAATGAAGAATTCGGGCTTCTACTTTGCTATCTTTCCGATGTGTCTCTAATCCTCATGGTCCTAAGGTGGTATCTGAGTCCAAGCCAACCTGTGCACATATCAGGGGGAAGAAAGGAAATGGCAAAAGGAGCATGGCCCAGTTGCATCAATAGCTCTTAAAGATATTTTGAAGCCTGTCTCGTCCCTTTTGTTCCTACATCACTTCCTGAACTGTAAGTTGTGAGCACCCCTAGCTAAAAGAAGCCGGAAAGTGCAATAGTTTCTCTAGTTCTTGGTCAATGAGCACATTGCAACTCTGAAAAAAAAAATGGGGTTCTACTGGAAGGGAAGAAGGGGAGAATGCATTGGCATTTGGAGAGATATTAGCAGCTCTGCCCTGTCCTTATCAACATAACAAGTATACACATATCCCAATTAGAAAAACATCTTATAGAATAGAATCAATTCCTCAACTTCAGTAAGGACTTTTCTTTTTAAAATTGTGTTCAATTAACCACTGTATAGGACATCATTAGTTTTTGATGTAGTTTTTGATTCTTGTGCTCACCACAATATGTGCCTTCCTTAATACCTATCACCGTGCTGCCCCTTCCCCCCTCCCCTCTCCCCTCTGAGACCCTCAGTTCTTTTCTGGGGGTCTATAGTCTCTCATGGTTCATCTCCCTCTCTGATTTCCCCCACTTTCAGATTTCCCTCTCTTCCCCTGTGGTCCTCTGCTCTATTACTTATGTTCCACATATGAGTGAAGCCATATGATAATTGTCTTTCTCTGCTTGACTTACTTCACTTAGCACAATCCCCTCCAGTTTCATCCATGTCAGTGCAAATGGTGGGTATTCGTCCTTTCTGATCGCTGAATAATATTCCATTGTATATATGGATCACATCTTCTTTATCCATTCATCTGTTGAAGGGCATCTCGGCTCCTTCCACAGTTTGGCTATTGTGGATGAACACTAGGGTACATGTGCCCTTCTTTTTACTACATCTGTATATTTGGGGTAAATACCTAGTAGCACAATTGTTGGGTTGTAGGGTAGCTCTATTTTTAACATCTTGAGGAACCTCCATACTGTTTTCCAGAGTGGCTGTACCAGCCTGCATTCCCACCAACAGTGTAAGAGGGTTCCCCTTTCCCCACATCCTTGCCAGCACTTGATGTTTCCTGTTTTGTTAATTTTTGCCAATCTAACTGGTGTAAGGTGGTATCTCATTGTGGTTTTGATTGGTATCTCCCTGATGGCTACTGATGTAGAGCATTTTTTCATGTGTCTGTTGGCCATATTTGTATGTCTTCCCTCAACTCTATGGTCAACTAATCTTTGACAAATCAGGAAAAAATATCTAATGGAAAAAGACAGTCTCTTCAATAAGTGGTTCTGGGAAAACTGGACAGCAATATATAGAAGAATGAAACTGGACCATTCCCTTATGTCATACACAAAGATAAACTCTTAAGGATGTAAGAACTCAATGTGAGACAGGAATCCAGCAAAATCCTAGAGGAGAGCATAGGCAATAACTTCTTCGACATTGGCCACAGCAACTTCTTTCAAGACACATCTCCAAAGGCAAGGGAAACAAAAGCAAAAATGAACTTTTGGGACTTCATCAAGATGAAAAGCTTCTGCACAGCAAAGGAAAGAGTCAACGGAACTAAGAGGCAACCCATGGAATGGGAGAAGATACTTACAAATGACATTACAGATAAAGGGCTGATGTCCAAGATCTATAAAGAACTTCTCAAAATCAACATTCAAAAAACAAATAACCCCTCAAAAAATGGGCCAAAGACACGAACAGACACTTCTCCAAAGAAGATGTACAAACGGTAAGGACTTTTCCATTTGCCCTTTCTTCTGTCTGTCTGCACTGCAGAACACATTTCTGTGGGGTTGGGATGTCTCACAATAAACTCTTCAGTTTTGTCTATCCCCAGCTATTTCCGAAGCATTTCTCATTATTGGGGCCATTTATATTTAAACTCATTCCTACTGGTAAAATAGCTCATCTAACAATCCTGGGCATTAAACACCTCCTTAAAATTACTTGTATGGTTTACTCTTTAGCTTGCAAAATGGTTTACACCGTCCTCCCCAAGAGGCAATCAAGTTGATCATAGCCACCTGTTCCCCCACCTCCAGCCGATCCTGAGGAAGAAACACACAGCATCAGCCTCTCAACCACTCCTGCACCCACTTGAAATTCACAAATTGGTAAACCATCCTAGTAGAAGCAGCAACAACTGTGGATTTCTAAGTTAATGTATTTTGACACTGACCTGGTTTTGGGCTTTGATTTTCTTCATTTCAAATTTGTGGTCTTAGCTCCTTAGAAATTCTCTGAACTAGTTTTTCATGATAAATGGTGCTACCTTTTCATTGTAAACCCTGGACTGTTGTCTTTACTATCCCGTTGCCTGCAAAAAAATACGGTAAAGTGTTTTTCCTGCCACATCAGCTATAAGGTAAATCATTCCTTTATTCTTACCATTGCTAAATTATCTGCCCTTGGCAAGAGATCACAGGGAAACTACAAACAGGGGTATAACCTGCAGTCCCACAGGTTTGGCCAGAAATACTTTCTCTTCCAGAAGCTATCCCCTTTCATGTAGTTCTCTTCTCAGGGAGGTTTCACTCTCCTATCATCTGCATTGTGAATTTCTGCCTTCTCTCCCCCTGACTAGTGTCTTCCCCTTCACTCACATCATGTCACTGGAATTATCTTAAATAATGAAGAGAATAATATGAAGAGAAGTCATGAGCAAAGTGTGTAAATGATTTTATCGAAGAAAACCATTTAATGTGTTGGATGTATTTTAACCATGTAAACCTTTTTTTTTTTTTAAATACAGCTCTTGTATCCACAAATTTGTTATAGATCCCATAATTACATCTTTTATACCAAATACATTTAAAGTTTATTAAATTGTTCCAGCCTTGATGGAGAATTGAGCTCCGAAACGTGATTGTTTTGAGTGAGGCAAAGATTAGCAAAACGATTTCCTTTTCTCTATGCATGGAAAAGATTATGCCACATTTAGTAAGTACCTACTGGAATTCTTAACTGCAGTTAAATCATGTTAGTATTTTCCTTGGGGTAGAGGCAGAGTGGTTAGGCCTGCCGAATGATTCCATGTAGGTGAAAACTTGGCGTGGAGCCTTGTAACCTCAGGCTGTGAATCTGAGCTTAGCCACACATTTCCACACATTCCCCAGCATCCTGCATAATGCATACAAGCAACAAAGTTTTAAAGAGGTAGTGGAATTATTCCTATTTACCCAAGAACTGAACAGAGCTATTAGGAAGCCATCTCTAAGTCCTCTGTGGGATAAAACGAATTCTCCCACTGCTGTGAGACAGTGATGGAAGTTTTGTGAACCAAGAGGAAAGCAGCTGAAAAGAGCTCGAAAAAGCATCATGGGTGTTTTCCCACTCTTCGAAGTCATTAAAATTGGCTTCAAATAGCGAAAGTTATTTTTGTGTTGTTGTTCCAATGGCTCCTCCTACAAAACCTGTCAACATAATGGTTCTTGTTCTTTCTTGATTTTTAAAAATATGGTAGTTTCTTCAGAAACTGTAGGGTGCTGATGTTTCTGGAAGAGTTAACCCTCTTGGACATTCTTTTTCCTGGTGGTATAGTTTAAAGGGAACCAGTTTTGAGGAAAAGTCTTGGCATTTGATTCTGTGTTTATCAACTATGACCCTGCACCAGATGCATACCCTCTTTGAGCCTTAGTTTTCTGAAAAAAATTGGGGAAAATCATCCGAGTTGCAGGCTGGTTGAAGGGGTTATGCTAAAGCCCCAGCAAAATGCTTGGCACACGAGGGGCTTACTAAGTGTTAATTGCCTCTTCGATGCTAGTGATATTGTATTACATTGTTAATAATTATTATATTACTACATGTATTACATTACATGATTACTACACTATATTTATAAAGAACTAGAAGCAAGGAAGTTAGATGAGAGCAACAGAGTTTCTTAGCAGAGAGTCTTTATTTTGGCAGTACCCATACTACTGGCCTATATTGGCAGGTGGAGGATGTCTGCAGAGTTAATGCTAAGTAGTGAAATTACTGAGTCAAAAGGAAAGTGAATTTTTTATTTGGTAATTACTAGCAAATTCTTCTCCAAAAAGCCTACTGCAATTTTGATTCCCCCTAAAAGTGTATGCAAGCATCCAATTCTCCATGCCTTAATTAGAGCTGGATGTTTTAAAATTTTTATTGGGGGGCACCTGGGTGGCCCAGTCGGTTAAGCATCTGCCTTCGGCCCACGTCATGATCTTGGAGCCCCAGGATCGAGCCCTGCGTCGGGCTCCCTGTTCAGCGGGGAGTCTGCTTCTCCGTCTGTCCCTCACCCTGTTCGTGTTCTCACTCTCTCTGTCTCTCAAATAAATAAAATCTTAAAAAAAAAAGTTTTTATTTGGGGCTACTATAAAATGTGGATCATCTAGCAATAATTAAATTAATAATAATTAATTATGGCAAATACTTAGTACAAGATTTAAACCTAAAAGTGCTGAGGCACTACAAGAAGCCTAAGTCATGGTGTGCTCAATGTATTTTAATACCATGACCTACCTGTTTTCTTCTATAGACCTGTGCTTCTTTTTACTGTGTAATTGCTGGGTGAAGACACCCTTCCATTTTCTTTTACCCCCACTCCCCAGCTTCTTACTTTTTTTTTTCCATGCTTCTGCAGCCATATTTCTTAGATCAAAGTCACGGAAACAAGGGATGAGCAGACCCTCTATAAACACAACCCCTAATTGGTAGAGAAACGTCTCTAGGCTAGTCCCATACACAATCATTAGGGACCACGATACTTAAGTTGATTGTGTTTAAAAATCAGAGCATTGCAAAAATAAAGATCTGTGGGCTGTCCTCAAAGAGTCTGGTTCTTGAGATCTGGGATGGAGACAATGTTTTAACAACACCATAGGTGATGGGGCAGCTCCCAAACCACACTGTTTTAGGAAAGAGCTAGCTTTTCCCAACCAGACTCAGTCTCTATGAAGATATCCTTTATACTCATGAGTGACGATTAGGCCCAGACAGGCAACTGAATTCCCCAGTTACCACATGCTCTTGGCTTTGGGGCTGTGATGAATCTTTGGGAGTTGTGGCCAACAGACCAACACCTGGTGGTAGTGAAGAATCTACTTTACTGACTTCGTGCTCACTCCTTAGCCTGAAAGCAGCTTAACAGAAGCCTTGGCATGGCGACATCATAGAAGGACCATAACTGTGGTATGGAATATGGCTTGGGATAGGGGGCAGGGAAACGAGGCACGAGAATTAGATCTTGTTGGTTTAAGAGTTTTCGAGGTCTTTATTCAAGTTGGTAGATATTGTTATTAATTGATTCAGCAGGCATGGCTCTCATGGCTTCTGATTCCATTCATCTGCCTAATCAGCACAGAGCACAGCTCTCTGTGCGTGCCATGCAATCAATAAATATTTTTTGAATGCTCATACATGCACACGTTCCTTCAACACATTGTTTTCTTCCCCACCCCCACCTTCGACAAATTTCTATTGAGAATCTGACTCTGGGCAGGCATTTGGGTCCTAGGGATATGATGGTGAACAAGATGGACCTGGTCCTTGCCCTCATGGGGCTTACATTTTAGGTATCAAGTTCACTGCAAACTGAAAGTTCTATTAAGTGCTACAAAGAAGAATGTATGAGCTTAAGCAGACATGGACACTCTAACTGGGAAGACAGACTTCGACAAATATTCTTTCAGAGCATACAAAGCCAAAAAGAAACAAAAAAAGGTGATGAATCTTCTTGGTCAATGCGAACATTTATTTTGGCCTATTTTAAGTCGAATTGTTTTGTAGGAGATCTTCCCAGGATTGACAGGTTTACCTTCGAGAATAGTTCTGTGATGTCTAGGGCTTCTTAACCACAGCTGCTTGCTTCATTCTCACGGGCAAGCAGGTGTTTTTGCCTCTGTTCGCCCGATATCCCAGGCCTGGGCTAAGTGCCCTCTCCAGTATCAGAGCTAATTTAGGCCCCAGCCATGGCTTCCCTCCAGAATGTTCATGTGACCAGCTGTCGAATGTGTTCTGGGAAGGATAACTACTGTATGGAAAGATGATGCTATCTCTCTGAGCAGCGTGCTTCACAGACAGACGGACGGCTTGTGAACAGCTTGCACATCCGTATGTGGTTGCTTTTGCAGATCTCCCTTCCTCACCATATTTAGGGACATCTGCTGTTGGGGGTCCTGTGAAATAAATTAATTTGTGATTTGGTCAGTCTGCCCAGTGAAACCTGGATACCCTTTTTCTTTGCTCTTCCTATGCAAATGTGTAGTTGCTAATACCCATAAAGGACTCCAGTGCTGCTGACACAGTGACCTAGTTAAGAACGCTCCCTTATCCTCAGGGAAGAGGTTTATAATATGCTTATTACCTCTACCATTGTAAGGCTATGGGCTTAGGAGTGAATATGGAATTGCTAAATTAAATTTCTCTGGGCTAATCCCATTTAGAATCAGTAAAATCTGGCAATGCTCAAATCTGAGTACGTATAAAAATTAGAGTGTGTGTAAGGAATTGAGGCCTTCTGGCACCATAGGTGAAAATATTAAGATGCAGTGGTTTGCATGAATCTAAATCTGACTCCTGTTTGGTATTTTGAAGGTGGCCTCAAGCTGCCTTAGCATTCCTGAAGTGACTCGGCAATGGTCCAGATGAACTCAACCCCTACTTTGTAAGTACCTAATCTGTTCCAGGGAAACTGTGCTGGATATGGAGAGGTTCCAACAGAATGAATAAGGTGATGTTTCCATCCTCAATATTTCACTAATCTGGGGACTTTGTGGGATATAAGATGCAATGCAGGTTGACCAGTATCAAGATAGTTTAGCCTACTCTTGCCTTTCACATGGGACACAAGGGGTTATGTGTGGCTCATTCCAAAGTGGTGAATAACACAATGACACCAGCCTTGATGTGATGACCAAGACCTCATCCTACCTCTTTCCTAAACCATCCATGCCTAATGCAACAAAGCAGTTGGGAATGGAGGGAAATCTCTCTGCAAGTTATTTTCACTTTTTAACATTCAGTGCAACTGTTGGCTCTCTTGTGTGGCCATCCTGCCTGACTTCTCACTTTTATTCCTTATGTCTCTCTCACACTGTGCCTTCTATTTTCCCACAGCTGAGAAGTCTAAAAAGAACTTTGCCTTCTGAGAATCAGCACTTTTTGACTATTAAAAAAAAAAAAAGCAACAGAGTGTCCCCCTGGATAGTCTCTGAAGAACCATTTGGGGCCAGTTAGTTATTGCACTAATCTGCTAAAAAACAGAAAGGTAACTTTTGCTCCAGGGAATGTGGGTGGGGCAGGGAAGGTGGGGGGCAGGCCTGGTGATCTCAAAATAGGCTGTCCTGGTGTCACTACTTGAGACAACTAACGTTAAGTAGACCTAGAGAGGATTATGATGTGGTGTAATGGTGAGGTGAGGATGTACGGTGTAGGGTGACTTCCTTTCTTTTTTTTTAATTTTATTTTATTTATTTATTTGACAGGCAGAGATCACAAGTAGGCAGAGAGGCAGGCAGAGAGAGAGAGGAGGAAGCAGGCTCCCTGCTGAGCAGAGAGCCCAATGTGGGGCTCAATCCCAGGACACTGAGATCATGACCTGAGCTGAAGGCAGGGGCTTTAACCCACTGAGCCACCCAGACGCCCCTGTAGGGTGACTTCTGATCGGGAGTGGGAAAGAACAACCTGAACCAATACTCATACGAGTGTCCAAACCATTTTCTGCCTGAAGGATAACCCTTGACAAACACACTCACAGGAGGCTGCCGATGCCTCTACTGCAGATGCTTCAACCGAGCCACTTCTGGAAGAGAGCAAAATTTGAGTTCCTTTGGCCAAGGAGGTTAGTGGATGTAGGATGTTGGGGTGGAGAAAGATAGGACGTTGTTTCAGGTAGTTTTAGTACGTTGGCAGAGTTAGTAAACGTGGCTGCTGAAGGCCAGAGATGTCATCCTGAAGGGTTTTGTTCACCTGGTCAGTGAATATGATTTTCCTGGGGATAAAAGAAGAGGCAGGGGCGCCTGGGTGGCTCAGTGGGTTAAGCCACTGCCTTCGGCTCAGGTCATGATCCCAGAGTCCTGGGATCGAGACCCACATCTGGCTTTCTGCTCAGCGGGGAGCCTGCTTCCCACCACCCCTGCCCCTGCCGGCCTCTCTGCTTCCTTGTGATCTCTGTCTGATAAATAAATAAAATCTTAAAAAAAGAAAAAGAAGAAGAAACACTTGTTTGGCAGGTGGATAGAAAATAATAAAATATTAAAAACTTACTCTGGGGACGCCTGGGTGGCTCAGTTGGTTGGGCGGCTGCCTTCGGCTCAGGTCATGATCCCAGCGTCCTGGGATCGAGTCCCACATCGGGCTCCTTGCTCCACGGGGAGCCTGCTTCTCCCTCTGCCTCTGCCTGCCTCTCTGTCTGCCTGTGCTCGCTCACCCTCTCTCCCTCTGTCTCTGACAAATAAATAAATAAAAAATCTTTAAAAAAAAACAAAAAAAAAAAAAACAAAAAAACTTACTCTGGACCAAAAACCAAGCGGCTGCTCTATAGGGATTATGTCATTCATTCTTAGAGGGGTGTGAGTTGAGGAATGGACTTAACTGGTCTGCTTACATGGCACAGCTAGTAAAGGGTGGCATTGTGATTTGAGCTCAGCCTGACTCAGAATTCCAGTTCTGCTCACTGCGTCATTATCCAGCTGGAGAGCATTTCGGGGCTTCTCTGCTGCATGCGTAGTTACGATCACCCAACGTCAGGTGTTTGTGTGTGCTTACGTGTTCTAGACTTTGTTTTAATGAATGAATGTCGTATTTTCTCAAGATGACTCTTCCTGTTTTAGAATCTGTGTCTCATAAAGGAAATCTGATGAAATGTAAAGAGTAGAGGCTTTGGAGTCAGGTGGACTCCAAAGTGAGATTTGTCTTCCAATCCCAGTGAGGGCTTTTGATACAGGTGTAAATTTGGGGCAAGTTACCAAACCTTATTAAGTCTTTGTTTCTTCGTCTTTCAGGTTGAGAGGAAGATGCTTACCTTGTAGAGGTATAGTGAAGATTAACAATAGTGTGTATAAGGCACCGAATACAATGTCTAGCCAAGAGCAGGCACTGGATAAATTATTATAATTATTATTAATTTCCTTAATCTGCTGGCAGGGCTTTGGTCTAATTCTCTATAGGTCAGTTGTCCAAACTGAGCTACAGATGCAGCAGAGAACACCTTTCCCTTATTTCCATGATCCTCTGGGTGAGGTCCCTCTCCCTGGATGGTGGCAAGAATATAGTTCAGAAGATGCTCTTTTCATTACTGTGATAAATGCTTTAAAAAAAAAAAACCAATTACAAATGCCCATTTTAAAAAAAGAAGCTCCTCACACAACAACTTCCTATGCCATCTTAGACTCTCCCAAGGAGTGCTGCAGTTGGTTGCTTTAGCAGGAAAGAATGCCTTCTTCTGGCCGCACTTCTCCTTGTGAAAGTTAAGTCTCTGTATTGTGACTGAAGCCTTTTAATAATGGTGCGAGCTGGTCAGATGGCTTGGCACCAGATGAAGCAGGGTTTTACGTGATCTCATTTGGGCCACATAGACCAGCATTCTAGACCTGTTTCATACAGGACCTTCTGTTCTGTATTTGGAAAAATGAGCAGAGCAATTCGTGGGATATGACTGGCAGGAAGTGTACAATTATTAGCATACTACTTGATGGTGAACTCACACTGTCTACCATGACCCTGCTTTCTTTCCTATTTTCATCACTTTGGTACTGATTGATTATAAAAGGGCCAGCAGCTTCAGGGAATGCCAAGGTGACTAAGGGCTCCTCACCTCTGTGTCCAGATCTTGTAGGAGGGCACTGAGGGGTCCGTCCCAAGGATACAAATAGCTACTGTACAAAATATTGAGCGAGAAATGCCTTAAGAGATAATAGGCAAGTGCCATGAAGATGCCAAAAAAAAAAAAAAAAAAAAAGGCAATGCTAGGTCCAGGGATGGTGAGTTGAAAAAGTTTCATGAGGAACAGCTCCTTCCTTGTGGTTAGAAGATAAAGCATTAGGTGTCAGTAAAATGGGTCAGAGGCAAGTAGGTCTTAAATAAAACCATGGTCTGGCATTGCAAAAATAATCCTAGACGATCCCACCCCTCAGTCATATCAGCATATAACAGAACAGGAAGCAGTGAACTAGGGCTCCCCAAGAAAAACAGCACAGACTTTGTTCCAGGAGACGAAATGGGATTTCTAATGTACAGAGTTAGTTACAGCTTATTTACCAAACACATGGGATCTAAAAGCCAAACCAAATGAACAATCAAACAAACAAACAAAAAGCAGAAATAGAGAATAGCAAACTGACGGGTGCAGGGGTGGGGGGGATGGGCAAAATGAGCAAAGGGGAATGGAAGGTATAGGCTTCCGGTTATGGAATGAGTAGGTCATGGGGACAAGAGCTCAAGCACTGGGGACACAGTCAATGGTACTGGGATAGAGTTGTGTGGTGACTGATGGCAGCTACACTTGCGGGGAGTCCAGCGAAGTATAATGTAGAGACTTGCTGAATCACTACATTTTACACTTGAAACTAAGGTAATGTTATGTGTCAACTATCCTTCAAGAAACAAAACCAAACAAGACCCCACACACAGTGGGTGCACAATTTCTGAAGACCAGTGTATTGACTGGAGGGAGAATGGTGGTCTTCCTGGAGATGTTACTTGTGTCAATGAATCCATAAACCCACCACTCTGCGTTTAGCTCATAACAAGTTCAACTCTAAAATAAGTAAGCAAATTGGGTTTTATGGGCACATTGTCCTGGTGTTGACTGGCTTAAAAGGAACACCTTTTGTACTTTCTTTCAAGGAAAGACCTACCTTCTCAAATTATTTGTCGCAGAAGCATGGACATACAAATTAAACTAGGAACCACAGCCCCAATTTATCTCAGTTTTATTGTTGGGCCTGGACTGGCCTTTATGATTCTCCTCGGGGCTTTGATTTCTTCTGACCTGGCTGGAATTTTATAATGGAAAAATTTTCCATCTGACTTTGGACCTTCAAGTAAATACTGTATAAGCTTTTTATTTAAATCATGGTGAGTCTGAAGGGAGTCAAAGCAGATGTGCAGTTCCCGTTTCGCCAGGAGCCTCACGCTGAGAAGAAATCTCAGCTGTTCCTGATCTGTGGCGATGGATCTAGATAAAAAGTGATTTTGTGACTGTTCCATTCAGTGCCTTCCCATGTTACCCCAATGACCCACCATCTACCAGGACATCCCCTCAAACCATCAGAGCTTAAATAGTCTTTCAGCATAAACATGGAATGGACCCAGCTTGGTTCTTCTTCGCCTCTGTTGTTCTCCCAGGATGTCTTTCCTCCTCTTCTTCTCCCCATTCTCTCTGAAACCTCACTTGCCGCCTAGAGCGCTCGTGACCCCGCTCTCCAAGGTGACTTTTCCTAAGGTCTTGTATTCCCCAGCCCCATCACATTTCCTTTTTCTCTCTTGTATTTGCACTCTTTCCCTCTCCCCCGGCTTATCCTTACTTATCCTTTATAAACATCTTGTGTCCTCATCTTAAAAAGAACAAAGACTAAAACCAAACAAAATGAACAAAGAAACAGCAACAAGGAAACCCTTTTCTTGGCATGCTGGAGTCATTTCTGAGTTCTTGGATGTCCAGACTCCTTATGAGATGAGGCTGTATTTCTAAGTTGTTACTTCTTCCACAAAATTCTGCTTTCTTCAACCACTCTAGAAAAACTGCTCTCCCGAAGGTTCCCAGGCACTTCCTATGATCAAATGCTGTTGCAGTTTCTTTTCTCTCATGTTACTTGACTTTATATTGAACCCAACACTGTTGACCCCCTCCTTTTACCCCCTGGTCTCCCTGCCCTTTCGAGATTCTCCTGGCTCCTTCTCTCCTATCTGCCCCTCAAAGGCAAGGGTGTCTCCAGGTTCCATCCCTGATCTTTCTGTTAGACAATATTTTCTCCTGGGCCATCTCATTTAAATCTAAATCTTCTGATATCATATCTATGCTCATGACTCCCAAATCCGGATTTCTAGCCCAATTTCTCTACTGATTTTTGAAGGCTACTGAAAAAAAATCTGCATGTGGTTATGCATTCAGACTCCTTAAACTCAGTGGTACCTACCTCCAATTTATCCTTCCATTTTATTTTCCCAGCTAAACTTTTTTCTTTCCCTGCATTCCTCATCTTTGTTAATTACATCAATCTTAATACTAGATAAGCTGGATCCTTTTGACATGTCACCTACCCTCACTCTCATCCAATTGATCCAAAGTACTGTCAGTGTCACTATCAAATGTTTCCTAAATTACACCTTTTCTGTTTTTAAAACATTACTGTAATGAATGTTTGGATTATTCCATTGGTTTTAGATTCTAATCTCTTGCTTCCCCAAATCATCACTTTTATTGATATTAAAATTATCTTCTTAAATCGTAATTCAAGCCATCTCTCTTCTTACTGCTTGCTGTCAACAGCTTTTTATTGCCCAAATGATTAAATTACAGCTCTCAACCATAGCATTCAGTATCTTCCATTATGTGATATATCTTTGTAGGTTTCTCTCCCACAGTATAGCCTGTACGTACCTTATGTGCAGTTGAGGACACATGAGAAGACACAGCAACACCTTTGCTCTTGCTATTGTTCATGTCAAAATGGCCCTGTGGCCTCCCTGCTGTCCCTCTCTCAGACACCGCACCTTTCTTGAAGTCTGTCTTAATGCTCCAGACAGAACTGCCTACTCTGACCTCTACAATGTATTGTAATGGACACAGTAGGACAAGAGGGAAAGAGCCCTGATTTTTGCAGTGGACAATCTGAATTGGATTTTTTTGCCACTTAAGCTTTGCAGCTTGCCGGTGGTTGTCAGTCGCTTGCAGGTGACCTGGAGAGGCTTTGCCAGCCCCACGCCCATACTCTCAGGAAATGGCCACTCCATTCTTCCAGTCACTCAGGTTGCAATCTTGTAAGTCATTGTTGACTCCTCTTTTCCCCATGCCCTACATCTAATCATTACCAAATTGTGTTGGCTCTGCTTTCTACATAATCCAGAATCTGACCACTTCTCCCCACCACCCCTCTTCCCACCCAGGGCCAAGCTACTCCCTGCCTCCCTGGAGGTCTGGGAATCTTCTCCTCTGCTCCTACAGCCTCCACCCTTAACCTGCTCTAGTCTCTTCTCAGCTCAGCATCCCAAGCAATCCTCCTCTACTGTGTCAGACCCTCTCACTCCTTTGCTCAAAGCTCTTCAATGATTTTCTCCCTCACTCACAGGTTTACAGAGATAAAGAGATGAAGGCCTCACCTACAGGTGCCCATAACTTGCCTGTGCATACGCTTATTTTTCTCCTCATCTCATGCTACTTCTTCCTTTCCTCACTTCCCCTTGTACTTCCTCAGGCATGCCAAGGACCATCCAACCTTGAGGCCTTGAATTTACCCTTGTCTCTACTTGAAAGGCTCTTCCCCAGATATCCACTGTCCTCAGAAAAATGCTGCTAGGTCGAAACCTTTATGGAAATCTGTCAGTAATAAATACAATGGGCCACACTGTCTATTGCCCAGGATAGTTACCCCACAAGCATGCAAAGGGGGAGCTAACTCACATTTATTGGCCTTGCTAATCTAGGTGTTGCATTAGAATGATTTCATTGTGTGATTTAATTCTCACACTAATCATGTATGCCCATTTTATAGGAAAAGAGAGCAAGTCTCGGAGAAATTAAGTAATTTAGCTGTATAGAGAAGAAGAGCTGAAATTTGAAATGGTCTGACTTCAAAGCCCATATGCTGCTCCTTCCATTATGTTATATCGTCACCACCATTATCATCTGTATCTACAATTGACCAGGCATCATGTAAGATGCTCCAGATACAATAATGTAAAGAAAATGGAATTTTGCTTAGCAAGCTCCATGTAGTGCAAGAGCCATCCTGACCTGCAGTTCTGAGCAGTGGGTCACTGTGCTGGGACAGAAAGTCGGTGTGCTGGTGGCAATCCTGAGTGCTCTGGAGGGAGCCACCTGTCCTTCCTGTGGGAGGTGCTGTTGGGAATACGTGCAGCCTGTCGCTGGAGACAATGTGGTGAGAGATGGAGAGGGCCTCCCGCACAAAGGGAGCAGGGCTGTTTGAGTCCCTGCTGAGAAAGAGCAGCCACTCTGTGGTCCACTAAAACTGGTGTCTGAGAAAACAGATGTTCTAAATCATTACCTCCGGTGTCAGGATCCTTACAAGTGACTTGGCAACAGTCAAAATGATCGCCTCTCCAAGAGCCCGGTGGCGCCAGATCATCCATTCTCCCAGGCCCCCGACCCCCCCAAAGGATCTTGAAATATTTGTGTGACGTTCCCCAATAGGGTCAAATGTTGGCCATCAGGTTCTTTATATTAGAATATATATAGAGAGATAATATATTATTATATTACATTATATATTACATTATATGTAATAGAATATATATTACATACCTATATGTCTATATTATATATCTATATATTATATATCTAATATTATATTAGATATAACATAATATATATCTAGATATATTATATTTAGAATCTATATTATGTATAGAATACATGTAGATATAATATATAGGCAATATATGTATATGTTGTATGTATATATATTATGTATATGTATATATTATATCTTCGTATATTCTATATATAATATAGATTCTGTATCTATTATATATATCCATGTATTATATAATATTATAGCTAAGACTACATCTCTCTCTCTATAGATAGATAGAATATCTGCTTGTCATACAACATGGGTCTGCTGCCAAATTTGGACCCTGTGTCCCCACTTCGTGAGCCTAGAGCTGGGGCAGAATAGAAGAGTATACAGTTGAGCTAATCCCAAAGGCTTGGAGAGGGGGTGACCTAAACCCGAACAACCTAGAACCCAGCACTAGCCTAGGGAGCGAATGTTGAGGGCGGCGTTGTTGTCCGCTCTGGAGCTCCTATCCCCTGGCCCAGCACACCAGCTTTTTCTCTCAGGGCCTTCCCTTTTGGAGCGTTGTGTCTGACCTAAGGAACTGGGAGGGCTCCCAGAGCCCCACCCCACGGACCAGTAGGTGGGCTGCACCAGGACCCTGGGCCACTAAAAGGGGATAGAATGTGTGTTTGGGACACTTTGGACATTGCCCCAGAGAGACATGCCATCAGCAGAGCTTGTGGGCACAGAGATTTGCAAAGAGGCTGCGGGCAAGGGTCTCAGGCAGTTCAGGAAGTGTGTGCAGACTTCAGTTCTGCGCCTCCGTCTCCGAAGGCAGGCTTTCCCCAAACTCTCAGAAAGGCTCCATCCCCTCTTCTGTGACTGTTTCTTAAAGTGCACAATTTTGCAAAAATACAGAGTTAAAAAATGGAGCAAAATCAACTAGAAAGATTCTTTTGACCATCAGTTGGTTCTCATCGCTCAGCAGCATGCTGATCTTTCTAAAACCCGGATCTCGGGACGAATTCACCTACTTAAAGTCCTATGGTGGCTCCCTTTGTCCTTTAGGATGAGGTTCACTATGGCCCCAGCCATGGTGCCTGAGGATCCACTCTTACTTCCTCTCAAGCATCTCCCATCTTCCCCCACAGGGCCAGGTGGGCCTCAGCACGAGAAACAGCTGGAGCTCCCACACATCAGGACACTGCACACCTCAGCGCCCTCCCCGTGCTGTGCCCTGACCTCTTCCTGCTTCCCCAGCCCCACCCCGACTTCTAGCAACTTGGCCGGCCTCTTACTCCTTTGGAGCTCAGTTCAAACACCTCTTCCAGGACGTCTTCCTAGCTCTCTCTGGTCTGATTCCACTGTGTTTCTCTGCTGCTTTTATGTGTCCTATCTGCTTCCATCTCAGCCCTTTCAAATTGACAGTATTTGTAGATTTTTCTACTCCTCCCCCATCCCGCCCCAAACCTTAGACTCCAAACCCTTCTGAAAACAGGGGGCGTTTCTTCTTTGAGTTTGTACCCTCAGTCGTCACCAGCACACTCTGGGAATGACCACGCCATTCTCCATTTGTGACCCCTGCCTTTTTCCGTGCACCTCCCTCGGCTTTGGCTCGCTTTCTATGGAACGCAGCCTGTCTCTTCTCCGCTGCCGTCTCATCCCAGGACAGACGCGCAGAACTTCCTTGGGGGTTCTGCTCTGAGTTTCCAACCCAGGCCCTGATCTGGGCTCTTCTGCGAAGCCCGAAGCTTCTTTTGCACGAAGATCCACAGAAACAGAGTCTTCACACACGGATGTGGATACGTGTGCCTATTGCTGAGGAATTGTAGAACTGCCGCTTCTAGGGGCTTTAAATCTATTGCTGCTAATCCGCACGACAGCCCTGGGTGCCCGCATTTTAGATGAGGAAGGCTCATCTCAGGCTGCTGGGGATTCAAGCCCTAGTTCAGGACCAGGTGTTTGCAGATCAGTGGCTCCGGCTCTGCGGACTGGGTTATGGTTGTTCCTCCACCTGAGGTGGACACGGAGGCGGGGAATCTGGGGGTTTAAAACATCGGTGGGGGGAGGTTGTGGGGATTGGAAAGTTGGGCAGAGAGCCAAATGTCCCCACATCCAGAAACTCAGGTTGAGCAACCTGGGTCTGACTGGGGGCAGGGGAGTGTGAGGGGAGTGCGGGGGTGTGGGGTTGCGGGGAGAGACCTGTAGCCCCGGGGTTTCCTTTCTTTCCTGCTTTTCCTGTTCAGTTTCTTCCTTCCTTCCTTTCTTTTTTAAGATTTATTTATTTATTTATTTGAGAGAGAGAGTGGTGGAGAGGGGCAGAGGAAGAGGGGGAGAGTGTCTTAAGCAGATTCCCCACTGAGCTGGATCTCAGGACCCAGGGATCATGACCCTGAGCTCACACCAAGAGCTGAATGCTAACCTACTGGCCCACCCAGGTGCCCCTCACTTTAATTTTCTGCCATTGCAGACCTTGTTTGTTTTTTAAATTTCAATAGAATTGTTATGAATTAGTGCAGGTTTACCTGCGGTTGTAAGAAACAAGAGATCTCATGAATACTTTGTCCCATTTCCCCCAGGGGTAACGTTTTGTAAAACCCAGGCTATCGACATTGAACACTCTACCAATCTTAATTCAGATCTCCCATTTTACTTATATTCATGTGCTCATGTGCGGTGGTAGGGTGTGTGTTTAGTTCCGTGTAATTTATCCCGTGTAGGTTTGCATCTCCAGCACCACGTGGAGTCAAGCTGAACATTTCCATCATCAAGCATCCCCATTGTCATTCTTTTATATCCACACTGCTTCCCTGGGAAGGGGGGACAACTGTAATCACTAATCTGTTCCCTCTTACTGAAATTTTGTTATTTCAATGTGTTATATAAATGGAATGATTCAGCATTTAACTTTTCAGGATTTTTTTTTTTTTTCCTCAGCATAATTTCCTGAAGATTCACCTAGGTTGAACCTATTTTTGACCATGGTGTTGAGGTGGGAATCAGCAGGCTGATGCAGTATAAGCATTTGCTCCAAGAGGGAGCAAGTCTGTGGGTGGCTGGTCTAGAAGTCATTCATGAACCAGCTCGTGCCTACCTTGGGATGACCTGTACTTCCATCAGGTCTCTAGTTAGCCCTGAGAAGTGATTCTGCATTTTCATTTGTTACTTATTTTCTTACAGTTGAAATTCTCAAATGCTAGGGAAGCCATAACTTTTCTGCCTTGTGGTATATTGAAAAGCATCCAAATATCTAAAGGCCCATGGTCTTTGGGTATTTTAAAAAGATACCGAGGACATTGTAGTGATTTTAAGTTCATTTGAGACTCCGTAGCACCTGGTGGTTAAAAAAATAAGCCAAAGAAAAGAAAGTGTTTGAAAATTCATGCTATCCTTATTAAATTCCTTAAATATCCTTAGGATTGGTTTTCATGAAATATTCAATGTTTGGTAAGATTTGAAATTTTAAAAGGATGCAAATTTGAATTAGATTTATGATTTTAAAGTTTTATCTTAAAAACACTTAAAAACCTGAAAAACCTGTTTCTTACGTTTTACAAATTCATATTAGTTCATACACTCTTTCCTTCTTAATTTTGTCTTAGGAAAAATCAAGGTGTTTTTGTTTTTTAAAGGTTTATTTATTTATTAGAGAAAGAGAGCAGGTGAAGGGAGGGATGGGGGAGCAAACTCCCTGCTGAGCAGGTGGCTGACCCCAGGATGCTGGGATCACGGCCCCAGTCTAACACAGCTGCTTAACAGACTGAGCCACCCAGGTGCCCCAAAAGCAATGTGTTTTTAAAATAAAGGACTTAAATATGGGATAATGGAAAGTATTAGTATGAACTAAGAATGGGTTAAGATTCTGACTAGGCTCTATGACTAATTGAATCAAAGCAATGACTCCATCCTAATTATGGATCATAATTATATATCCATATGTAACTATGGATAGGAAGTTAAGAATAATTATAACACGTGTACCTTCTATAAAACCCAAATGAAAAATTCTTTCTTTGTAAATGATATTCAAAATTATGTATCCATGATGGCATATGGCTAAGAGGTTGGGCTCTGAAGTCATACTGCTGGAATTCAAATTCTAGATGTGCCACTTATTAGCTGTGTGGCTTTTGCAAGTTTCCAAACTTCTTGGCCTCAGTTTATTCATCTTTAAAATGGGGATAATCAGAACAGTTACCCATTGGGGGCATTTAGTATAAATCAGGACTCTTTAAGATGTTTTACATATATCATTGCAATTAATTTTTATGAACGCTCCTATTTTGGTGATGAGAATCACAGAATCACAGAGAAGTTAGTGACTTGCCTGAGGTTGCGTGTTAGTTAGGGCTGAACCGGATACCAGCACAGTCTCTCTCCTGCCTCCATGAGCTTCACGGTCTAACCACTTAGCTAAATTCTCCAAACAAATATCTTAGTGTATCTACCTGGTGGGTTTGTGATGATGATTAAATAGAAAATCCACGTAAATAAGATTGTCCCTTCATTTGGATGATCTATTTAAAGCCACAGTGTTTGGCCCTTAAGTGTTCAATAAATGCTAGCAGGTGAATTATTATCATCATCACCATTATCATTATTTAGCTTTTAACTTGACTGTCAGGGTGTATTTCAAATACACGGAATCCTGATTGTCCTTAGCTTTAAATCCTCAGATGGTCCATTCCAAAGGACACAGTTGTTTCTAATTTAAAAATTTCTCTCCAGCATTCCCAAACACGAGGCTTTCCAGTAACAGGTACTTTGATGTGTGTTGTTTCTAAGCTGTGTCCCAAAAAAGTTCTCTTGGTCAATTTTTAAAATTTAATGTCTAGCACCATTTATTTTTTCATTTCCCTCCTTCCTCTCCAAAGTGGATTAGGAATGAAAATATCTTAAGAACTTAAGAAATCAGTTTTAAAAGTTAACGTGAAGTAGTGTTGGTAATAAGAATGTGCATAAACGTGACGGTCTAGAAAAGGAGTGCTCTCCATCAAGATTGACACATTTAAAACTTTTGTCAGGGCTGAATGCTTCTTCAGCAGCAGCTGCAATCACCTAGCCCAACAGCAACACGGAACTCGGTGTGGGATGTGGGGAGTGTGGGGGGTGGGAAGGTTTGGGGGGCGGGTGTTGGAATACTTTGCATTGCCTCCCCCACCTGGTCTTTTTCCTGTTAGCTTCATGCTGGGTAGCAGGTCCTGTGCAGGCTATCTTAGGGGTCTCGGTTGCTTAAATCAACATCTCAGTTGTCCTAAACTTGATTTTGTCCTATAACGTGCCCTACCAAGACCTTTGCTGGTGAGATTTTTGGTTGACTGAGCTTCCCTGTGATATGAAAAACATCTTTCACGTTTGGCGATTTTCCGACTTCCAAATCCGCAGCTCCATTCTGAAATCTGAGTTTCTTCCCTAGCAAAGCTTTTATTTTTCTTCTTTATAGTTGGCTTTCTCTTTTCTAATATCACCACACCTGTGTCATATTAGCCTATAAATGCATATTGAGTGCAAATGTATTTTTCTCTTTGAGGGATATAAAGTAACATGTATTCAGAAATATGAATCCATTTCTACGGAGTAATGCAATCAATCATTTCATGAATGAATGAAACTTTGGTACTCTTCTGGTGCTTTCAAACAGCTTCTTTATAATAATTCTGGATATTGATAAATTAGTATGCCATCAAACTGTATGTATATGCCTCCCTTATGTAATAAGGATGTGTTTTATAACCGTTCCCCCCGCAAAAATTTAAATGCAATTAAGAGAATGAAATAGGTATGTGCAGATAAATAAATATCTTAGAATGAATGGCTACTATGAATAAGAATCAGAAGTGAATTCTACAACTGGCGAATATAATTTCTGAAAGCTGTTAGTTCAGGGAACTTGAGTTTTTGCCTTTCAAAGATGAACCAGCTGTTCTTCACCTCTGTGAGCAACTGGGAGCATATGGTGAAACTCAATAATTTTAGTATATAGCACCTTTCACTCAGGCATGTCTAAAGACCTAATAGATGTTAAGCTCCTGCTAGACACCAACTCAATGGCACTTTTCAGAAAATGAGCCATGCTCAACCGGTTACATTGGAAGATTTTGGTGGTAATAGGTCTGCCAAGTAATCTTGGCAATCCTTCATTTCATTAGCTATTCTCTGGGGTGAAAATGAACTAACTGCTGCATAAATAGTATCTTGAGGATCTCCTGATGTTAGGGGCGTGTGTACAGCACACTCATTCCACTGCTGAGAACTGGAAGCCTCTGTCTACATGTGGGTTAAAAAAAGAAAGTCCGGAGGGAGCTGAGACCCACATTCCAAATTCAACCTCAGGTTCCCACTTAAACATAGTTTGAGCTTCTCCTGTCTTATTCTTAACCGGTTCAACAGTGCTTCTCCCTACTAGTGAAATCCTCCCTCTCCCCACTCCTGTTTCCAGACTCTGGCTCGATCACCATTGTTCATCCTCATCCTGGGAAGTGTACACTATGTAATGACAGCGCACTTTTTTTCCATACTTCTCGTCTACCAAAGACTAAATCGCACTCATTACTCAAGGAGACCCTTCTTCCATTTAAGAAGTATTTGTTGCAGGTCTGCTGTGATAGCGCCAGAGAAAAGAGGGAGGTTATGCCCCCTGCTCTGGTGAGTTGGCAATCTAGATTGTTCACTCATCTTTATCTGTGTTCCCTTGGATTCAACTGGTTGTGACTTTCACATGGTCACCCCTGCCTGTGCACGCAGAAGTGTTCCATGGTCATAAAAAACATATTTAATTTTAAAATGTTGACACTGAGTGACAGGTCTTGACTGTTTATTAAAATGACGTGGAGTTTTGAGTCTGTAAAGAAGCACACATTTGAGAATCGGCTCCTACCTTCTGGAAGCTTTACTTGGTCATAGATAATATGTTGTTCTGTCCCTCTTTGGGCTTTTTAAGAATTGCATTCCAGAATAAAATCATTAGTCATGTTTTTAATAACTACAGCAATGATCTAGATGTGATAATCCTTTATTAGCCATTATGATGTGCCAAAATGATGTGTGTGTATAAAGGAAAATTCCAGGGCTCAAGGAGAATGTATGAAGCACAGCTGGCCTAGTGTGGGAGTCAGGCCCTGGTCCCCGTGTGAATACATGGCAATATAGATTAGCTCTAGGGCAGCAGGTCAGAGGCAAGCAAAAGTGATTCTGTCAGAGGGAGCAGAACATAAAAGGGGACATAGGCTGTCTTGTAAGAAGGCCCATGAGACCTGACTGCAGAGAGCAAGGGGAATGGTTTGAGATGAGTCTGAAGAGGTGGGCTGAGGTTGGGTCATCAGGCCTTTGGAGCCACCTTGAGGACTCTGGCCTTTATCATACTGAGTTACCCATTGCCCAGTCTCTTTCACCTCTCACCATTATTCTCAAGGGCCCCCCAAATCCCATTTGTTGATCATTCTCGAGCACCAACCTTATGATTCCTTAGCCTCTCTCATTATTCTTTCACAGCTGCTGGCAATAGAGCAGATAGCGCAAAAATTGTTACTCTGTTCCATATGAAATTCTGCAGAGGGTGCTAAGGAAGGGGCCAAATAGGAAAAGCCTTAAAGAGCTGACATTTGTCCATCAGAATTTTTTTTAAAAAGACTTTATTTATGGGGCGCCTGGGTGGCTCAGTGGGTTAAGGCCTCTGCCTTTGGCTCAGGTCATGGTCCCAGGGTCCCAGGGTCTCTGCTCAGCAGGGAGCCTGCTTCCTCCTCTGCCTCTCTGCCTACTTGTGGTCTCTGTCTGTCAAATAAATAAATAAAATCTTTAAAATCTTTAAAAAAAAAGACTTTATTTATTTATTTTATTTAAGGGAGAGGAGGGACAGAAGGAGAAGAAGAGAATCTTCAGCAAGCTCCGCAAGTCTGATGTGGGACCAGATCTCACGACCCTGAGGATCCTGATCTGAGCCAAAGCCAAGAGTTGGATGCTTAACCCACTGAGCCACCCAGGTGTCCCTGTCCATCAGCATTTCAATAGGCAGACATGGGCATTGTAAAGCCATACCCAGATATTAATGTCATTCTGTGCAAAGTTGGCCAGCAGAGATTTTAACATAGGGGTGGGGATGTGATCAATTTGATCTCTTAGATACTTTTCAGAGATAATTTGGAGAATGAACTAGAGCAGGGAGGTACTTAGGTCACACATAAGGAGGACCTCAAACCCATGAACTGATTGGCAAAAAGAATGCTACATGGAAGAGATTTCCAAGGAGAAGGATCTGTAAGATTTAAGGAAAAGGAAAGCTAAGGGTGACTTACAAGAGTTCTTTCTTGGCTGAGAATATAAATAACAAGGCCAGCATAAGTGGTGGTAGAAGAAGGATCCATTTGGGGGTGAAAAAGGATAATTAAATTGGTGAGGAAGAAGAAAGAAGGATCAGTGGGCTTTGGCATAGATTAAGTTTAAAGTGTCTGATTAACAGGAAATCCACTCTATCTTTAATTTCCCAACCCTCCTTTCTTCTCATATTTCTCTCTCTAATATTTCATCATTAACTCATTTCAGTCTGTTGTAGGACTTTGGCTGGCATTTCTAATTTCGATCTCTCTTCTGAACTCCAGATAATGCATTTCCGGGTTCCTGCTGCACATCTACACCAGAATGCCCTGGGAGACCTCAAGTTCAACGTGTTTTATTGAAATACTTCAGTCATTCCCAAATCCATTTCTTCACAAAAAACCTCTCTCTCAGCTAAGGTATCCCCTTTTATCTGTTCCCTCAGACCCAAAGCCAAGGTGTTAGTTTCAGTGCCTCTTCTATCACCACATCTAAACCACAGTCAAGTTCAGGCGATTATGTTTCCATGAGTGGTTTCACTCTGGTTCCCTTCTTCCCCATTTAGGCCACTATTGTCTTAGATTGTGCCTTCATTATATCTCAGCTGTCCTCCCTACCACCACTCCTGCATGTGGATGGCCAACCCATTCTCCCAATGCTCAGATCTAAGCATGCTTCTGCTGGGCAAACAGCCACAATGAAACCGCACATACATACACCTTTAATTCTCCTGTGTCTCAAATTTTCCTGTTTTCACAGACTGTGTTCTTTCAAGCTTTGGCTCCAGCCTACTTTTCCCTCTCTTTTTCCACCATAGTATTTCTTACACCCAGTGCTTCATGCAAAATCAACTCCTTATAGTTTTTCTCTCTGATTAAATGATCCGACCTCTGGAACTTACATGATATCTGGATCACTGCTCAGAGCACTATGGGACTCTGCAATTACATTTGTGTTTTGAATTAAGGTGAAAATAGCTATGTCATAGTGGATAGGGGACTTCGTCTTTTTTTTTTCTTAGAGGTGAAACAAAACAGCAATGAAAAAGGTGTAAGATTTATAATTTTTTTTATAGGCTCACTAACATTTAAAAATAGATTTTTTTTTTTTTTTTAGTTTGGGCTTAGTTTCATATTTTTTTAATTAATTTTATGTTTTATAAACATATAATATATTTTTCCCCCAGGGGTACAGGTCTGTGAATCGCCAGGTTTACACACTTCACAGCACTCACCATAGCACATACCCTCCCCAATGTCCATAACCCCACCCTCCCTCTCCCAACCCCCCTCCCCCCAGCAACCCTCAGTTTGTTTTGTGAGATTAAGAGTCACTTATGGTTTATCTCCCTCCCAATCCCATCTTGCTTCATTTACTCTTCTCCTACCCCCTTAACCCCCCATGTTGCATCTCCTCTCCCTCATATCAGGGAGATCATATGATAGTTGTCTTTCTCCGATTGACTTATTTCGCTAAGCATGATACCCTCTAGCTCCATCCACGTTGTCGCAAATGGCAAGACTTCATTTCTTTTGATGGCTGCATAGTATTCCATTGTGTATATATACCACATCTTCTTTATCCATCTGTCTGTTGGTGGACATCTAGGTTCTTTCCATAGTTTGGCTATTGTAGACATTGCTGCTATAAACATTCGAGTGCACATGCCCCTTCAGATCACTACGTTTGTATCTTTAGGGTAAATACCCAGCAGTGCAATTGCTGGGTCATAGGATAGTTCTATTTTCAACATTTTGAGGAACCTCCATGCTGTTTTCCAGAGTGGTTGCACCAGCTTGCATTCCCACCAACAGTGTAGGAGGGTTCCCCTTTCTCCGCATCCTTGCCAGCATCTGTCATTTCCTGACTTGTTAATTTTAGCCATTCTGACTGGTGTGAGGTGGTATCTCATTGTGGTTTTGATTTGTATTTCCCTGATGCCAAGTGATATGGAGCACTTTTTCATGTGTCTGTTGGCCATCTGGATGTCTTCTTTGCATAAATGTCTGTTCATGTCTTCTGCCCATTTCTTGATTGGATTATTTGTTCTTTGGGTGTTGAGTTTGCTAAGTTCTTTATAGATTCTGGACACTAGCCCTTTATCTGATATGTCGTTTGCAAATATCTTCTCCCATTCTGTCAGTTGTCTTTTGGTTTTGTTAACCGTTTCCTTTGCTGTGCAAAAGCTTTTGATCTTGATAAAATCCCAATAGTTCATTTTTGCCCTTGCTTCCCTTGCCTTGTGGCAATGTTCCTAGGAAGATGTTGCTGTAGCTGAGGTCAAAGAGGTTGCTGCCTGTGTTCTCCTCAAGGATTTTGATGGATTCCTTGCTCACATTGAGGTCCTTCATCCATTTTGAGTCTATTTTCGTGTGTGGTGTAAGGAAATGATCCAATTTCATTTTTCTGCATGTGGCTATCCAATTTTCCCAACACCATTTATTGAAGAGGCTGTCTTTTTTCCATTGGACATTCTTTCCTGCTTTGTCGAAGATTAGTTGACCATAGAGTTGAGGGTCTATTTCTGGGCTCTCTATTCTGTTCCATTGATCTATGTGTCTGTTTTTGTGCCAGTACCATGCTGTCTTGATGATGACAGCTTTGTAATAGAGCTTGAAGTCCGGAATTGTGATGACACCAATGTTGGCTTTCTTTTTCAATATTCCTTTGGCTATTTGTGGTCTTTTCTGGTTCCATATAAATTTTAGGATTATTTGTTCCATTTCTTTGAAAAAAAAAATGGAACTTTGATAGGAATTGCATTAAATGTGTAGATTGCTTTAGGTAGCATAGACATTTTCACAATATTTATTCTTCCAATCCAGGATCATGGAACATTTTTCCATTTCATTGTGTCTTCCTCAATGTCTTTCATGAGTACTTTATAGTTTTCTGTGTATAGATTCTTAGTCTCTTTGGTTAGGTTTATTCCTAGGTATCTTATAGTTTTGGGTGCAATTGTAAATGGGATGGACTCCTTAATTTCTGTTTCTTCTGTCTTGTTGTTGGTGTAGAGAAATGCGACTGATTTCTGTGCATTGATTTTATATCCTGACACTTTACTGAATTCCTGTACAAGTTCTAGCAGTTTTGGAGTGGAGTCTTTTGGGTTTTCCACATATAGTATCATATCATCTGTGAAGAGTGATAGTTTGACTTCTTCTTTGCCGATTTGGATGCCTTTAATTTCTTTTTTGCTGTCTGATTGCTGAGGCTAGGACTTCTAGTACTATGTTGAATAGCAGTGGTGATAACAGACATCGCTGCCGTGTTCCTGACCTTAGAGGAAAAGCTTTCAGTTTTTCTCCATTGAGAATGATATTTGTGGTGTGTTTTTCATAGATGGCTTTGATGATATTGAGGTATGTGCCTTCTATCCCTACACTTTGAAGAGTTTTGATCAGGAAGGGATGCTGTACTTTGTCAAATGCTTTTTCAGCATCTATTGAGAGTATCATATGGTTCTTGTTCTTTCTTTAATTAATGTGCTGTATCACATTGATTGATTTGCGGATGTTGAACCAAACTTGCAGCCCTGGAATAAATCCCACTTGGTCGTGGTGAATAATCCTTTTAATGTACTGTTGAATCCTATTGGCTAGTATTTTGGTGAGAATTTTTGCATCTGTGTTCATCAAGGATGTTGGTCTGTAGTTCTCTTTTTTGATGGGATCCTTGTCTGGTTTTGGGATCAAGGTGATGCTGGCCTCATAAAATGAGTTTGGAAGTTTTCCTTCCATTTCTATTTTTTGGAACAGTTTCAGGAGACTAGGAATTAGTTCTTCTTTAAATGTTTGATAGAATTCCCCCGGGAAGCCATCTGGCCCTCGGCTTTTGTTTGTTTGGAGATTTTTGATGACTGTTTCAATCTCCTTACTGGTCATGGGTCTGTTCAGGCTTTCTATTTCTTCCTGGTTCAGTTGTGGTAGTTTATATGTCTCTAGGAATGCATCCATTTCTTCCAGATTGTCAAATTTGTTGGCATAGAGTTGCTCATAATATGTTCTTATAATTGTCTGTATTTCTTTGGTGTTAGTTGTGATCTCTCCTCTTTCATTCATGATTTTATTTATTTGGGTCCTTTCTCTTTTCTTTTTGATAAGTCTGGCCAGGGGTTTATCAACCTTATTCATTCTTTCAAAGAACCAGCTCCTAGTTTCATTGATTTGTTCTATTGTTTTTTTGGTTTCTATTTCATTGATTTCTGCTCTGATCTTTATGATTTCTCTTCTCCTGCTGGGTTTAGGGTTTCTTTCTTGTTCTTTCTCCAGCTCCTTTAGGTGTAGGGTTAGGTTGTGTACCTGTGACCTTTTTTGTTTCTTGAGAAAGGCTTGTACCGCTATATATTTTCCTCTCAGGACTGCCTTTGTTGTGTCCCACAGATTTTGAACCGTTGTATTTTCATTATCATTTGTTTCCATGAATTTTTTCAATTCTTCTTTAATTTCCTGGTTGACCCATTCATTCTTTAGAAGGATGCTGTTTAGTCTCCATGTATTTGGGTTCTTTCCAAATTTCCTCTTGCGATTGAGTTCTAGCTTCAGAGCATTGTGGTCTGAAAATATGCAGGGAATGATCCCAATCTTTTGATACTGGTTGAGACCTGATTTAGGACCGAGGATGTGATCTATTCTGGAGAATGTTCCATGAGCACTAGAGAAGAATGTGTATTCTGTTGCTTTGGGATGAAATGTTCTGAATATATCTGTGATATCCATCTGGTCCAGTGTGTCATTTAAGGCCTTTATTTCCTTATTGATCTTTTGCTTGGATGATCTGTCCATTTCCGTGAGGGGAGTGTTAAAGTCCCCTACGATTATTGTATTATTGTTGATGTGTTTCTTTGATTTTGTTATTAATTGGTTTATATAGTTGGCTGCTCCCACGTTAGGGGCATAGATATTTACAATTGTTAGATCTTCTTGTTGGACAGATCCTTTGAGTATGATATAGTGTCCTTCCTCATCTCTTATTATAGTCTTTGGCTTAAAATCTAATTGATCTGATATAAGGATTGCCAGTCCTGCTTTCTTCTGATGTCCATTAGCATGGTAAATTCTTTTCCACCCCCTCACTTTAAATCTGAAGGTGTCTTTGGGTTTAAAATGAGTTTCTTGTAGGCAGCATATAGATGGGTTTTGTTTTTTTATCCATTCTGATACCCTGTGTCTTTTGATTGGGGCATTTAGCCCATTAACATTCAGGGTAACTATTGAGAGATATGAATTTAGTGCCATTTTATTGCCTGTAAGGTGACTGTTATTGTATATTGTTTCTGTTCCTTTCTGATCTACTACTTTTAGGCTCTCTCTTTGCTTAGAGGACCCCTTTCAATATTTCCTGTAGAGCTGGTTTGGTGTTTGCAAATTCTTTCAGTTTTTGTTTGTCCTGGAAGCTTTTAATCTCTCCTTCTATTTTCAATGATAGCCTAGCTGGATATAGTATTCTTGGCTGCATGTTTTTCTCATTTAGTGCTCTGAATATATCATGCCAGCACTTTCTGGCCTGCCAGGTCTCTGTGGATAAGTCTGCTGCCAATCTAATATTTTTACCATTGTATGTTACCGACTTCTTCTCCTGGGCTGCTTTCAGGATTTTCTCTTTGTCACTAAGACTTGTAAATTTTACTATTAGGTGACGGGGTGTGGACCTATTCTTATTGATTTTGAGGGGGATTCTCTGCATCTCCTGGATTTTGATGCTTGTTCCCTTTGCCATATTGGGGAAATTCTCTCCAATAATTCTCTCCAATATATCTTCTGCTCCCCTCTCTCTTTCTTCTTCTTCTGGAATCCCAATTATTCTAATGTTGTTTCGTCTTATGGTGTCACTTATCTCTCGAATTCTGCCCTTGTTGTCAAGTAGCTGTTTGTCCCTCTTTTGCTCAGCTTCTTTATTCTCTGTCATTTGGTCTTCTATATCGCTAATTCTTTGTTCTGCCTCATTTATCCTAGCAGTGAGAGCCTCCATTTTTGATTGCACCTCATTAATAGCTTTTTTTATTTCAACTTGATTAGATTTTAGTTCTTTTATTTCTCCAGAAAGGGCTTTTATATCTCCCAAGAGGGTTTCTCTAATATATTCCATGCCTTTTTTGAGCCCAGCTAGAACCTTGAGAATCGTCATTCTGAACTCTAGATGTGACATATTACCAATGTCTGTATTGATTAGGTCCCTAGCCTTTGGTACTGCCTCTTGTTCTTTTTTTTTGTGGTGAATTTTTCTGCCTTGTCATTTGGTCCAGATAAGAGTATATGAAGGAACAAGTAAAATACTAAAAGGGTGGCAATGACCCCAGGAAAATATGCTTTAGCCAAATCAGAAGAGATCCCAAATCGTGGGGTTGGGGGGGGCGAAAGACAGAAAAAAGAGATTAACAAAGAAAAAAAAAAAAGAAAAAAGAAAAAAGAAACAAATAAAAAAAGAAAACCAATAATGAAAAAATATAAAAAGGAAAAAAAAATATATATATATTAGATAAACTAGTTAAAAAACATTAAAAAAAGAAAAGGGTAAAAGTTAAAAAAAATTAGCAGAAGAAGAGAAAAAAAATTGAAAAAGAAAAAAAAATTAAATTAACTGCAAGGCTAAAGAATTATGGAGAGAAAGCCATGAGTTCCGTGCTTTGCTTTCTCCTCCTCTGGAATTCCGCTGCTCTCCTTGGTATTGAAACTGCACTCTCGTAAGTGAACTTGGTCCTGGCTGGGTTTCTTGTTGATCTTCTGGGGGAGGGGCCTGTTGTAGTGATTCTCAAGTGTCTTTGCCCCAGGCGGAGTTGCACCGCCCTTACCAGGGGCCGGGCTGAGTAATCCGCTCAGGTTTGCTTTCGGGAGCTTTTGTTCCCTGAGCGCTTTCCGTAGAGTTCCGGAGGACGGGAATGAAGATGGCGGCCTCCCAGTCTCCGGCCCGGAGGAGCCGAGAGCCCAGGGCCCCACTCCTCAGTGCGCCCTCAGAGAACAGCGCCCAATTACTCCCGTCACCCTGGCCTCCGGCCGCGCTCCGAGCTGACTGAGCCTGCGACCGGTTCAAGGTAACCCCGAGCTGAGAGTCACTCCTTGGCTCTGTCTCTGTAGCCGGCTTCCCTGTTCTAATACCTGCAAGCTCTGCGACACTCAGACACCCCCGATCCTTCTGTGACCCTGCGGGACCTGAGGCCACGCTAATGCCGCGTGGGCTTCACCCCGGTTAAGCCTCTGGAGCGATGTCCCTCAGCGGAACAGACTTTTAAAAGTCCTGATTTTGTGCTCCGTTGCTCTGCTGCTTGCCGGGAGCCGGCCCCTACCCCTGCGGTCTGTCTTCCCGTCGCTTTGGATTCACTTCTCCGCCAGTCCTGCCTTTCAGAAAGTGGTTGATTTTCTGTTTCTAGAATTGCTGTTCTTCTTCTCTTCAATCTCCGGTTGGAGTTGGAGGTGTTTGCAATCTTTAGATAAGCTATCTAGCTGATCTCCCGCAACCTGAAGTAGTCTCAGCTGCTACTTCTCCGCCATCTTGACTCCTCCCCCTAAAAATAGATTTGAAAGATACTCTTATGACATATGTCCCTCATCAGAGAGAAGGAAAAGTTTTACCTTGAGGCTCAAGTTAAAGTAGAGTAGAACCCTCAGGTTCTCATCATTTTCTTTGTTTATAAGTAACTCTGTAGATTTGAACACATTTGTTTATAGGGAAACATGGGCAGCTGAAGGAATGTATTACTCTGGAAACTATTATTTGTTATTCTAATCATTCAATTTTCTTTTCTTCTTTTTTAAACTGTAATATATAGAAATCTACTCTGTTTCTTTTATGAGGAAGTCAAAATTATTAATTAGATCATGCCTGATATGTGCTTTGATCACTTAAAAAATTCAATATGTACAAATACAATTTTATGTGTCCTCAGATAGTTGAGGTAAAAATTCAGAGAAGGGGAATACTAAATCTCCAAACCTCATTTTAGGACATTTAGCTTCAACTTTTCTTCCACACTAAATATTGTATTTCTATTATAATAGTGGAATGATTCATTTTTTAACCTCTTTTCCTCTCAGAGTAAGGTAAATATACAACTATAAAAGAAAATTAGAAATAATGACAGCAACAAAGATCATCAGTATTATAAAGATTGGATATTCAGATATTGATCAAGTTGACTCTAACTACCAGCTTCCATTTAAACAAATATTTTGGCTCATTTTCCTCATTTCTGTTGAGGGATATTTCTTTAGAATTGGGATATTCAGGATCTTCATTTCTTGGCTGCATAAAAAGTGGAAAAGTGGAATGACTTGTCCAATATCCCATCCAATATCTGGTAGCATTGCTGTAGTGTCACAGACAGGTACCTGGGTGAGTAGTAATTTCTAACTTAGTAGCGGGGGGACATGTGAGGTTCCCTTGAATAGTCGGGTTTGGGTCCAAGATGGGGAGGGAGTTCATTAATGATCATGATGTGTCTCATACTGCCGCCCGGTTTAGATTACCCCGAATGCTCCTCTTTTGACTTTCTTCTCTGAGCTTCTGCATTGATGATGGAGGCAGAGATGGTAGTGAGTTTGTCACCAGAGTTTGTGATTCCCCCTGAAGTTCCAGAGAACAGCCTTTCATCCATGATATGATTCAGATTATATTTAAAAACCAAAGTTTGGCTGAATGAATAAGTTGGAGTCTAAAGATCCTTTGTCTTTTTTAATCTCTTGAGGATGGTCAGCTCGTTATCTTAGGAACAGTCAATATTTTGCATTTTTTTTTCTTTTTTAAGGATTAGTCTAAGGAGAGTGATGAACTTCTCATATAGCTGAAGCTATATATTCGTTTAACAAGAGTCTCTTATTAAAAACTGCCTTGAAACAAGTTCTCAGTAAAAATGTATACTTGTTTAGGAAAATAAATTAATCATACACACTGACTTTAATATTGTAATTAGGTGTATAGATAGATGGATCATCGATGTGATACTCACACTTATTGGTAATGAATACATCATTCATGATCACTGATACCGTGAGGATCTCACTCCGTTCTTATTAATGCTTTATTGTGGAAAGGTGGAAAGTTCATTAGACCCTATGTGTGTGTGTGTGTGTGTGTATGTGTGTGTATTTTTTATAGGTTAAGTTAATGTTTCTACATTTTCTTTCTTAGTTGTTTTCTCAACATACAACCTAGTTCTTTTACAGGTTTAGAAAGGATAAGGGATGGTGCTGGAGGGAGAAACTGAATTGCAAGAGGGAGCCTTGGGGTCATGTGAGGGAAAGGGGTAGGGGACAGAGAGAAGGGAAGCTCACTGGATATGAGGATGAGACCTGAGAGCAGCCTGAGGGGCATTTGAGGTCATTACCTTACCAGTTACCTCTCGTCACTTCTTCAGTATCATTACAAAAAATTCAAAAGTTAGTAGCAAGCAAGGTCAAGCAGGACTAGAGATGGATGCTGTTTTCTTTCCATCACAGGAAGATCTTCTTTCCTTCACTCAGCCCTTTATTGCTTTTCTTGCTCTTCCCCTTTTCAGCTCTGTTTCATCTTTCCATTGCTTGAAGCTATTGTTTGTGTTGTCTGTGGGGTGGAAACAATGACTCTGATTTGAGAACCAGAGCCCTGGTCATATACGAGTGAGCACAAAAGTGGCTATATCCCTGGCTTCGAAAACAATTAATCTGGCAGGCAAACACCCATGGAAGAATCTTTCAAAAGAATAAAAAAGAAAGAAAAGAAGAAAAACAGAATAAACACTTTGTTCCAATATATTCTCTAACTTCAAGGGTGATTTACTAAATCAACAAAACCAGTCAAAATGAGACTTCTATAACATCTCATTTTGTTCTGATCCATTTGAGGAAAAAACTCACTAATTTCTACAGTACTTCTTTCTCCAACAGATTATTTGTGTGCAAAATTCACAAGTATATATTAAGTTGTTCAGGACCGTTGAGTATTTGGTAGGGGGGTGAGCAATGTGGATTCTATCTTGCCCTGCTGTTTAGTTTTAATGCCAAATTGTTTTATGGAAATCATATTGTCCCAACTCACTCATGCAGAATCTATTTGGTTGGAGGTCACATTGGTTTACATTAATATTATTTTCATTTTTGAATAAATCAGGATCTTTTCAGTGGTTTAATAGTCCGTCTCAAGGAAGCTTTGTTCCATATATACCTCAAAGGCTCATAGGACTATTATTTTTCATGTGTGATATGTTTATTTGTGTTGGTTTGCATGGATATAGCAATGATTTGCCTGGGGAAATGAGGAGATTTGTTAAAGCATTCATCTCTGTTTAGCATGGTAATGAATGTTTTCTCCTTAGTAAACATAAATTCCTATGAAGAAATTCAGTGGATGGTATTGGTCATATCTTCAATTTTGAATATGCTCATTTCCTGCCATATTTCTTTCAATTATGTTCTGACTGTTCAATTCCCCTCTGCTGAAATCATTCTTAAAGATGGAATCCTCTTGGCCTATGAAAGCAAACAGAAGGTGTCTTTTCTTCAAAACATAAGAGCAAAGCAACTCAGATAAAGGATCTGTGAGAATAGAAAATGAATCTTCAAAATTAATCTAGAAGCAGGAGATAGATCAAATGTTTCCAATTTATCCTGGAATTTGACATATGGCCTATTTACAATAAAAGATAATTGGGGTCAAACCCAATGGCCTTGTGGATTCTTTTGGCCACCCACCTCGCTTGGGGTCGACTTCACAGTGTCAGGTAGCAGGTGTTACGGATGGGCAACTAGAACCAAACTCATGTTTTTAACTCATTTTCTGTAGGAAACATCCATGTTTTTTTTTTTTTTTAAACTTTCTGTATTGCTTAGCCTAAACACTGTAAGAGTTTCATACCACTATCACTAGGATCATGAACCCCTACTTGCTTCCACCTCCTATTTGAATTTAAATTACCTCACTAGATAGAATCTTTTACCACTTGTGTTAAGTATTAGGGTTTTTGTGAGATATTGAAGGAGAAGGAAATGTAAAATTCTGATCTCTGAAAAATTTCCTTTATTTGAAAGATGCTACTGGATGAATAAATATTTTTGCTAAGCTGTTTTGGTGAAAGGTTGCCTCTAGTACTAAGTCCTGCATTCCCCTCTTCCATTAGGCAAAATAAAAACAACAACAAAATCTAGTGCCACCTTTATCTTATCATTAAATAGGATATTCAAAGAGCTACTGACAATGGGAAAATTGACTTTCCTCGAAACTTCTATACATCATAGAGATAGGCTGTTCATATAGCTATGGTTTAGAAGTATACAAGTCAGGGGAAATGTGTGCAGTGTGTGTGTGTGTGTGTGGTGTGTGTGGGGGGGTGTTGTATGTAATTACTAGAACTGCTACCAGCCACTGAGGCAAGAATGACTCCAAAGGATATTTGGGGCTAGTAAACATTAATCTCTCTCTCTTTTTTTAAGATTTTATTTATTTATTTATCAGAGAGAGAGACAGAGAGAGAGAGAGAGCGAGCCACACACAAGCAGGCAGAGGCGGAGACAGAAGCAGGCTCCCTGCTGAGCAAGGAGCCTGATGTGGGACTGGATCCCAGGACCCTGGGATCATGACCTGAGCCAAAAGCAGTGGCTTAACCAACTAAGCCACCCAGACATCCCAGTAAACATTAATTTCATCACAACCTCTGCCCTTTCAAAGCAGTACCATTGGGCTAGCCTTTAGTTGTGGTGATGCTACCCTGTGCCCATTTGCAGAAGTGCTTACTCCTTGATCCAGCCTCAATGTGTTCACTTCTGTGTATACATATTTAGTTCTGAGAATCCTTGGCTTTGCCATTTCCTAATAGAGGTGTGAAGATTTTAAGTGAGTTAGCTTTAAATATAAGATCTGAAAGAAAAGATCTGATATGAATACAAAGTATCTCCCACGATATTTTAAGCTAGTTGCTTTTCCTTTGAACTTCAAAGTTTATTGATTCCATGCTTAATAATGAACTTATATATGGTATAATTTTTATTGAATGTGAATGAACACTTAATAGGAAAGTTTAGCTGGCATCATCCTTTTCTTCCTGTTTACATTTTAATTCATTTAACACGTTTAAAAATGTCTACTAGTGAGTTGGAAAAATAGCTTTCATGCTGCTACCTCCTTCCTTTACCTCAGAGCAGACATTACCAATCAGTCACCTGCAGTCTCTCTTGGTGGAGTCTAATTGTGAATTCATAAACTTTCTCAGTGTGCTTCCGCAGGCAGACACTGCCGCTAATGTGGAGGTAGGAAATAAGACTTATTTGTCATTCCTAATCTGTTATTTACTCAGCACTGTTCAAGGTATTATAGAGAAACATGAGTATATAGTGTAATTCTTTAAGGAACTTATAATCTACTTAAGGAAAACCAAAAACAGATGAAACAATTAGAGAGCAGCATAAGGCTTCAAAATTAAATTTAAAATGAATTGTAATCAGAAGAGGGAGATATTTTAATCATCTGGCATATATGTAACCCAATAGCATGATAATATTTTGTTTATTCTGATCTAGTAGTTCTACAGTTGATCGGTCCATTTCTTCAATTTATTGACAACACCCGACATTCAGAACATCTCTGTGTCCTAGCACACAATTTCTTACGCATTTTGAAGATGATTTTGTTTTCTTGGTTTCTTTGTGTTCGTTTCATTTCAGGATTAACTTGGCTGGAGATCAGAAGATAGCCTAATCAAACATTGCAATGTGTTGATAAATCTCAAGGACTTCAAGTGTTAATGTTCTGTAAAGAGCTAGCTAATGAGAAGTTGAACTTAAAATCTCCTTAAATCAGATTAATTTGGAATTTGTAATAATTTAATCAGGCCCTGGGTGGGTGGTTACCAGTATTTTAAGTATCTGAGAGGACTTAGAAAGGACTTAGTAAATAAAGTTATAAGATAAATTCCTTAATTATGCAAGAGAAATATTTCAAACAATTTAGAAGTATCTACATTACATTTTACAGAATATTTGCACATAAGAATAATTGCACATAATCAGAGACTTTCCTTTTAAATACTCTCTTGATATGGTAATTTTAAGTTTTTCTACTCGTTAGCAGACTATGCGCTTCTCCAGGCATTTTTTTCTTGGCCTCATTCAAATTCTCTTTGTACTTAGAAACAATATCACATTTCATTAAAAAATTTGTAACTCAGAAATTATGTAAATTCATTGACTTCTTATATACTGTGAGATACTACTTTGGTGTTGGTGGAGTATTTTCCTTTAAAAAATTAATTTTCCCATCATACTTTAAGCTCCAAGAAGAGGCACTTAATCTTAAAGGTCCTTTGGAACCTTTTCCAGTGTTCTGGTTGACCTGTGTATATACTGATTTCACCTGGAAATCAGGTGTCTTCAAATTGGAAATCTAGCTGTGGGGGTGCCTGGGTGGCTAGGTAGGTTAGTGTCTGCCTTCAGCTCAGGTCATGATCCAGGGTCTTGGTATTGAGCCCTGATCAGACTCCTTGCTCTGTGGGGAGCCTGCTTCTCCCTCTCCCTCTGCCATGCCCCTCCCCACCAGTCATGCTCTCTACCTCTCAAATAAATAAAAAATAAATAAATAATCTTAAAAAATCAATCAATCAATCAATCAATCAATCTAGTTGGAGTTATGGTCCTAGCTCCACTTCCTTCAGGAGTGAAGTTGTAGAAAAAGTATGAACTTTGAAGTCAATCAGACCTGAGACCAAATCTCTGGTTGGCCACTTACCCTCTAGGTGTATAAATGTAGGAACTTCATTTATTTCCTCATTTATGAAAAGAAGATGATTCCTATATCATGGGGAGTTAAGTCAAGATTTAGTATAATTACTTTTCTAAAGAATTTCACATTGGGCTTGTATATTGGTTAATATATACTGATTTGGTTAACATATATTTGGTTAATATATATTGATTTAGTTAATATTGAATTGGTTAATAAATATAGATCTACACAGATCTATATACATATATATATATTCATTTCCTTATTTACAAAATGAGGATAATACCTACTTCACAGCATTCCAAAACCAACACAATGCTTAGCATAAGACTCAGTAAATATTAATTCCTTTTCTCTTATTTTACCTACCACTTTATCATCAAACTAGGTCCAAGTAAGAGGAAATGTAGCACTAATGGAAACAATATTGTGAAATATTAATACTTTTTCAATTACCAGTATTTGGGCCTTGAAATCATTTTCTTTTCTGGTCTCATATATAAAACCAGAAGAAATAGATGATTAACTACAAAATTATATTTTAAGATGCATGTTCATATGATGGTAGTCAGGAGTCTAGAATCTAGTATAGTAGAAAGTTAGAGTCAGACAGTTCTATATTTAAATCTTGAGTATGAATGACTTAAATTCTGATTCCATTCTTTGGCTTTTTCACTTGATAAGTGGGTGAGCCTCCAAAGTCCCTCTGAATCTGAGTCCTCATCTATAAATGTCAGGATAATGCCCTATCTTACAAAGTTGCTATTAGGAGTAAATGAAAAAGTTATATAAAATATCTAGAGCACTACTGTTCAGTGTAGAACTCACCTCAATGAAGCAAATGTTCTCTCTGTTCTGACCAATATGGTAGACACTAGCTACATAGGGTAATTAAGCACTTGAAATGTTGCTAGGGCAACCAAGAAACTCAATTTTAAATTTTATTTAATTTTAAGTAATTTAAATTTAAAGTACTAATTACTTAATAAATGCTTATGAGTCTCCCTTTTGTGGTCTTTCGTATCTTATATTTACTTATTGGTATAAAGTTTTAGAAGTCTTATACTTGAACATAAATGCTATAGATTGAAAGTCTCTGCCGCCCCCATCAATACTTATGTTGAAACCTAATCTGCAGTGTCATGGTATTAGGAGGTAGGGCCTTCATGTGGTGATGGGGTCTGAGAATGGGTCCTTCATGAATGAGATTAGTGCTCTTATAAAAGAGAATCCAGACAGATCCCTCACCCTTTCCATCAAGTGAAGACACAGTGAAGAAATCACTGTTTATGAACCAGGAAGTCGGCTCCCTCTAGACACCAAATCTCATGGTTCTTTGGTCTTGGACTTGTCAGGCTCCAGAATCATGAGAAATCAATTTCTGTTTTTTATAAGCCATGCAGTATGTGGTATTCTGCTATAGAGGCCAAAGGAACAAAGACAGTAGAGAATAAATAACGTATAATCCATAGATTATTTTCTGTTTGATCCTTCTCCCATACACAAAGCAGGATCCTAGAGGAGTTTATGTGACTGAAAAGGCTGATTAGGTAGGCAATGCCCAGGGGAGAAAATGAAGGTAACAATGGGCAGGTCATGCAAGTATGTTAATCCAAAGAGGCAGAGTCCAATAATGAATGGAGGAGTACAAACCAGGGACAATGATGAACGTGGAGGAATTCCCTAATCACGGGGCTTTTTATGGTTGAATGTGGAATTAGGAAGGCCAGGTCTTCTCAGGTGGAGCATTCACTGATTTGGGGACTCAGGACCAGACACCAGCAAGAACTGAGAACTGGATAAATTTTGATTAACAAGAGCCTAGAAAATTGAAAATATTTCTCCAAAGTCACACAAGTAAGTGGTCACCGATAGATCAAGAGTTAGCATTTCTTTCAAATGAACTGTTATTGGACAGACATAAAAATAGGCCCTTGGTTTTTACTGATGATCACCATGTTCACAAAAGTCATTCCAAGGAGCAATGCAAAAGCAATGACATCAGCAAATAACAAAGGAAGTTCTTTATGGAATAATTAATTACAGAAATTGTAGCCATGCAATGGCTCAAACTTCCCTAATTCCCAAATCTAATTTTTATAATCCTATCAGCAGTATCATCTTACGTTTCCAGTGAACAATCTAATAGTAAAGAATGATAGTCAGATATAAAATTATCAAGACTTGACTGCCTTTACAAAAAGCATTAGAAAGCATTTACTGGCATGTTACAAAATATCATAAATAATTAAAATACATCTACTTATTAAAATATCAGAATGGATAGTGATATATCGTCTAGTTGTTTATTTCCTCATGGTCATTTTTAAAATTCGATAACTTCCAGAAGTTAATTGTCATTAATGCAAAATGGAAAAACATATGTGATTAATGAGTTGAAGAAAGAAAAAACGGGGCATTGATTGTATATTTTACTGAAAGACGGGAATACCAATTAAAGTCTGCTTTAGAAAAACACCATTCAGGAATGAGTCAACATTTTGCTACCACTCCTTCTAGAGATAGTTACTTAAGTTCTACTTTTGAGTGAATTACTGTTGTCTTCAACTTTGAAATGTTAGTTGAATCTAAGTCTCTGTGAAAAACCATCAACGTGAAATTTAAACTTGGAACTTCAAATACCTTTTCATTTGTTTTAAAATTAGTAGCTTCAGTCAACACAGAACATGTAATCCAACCCTGACAAGCTGTGAATCAAGAAACTCTGATGGATTTGCAAATTATTTCTCCCGACTATGGATAACATGTAGCATTTGATTTTGAGCATGTATGAACATGTTAAACACCTGTGTATTTGAAGTCACGAGTACATGTACATAGAATTTTAAGTTGAAAGAGACACCTAATATCACCCAGGCCAGCTTTCAAAGTTCACTGATAAGACCTAGAGCCATGTTTCTCAAAATTTAGCGTGCATATAAATCACCTTGAGATCTTGTTAACATGCAGGTTATGATGCTGGGGTTCTAATAAGCTCCCAGGTGATGCAAATACTGCTCTTGGTAGAACCAGACGTAGAACAGCAGAAGCCTAGAGAACTGAAGGACTTGTCCAAAGTCACAGGAGCCAGAAGAATGAGGATTAAAGTTTCTGTCCCTTTCCTTCCCTCTTCCTTCCCCTCCCCGCCCTTTATAAAAATTTTATTACATGTGGCACAATAATTAAGAGTACAAACTTTTAAGCAACCTAGCTTCAAATCCTACCTTCACCACTTACCTTGCTGTGATCTGGCACAAGTCATCTAACCTTTCTTTTCCCTCTGTTTCTTCTTTTGTAAAATGGAGGAAAAAATAATAAAACACAACTTATTAGGTGACATTAAGAACAAAACGATTCATGTATGGTAATTAGAATAATGCTGGTAAGTAATAGGCATTTAATAAATGTTAGCCTCTGTAATTATGATTATGATCAGTATCCCATTCTTTCTGCCATCTGGCAGTCCCTCACTCCAGCAACCTAGGAAAGAGACTATGTAGGAATAATATTAGTTGGTTGTCTTCTTGGTGGAGAAGATCAGAAGCATGGATAACAATCTAAATTATTTTTGGCTGAGGCGACTGTTTTGATAATGCAATTATATTTGAGTGGGACAGTGTTTGAAGTATTAGGAATTCATTTCAGATGATCAGGAGCTGATTCTGGTGAATGGAAATGCTGGCCAGTATTTCTGCAAAGTCACTCCATCTTTCTCCATCCTGAGAAGAGATGGCCCCTTTTGACTGATGTAAAGAACTTTTTTCCAGTCTTTTATTAAATATAGGTAGTGATTGTGTTTTTTCAAGGGCATTTGACAGTATGTAAACTAGAGTCAGAGGAGCTGTCAATCGATCTAAATAACGTATTTACTGCTACTGAAGTTCAGGACACACCACCCCAAACATGCCACTTTGGCATGTTGATTATTTTGAGCAGAAACACAGATGTTTAGAAGCCACTGATGCAGGAAAGACTCTGTGACCTACCCTTTTCTACCTAGAAACAGGCCATAAATTTTCCCATAAGAAAGTCGTCACTCTCCCCCACCCCACCCCATCCTTATCCCCAGCGACAGGGACTGGATGCTGAAATGGATCTATACATTTACTAACATAACCCTTGTCTTCACTAGTAGTCCCTACCCCACATGTCTCCTAGTCACTTCCTTGTCATTGACTATCCCCAGCCCAACTCCTTTGACTTGTCAATTTTTCACAATGGTATTGCTTTCTCCTCTAAAATGTGAATACTTCCTGCTCTGGTCACTTCTTCAGGTCTTCATTCTCTCGTGAAAGCTCTCATGTACGTGTAAGAATTTAATAAAATGTGTATGCTTTCCTCCTGTTTTTTTTTTTTTTTAAAGATTTTATTTATTTATTTGACAGACAGAGATCACAAGTAGGCAGAGAGGCAGGCAGAGAGAGAGAGGGAAGCAGGCTCCCTGCTGAGCAGAGAGCCCAATGTGGGACTCAGCCCCAGGACCCTGAGATCAGGGCCCGAGCCGAAGGCAGAGGCTTTAACTCACTGGACCACCCAGGCACCCCTGCTTTCCTCCTGTTAATCTATCTTTTGTCAGTTTAATTCTTAGGCCCAGCTAGAGAGGGTAGCTAAGAGGGTAGAGGAGAATTTGTCCTTCCCTGCACTGCTGTGGTATAAGTTGAAAGCAAGCTTTGGTATGGATAAACCAAAGCAGAGAAATGACTGTGAAGAGGAGTCATTGAGAAAGCCTTGGAGAATCAGTTTTGTTTTGTTTTTAGATTGATTTTGGAATTTGATTTGGAGTCAGCTCTCCTGGGTTCTTCAGAATGGGGAGAGAATTAATGGGGCACCATATTGTTTTTCATCATTTCCTGATGGGAGTGTCTTCCAACAACTTAATTGCTCCTATTTTGCTTTCCCCCAGCCACCTAATTTTTACCCATGTCCTTAATTGCTCCTGCCACTGGCACCATATGTGTCAGCCCACAAGGAACAATGTCAGTATCACTTGCTGCAAGATGATCCTCACTCCAGGTGGTTTCACAGCAAGATGAACAAAGGCAAATGAGAAAGTCATCTATTTTTTGAAAAGCCAAATGCCAATTCACTAATGGACAATTAAAACGATAACTGTCACACCTACTCACATACCTATCAGTCAGAATTGTGCAGATATAGACATTCTGGTCTATGTGACCGTTTCAATTGTTACTGTAACTTAGAATTTGTTAGAGAGTAGACTGATGTATAAGGAAAGCCACATCATATCCAAAGAATGCTTGGTGAGCAAAGGTTCAGAATAAGGGAAGTTTTCCATTTAAACACGAGTCATAATAGAACCTAGGGCTACAAGTGGGGGAGCCTGTTATGATTTAGAGTAGCATATTATTGCAGACCTGAAAATGAAGAGTGTCATTTAATCACATTAGGTCAAAGATAACCCTAACTTCGTAGGGGACTATCACAAAAATATTCTAGCATATCTAGTTATTTGTTCAAGGACATAGCTCCTGAATCATAGGGACGTTAAAACTAAAATTAATACTTTCAGTCCTGGAATAGAATACTCAGCCAAGGTGGTGTGCAAAACATTGAATCTCTACTCAAATTACTTTGATGATACATCTTTGGGATAAAGAAATTTACATTTCACTTTGTGTTAAAAGCAGATAGTAACACTTCTACATTGACAATTTCTGTGCATGCATCTCTATTTTATAATTTTAGTCAGCTCAACAAATTCTTATTGATTTTATAACATAATCCAGAATCTAAACTAATAGTATTCATTTAAATTACCGTGGTATTTACACTAACATTTTATTGTGTGCTTGAAAGACCACATGCAAACATGTATTAGTAATTTGAATCCATTTGTGAAACTGACATAGATTTGACTATATTTGAATGGCCAGGATTTTATTTATGATATTGCTAATATCTTATTTTCCTAGACTTTGAACAACATTCATAAATGCTGAGAAGTTTGATGTTGTATAATTGAACATAAATGTGATTTTGGGGGGAAGATGATAAGGAATATATGGTTTTCCAGTAAAACACACACACACAGACATACACAATTTTTCTGTTTCAGAGATACAAAGAAATGGTTGTCAGGGGAATAAGCAAGATGGCAAAGTAATTTTGAATGATACCATGTCCTTTAAAACAAATCATTCAGTCATGTCAGCAAGCAAGAAGTCTATATACTAAAAAAGCAGCAAGAAGTCTATATACTAAAAAAGCAGTGAGCCCTCCATCAGTAATTCATCTATCAGTAATTCATTCATTTGTGCCTTCACCCACCCACCAACCTATGGACCAGGCTCTGTACTGGTCTCTACACAAGTTTCTATGAATGAAACTTGGTCCCCACTATTGACAAGTAGATTCAAGACAGGAATAGAATATTGTTTAATAAGTTCAGCAATAAATATTTCCTTAGGACATTGGGCTTAGCTTATTCTTATATTATTATGTAGTTTGATCCTTCAACTTCACTTTTTGTTTACCATAGCTCTAATTCTTTGGCTAATGCTTTGCATTCCTTCACTGTATCATCACTTCTTGCCATATTTCTCTAGACACATTCCTTGATAGGAAATCAAGACTCTTCTTAGTTATACTCTTTAATTTTTTCTGGTTATTTTAACTCCTTAATTCAGTTATGTGTTTCTACCATCTTTTTTTTTTTTAAATGAGATCCAGTTGACATAGAATTTTGTATTAGTTTTAGTTGTATAATGTAATGATTCAATATATGTATATATTGTGAAGTGATCATAGTAAGTCTCCCTAACATCCGTCACCTCACATGCTATCATTAGTTTTACTTATGAGAATTTTTAAGATCTCTTTCCCTTTGGGGTGTCTGGGTGGCTCAGTGGGTTAAAGGCTCTGCCTTCAGCTCAGGTCATGATCCCAGAGTCCTGGGATCAAGCCCCACATCATAGGGTTTTCTGCTCAGCAGGGAGCCTTCTTCCCCCCCACACCCCCTCTGCCTGCCTCTGCGTGCTTGTGATCTCTCTGTCAAATAAATAAATAAAATCTTAAAAAAAAATCTCTTTCCCTTTGCTTTCAAATATACAGTCCCATATTGTTAATAACAGTCACCCTGCTACACCTTACATTCTCAGGTCCTGTTTATCTTATAACTGCAAGTTTGTACCTTTTGTACTTTTGCTGTTTCTTAATTGTTCTCTTTTGGAGCTCACCCCTGCAAAAGAGCACATGGATAACTAAGTAACTAAACTGCCCACTGCTTAGTTACTTAGTTATCCAAGTGCTCTTAAAAGCTTCCTGCCTCTGAAAGGCCCCTCTTTTGTTTTACTGGAAGGCATACCATACAGAGTACCCAAAATGCCAAAGGGGCCTGGGTTCAGGTAAAGATGGTGATCAGGTAGCCATAACCATCACCATAAGCTGAGGTTTCCCTCAGCAGGAGAGCTTTCAGAAGTCACAGTTTTAAAGGATTAGTGAAAAATGTCAAAAGGGAGAAAGAAGGAGGGTGGGAGAGAGAATTCAAGATTATTCTGGCAATGGTTTTGGAATGTAACTTTAGGATAAAAATCTTAAAAAATTTTATTTTTCAAAGATTTTATTTATTTGTTTGCCAGAGAGAAACAGCGAGAGAGGGAACACAAACAGGGGAAGAGGGAAAGAGAGAAGCAGGCTTCCTGCTGAGCAGGGAGCCCAATGCGGGGCTCCATCCCAGGACAGACCTGAGCCAAAGGAAGATGCTTAATGACTGAGCCACGCAGGCGCCCTAAAAAAGTTTTTTTTTTTTTTTTTTTTTAAATCAGGTTTTGCTGTAACTTCTTTTTTCTCAGTACAGCTTAATTAAGGGGCTCTAATCCTCTTTGAGGCTTTGGAGTCGGATTTATTTGGCTGGAGAAGAGTACTGTGAAGGACTTTAAAGGGAGAGAAAGAGGCTGATGGTATTCAGAAAAACTAACTGTGCCATGTGTCATCTGGGTGAACTCAGATTGGCTTCCTGACCCTACTTCTGACATGATAAATCCTAGCTACCATTAATAGTTAATGGAATGGTGCTTATATCTTTTTCTTGGATGTTGGAATCCTTTAGGGTAAATGTTGCTGAACTCCTGATCACAACGTTTATCAGGATTCAAAACCTTTGGGGCACACGCAATTATCCATCACCTCCAAAAAATATAGATTATAGACAGGGCCTCACACCAGACCTCCTGAACTCACTTCTCCCTGTGGGACCCACATATACACATTTCCTGTAAACTCAGTAAGTATTTCTGATGTTCCAGAGAGGATAAAATCTGTAGAAACTGAAAGAATGTGAATGTGTGATTCTCAAGAAGCCCAGGAACACCTGAGAAAAGTAATGGCATGCTAGTAATTTCCATAGGTTTATGGGAAAGGTGATTAGGGGGAGTTTAAACTTCTGTAGACTTTCAGGTCTATTAACAAGTTACAAAGCTTCTATAATTCTCCACAAAGATGGCCATTGATTCCGAACAATGATTTTTCAACACACTGCAGTGCTGAGCGGCGTTTCTTTATGATCTCAAAGAAAGTTACTTTTTCCCTCGAAAATGATTGATTTTTCATTTTAGTGGAGTTCCTTTCTCTTGCATTAAACACCAGGAAATGTGGGGTGGGGGGAGGGTGGTGTGTATTCAGCACGTGTTGCAAGTAAATCATGAAAGCCCTTGCAAACACACCTTATAGCTGTCAGCTGGCTTAGTCTCAAAGAATGGCTCTTTGGCAATACATGTTTAAGCTGGTGACAATGAATACGAAAAATGGTGTTGAATTCTAACATATGTCATGCACAGACCATAGCTTATTTTACTTGACTACTATTCGTTCTACTTTACTAGGTGCAGCAAACAAACTTTCAAAGAAAATGATCAATTAACACGTGATTTCTAATAACAGCTACAGCAACATGGAGTCTTGCTTACCGTGTTTATTTACTCTTTTCCACTTGGGGGCAGGCAGGTGGAGGCTATCACACCCGTCTCCCCTTTGACTGTCCCAAGAAGTTCTGTTCAGGGCTAAGAACAGTAGGCGAGCTTATTGAAACTAATGATTTCAGAATTAGGCCTACCTGAGCAGTAAATTTTGTTCGATTCTCTTCTCCTTTTTCAATTGTTGCATTTTCTAAAATAAAATAAAAAACAATGAAGGCCTTTAAGAATATGCAAAATGGACACATAATTAATTGTACGTGCTAGTTGGTGACTGCATAGTTTTTTTTGTTTTTTATTTTTTTAAAGATTTTATTTATTTATTTGACAGAGAGAGAGATTATAAGTAGGCAGAGGGGCAGGCAGAGAGGCAGGGAAGCAGGCTCTCCACTGAGCAGGGAGCCCGTTGTGGGACTCGATCCCAGGACCCTAGGATCATGACCTGAGCCGAAGGCAGAGGCTTAACCCACTGAGCCACCCAGGTGCCCCTGTTTTTTTAAACTAGGGTCCAGGAGTGTTTGGGTGGCTTGGTCCTTAAGCCATTTGCCTTCGGTTCAGATCATGATCCTGGAGTCCTAGAATTGAGCCCCATGTCAGGCTCCCTACTCAGTGGGAAGTCTGCTTCTCCCTCTCTCACTACCCCTGCTTCTGTTCCCTCTCTCGCTGTGTCTCTCTCTGTCATAGATAAATAAAATCTTGAAACTTGGGTCCAGAAGGGCGAACTCTCGGAATTTCTTCCTGGGGTTTATACTCACTGGAGAGAATGAGGTCAGGCTTCTTACAGGTGCTTCCAGTGTCAAGGGCTTACTGTTTAAATGCTAGTGGATGCATTCGATTTCCAGTAACTTCCAGCGGTTCACTTATGGTTATTTTAGAAGTGACTCTTGTGAAGGGTTGCTAGTCCCCCCAAATTTTGAAGACTTTATTGCTATTCTAAATAATTTTTAGAAGTTTACTTATTCTACAATGATTTTGAGTGCCCTCTGCTTCTGTGCCAGGTACCAAGAGAGGCAATGAACTTACAGAAAGTATCCTGACTACAGAGAAATAGCAGCCTAGTAGAGGAGGCTGGCTTGCCAATGACACCAGATTAATAATTAATGATTTAGAAATATTTTTCTATATGCACGTTGGAAAGGAGACCTATACCTTCCATGCTGGTATGGCCAGTTAATATTGTCTTGGCAATCTCTGCGAATCAATCCAGAACCATAAAATACTCGTTGAAAGGGAAATGCCTTCCTCTGTGAGGTAATTAATAAGCCCCAGGTGTGGCAGCCCAAAGTGGGTGGCAACCTCCGGCCCCAAGAACAGCTCAGCCTCCTTAAGAAGTTACCTGCCGGGGCACCTGGGTGGCTTAGTGGGTTAAGCCTCTGCCTTCGGCTCAGCTCATGATCTCAGGGTCCTGGAATCGAGCCCCGCATCGGGCTCTCTGCTCAGCAGTGAGCCTGCTTCCTCCTCTCTCTACCTGCCTCTCTGCCTACTTGTGATCTCTCTCTCTCTGTCAAATAAAAAAAAAATAAATAAATAAATAAAAAAAGTTACTCTGCCTCCCTCTACCTTCCTTTCAGGTATTTCCCTGTGATAAATCACTTCAGTGTGAACGAGAGAGGATTTATCTTTTCAAAAGCCTCCTTGTAGGAGGAGTTCCTTGCATGAAAAACAAAACAAAACAAAACTGAACTTTGTGAAGAAGAAATGTGGGAAGAGAAGAAGTGTACGGGAGACTGACTCTTTTCCTTCAACAGCCAAGGTGGCGTTTGGAGATCGATATGCTCTTTGCACTGCTGCCAAAAGTGAGCAAATGTGCCAAATCATAAACTGTCAAAGGAATAATGACAGCAACGCCTGCCAGGGCTGAGTCGGCGTCCTGGCCAACTGGCTCCCTATTGACTGCGTCAGGGCGCGGGCTGTAAATCTTCGCCTTGTCACCACCCCAGGGTGACTTGCCCTGGCGTCCTCCCCAGAGGCACTCACAGGTAGGTGAGTACTATATATCTTCAGAGGTGTAAGCTAGGGAGCCTCACTGACCTGGTGACTCTGTTCACATGCTTGAGTATGAATTTAGATATGCCAAAGAGCTAAAAGCGTTCTCACTTGTAGATTAGTTTCCTTGGGAGAAATGGGCCCCCATACTCTACCATCCTTCAAGGACTCCTTGAATGGGTTTGGTGGCATTGGGGGATTTCCGAAAACGTCTGAGGGGTCCCAGTCTCTGCAGAGATATAAAATCCATGGGAATGATTTGCAGCTTATTTTGTAACTAGCTACATATGGGGTTCCATTAAGCAAATGAAGTTATTAAGATGTTTTACATGGGTGTTCAGGTGAGGAGGATAGGGAGAAGAGAAACAGGAGTGTGTTTGTCATGAAAACAATCAATGGTTCTCAAAATGTGGTTATTCTGTGGATTTTGAGAGAATTCTTATGGAAAGTAGTGGAAAAATGGCATGGGAATGACAGAAACAAACATTGAAATCAGCTAAGGAACCCGTGAACAAACCACAAAGAACTATTTTTCAACCAAAAAAAAAGTTGTTCAGTGTATTGCTTAGGATTCTCTGAAATGACAGCACTGGAAATAGAATCCGTGTTCTCATTTCAGGACCAGGCTGCTGGACTGGGGACAAGTGATGTAGAATGTGGCAGAACAGGGCTTGGGCCCATCTTTCAACTCTACTGAATAAACCTTGTATGTTGGCATATCATTGAAATGGATGGGGTTTGGGATTCCCAGGATAAAGTGTTTCAACTGCTGCATATACATTCATTCATTCAGTCATTCAAACTGTCTGCTGAGTGGTAAGCCCAGGGCTGAGTAAATAAATCACAGTGAAAAATATCACAATCCCTGACCTTAAGGCACCAAGCGTCAAGTTAGTAGAAGATAAACTTATGTGTGTGGTTGATGAGGAAAGCAAGTGGTATGGGCAGAGTGGCTGAAAACGGAACAAAATTGGAAGAGCTCATTTGTGTCTAAGAATTTTATAGCTGTAGTTCTTACATTTTGGTATGCTGTTTATTTTTAAAATTTTTGCACATGGTTTGCGACACGGTCCAACTTTATACTTTTGCATGCAAATAGCCAGTTGTTTCAGCACAATTTGTTGGACAGAACACTCTACCCCATTGAATTGTTTTGGCACTTTTGTCAAAATCAATTGACCCTCAGTTTCAGAGCGTATTTCTGAATTCTCCATTCTATTCCATTGATCGATGTTTGTCCTTCACCACACCGCCCTTGAATTCTGTAGCTTCATGCTCACTTCAGCAGACATATGCTGAATTCTGTAGCTTCATAGTAGTTTTTGAAATCAGGAAGCTTCTCTTTTTGCTATTCTGGGTCCCTCACATTTTCATATGAATCCTAGAATCAGCTCACCAGTTTTCATCAAGAAGTCAGCTGGGGTTTTGATAGGGATTGTATCAAATCCTTATCAAATCCTACATCCATTCAGGGAGTACTGCCACTTTAACAGTATGAAGTCTTCCAAATCATGAACAGGAGATGTATTTCTATTTGAGTCTTTAAATTTCTTTCAACAATTTTTTGCTGTTTGCAGAATGTTTTACATCTCTTTTCTTAAATTTATTCTTATGTATCTTTTTGACGCTACTGTAAATATTTTCTTAATTTTATTTTTGAATTGTGCATTGTTAGTATAAAGAAATATAATTGATTTTTGTATATAACTTTTTTACTTTGCAATCTTGCTGAACTCATTTATTTTAATAGGTTTTTAGTGAATCCCTTAAGATTTTTCTATGTTTAAGATTATGTCCTCTGCAAAGACAGAATTTTTCTGCTTTCTTTCCAAATTGGATGCCTTTTATTTCATTTTCTGATCTAATTACCCTGGCTAGAACTCTAGTACAATGTTGACTGGACGTAGTAAAAATGGATATCTTTGTCTTGTTTCTAATATTAGTGATTAATCACTCAGTCTTTTACCATTAAGTATTAGATTTGCTGTGGAGGTTTCTTTTGTAGATGTCCTTTATCAGGTTGAGGAAGTTTCCTTAGATTCCTAGTTTGAGTGTTGGAATATTGGACTTTGTCAAGTTCTTTTTTTATGCAGGATTATATGCTTTGTCCTTTATTTTACTGATACAGCATGTTATATAGATTGACCTTCAAATGTTAAACAAAACTTGCATTCATGGGGTGAATCCCACTTGGTCATGATGTATAAATCTTTATTCCGGGTCTAGTTTGCTAGGCTTTAGTTAAGAATTTTGGCATCTATATTCATAAGAGATACTGGCTTTATTTTCTTCTTTTTGTGCATCTGGTTTGGTAACTAGACTACATAAAGAACTCTTAAAAAACTCAAGAGTGAAAGACTAAAATTAGGTGAAGGATCCAAATAGACATTTCCCCACACAAGATATATATGCAGGTGGCTAGTAAGAATGTGAAGATGCTCTACCCATCCCCCCATCATGGAAATGCAAATCAAAACCACAGTGAGACCACCCTTCATTCCCACTAGGATATCTAGAATCAAAAAATGTTGGTGAGAATGTGGTAAATATTCAGAAAGGCATTATAATAGCCCAAAACTGGAAACAGCCTCAATTTCAGTTAACTGATGAATTGGGAGATGAAATGTACATGCACACATTGGAGTATTATTTCTCAATATAAAGGAATAAAATACTCATATATACTACGAATTGGATGAACTTGGAAAACATTATTTTAAGTGCAAGAAACCAGTCACCAAAGACCACATATTATATGATTCCATTTATATAAAAAGTCCAGAATAGGTGAATGTATAGAGATAGAAATTAGACTAGTTTTTGCTTAGGGCTGTAAGACGGTGGATGGGAGGGAGGGGCTGGGGGAGAGGATTGTGGGTAAATACAAAGTGATTGCTAACAGAGACAGCTCTTTTTGATTGACAGTGTTTTAGACTTGATTGTGGTGATGGTTGCATAACTCTGAATATATGAACATACTAAAAGACACTGGAGTGTATACCTTAAAGGGCTGAATTATCTCAGTAAAGTGGTTACGTATATATCTAAAAAAAAGATTCTGTGAACTAGATATCTTGCCAAGTCCCTCACATGTTTTAATGACTACAGCAACCCTGCTAGAGGGGATTGTTATTACCCTCACTTTACACATCAGAAAACAGGCTTAGAGAGGTTAAGTAACTTGTCCCAGGTCACATACCTTGTAAATAACAGATTTGGGATTCAAAGCAGGCAGTGTGCTTGTAAAGCCCAAAGTTAACCACGGACCTCTCTTAGCTGAGAAGACATCTTATTTCAACTCAACTGACCTCTGTCTACCCCATTTTTTCCATCCTATGTCATACATTTTGTCTTAGCATAGGGAAAGAAAAATGGAGGCTAAAAGCTATTTAAATAACGTGAGTAGCCTTATAAATTTGTACCTACTAAAGAAGAAACAGAATGATGGATTCTGGCAATTTAAGATGACAGTTCAACTCTCCATGTGTTTTTTCTGTATAGACACATTCTTCAAGAGAATTCACATCTATGAACATTAAAAAAAAAAAAAGACTGTGGGAGAGAAAAGCTAGTTTAAAAACACTGATTTGTGCTGCAATGAATTAAATCAGGGACATCGGCCCTGTTTAACTTTTCAAAAACTTTTTGCCATCTGGTTTTCAGTGTCCCCTTAATATAGTTTTCAGGCCATGAAATTCTGTACATCTTTATGAAGCTCAAGAATTGACCTTTGAGAGGGAAAAGACTCATTTTATTATGCCGACACCACACATCATAACTCTTATTTTGCTCGGAGATCTCATTCAATGTCATCACCAACATGTGCAACAAGAGATACGTCATGTTTATGGCTAGAATATTCCTTTTACTTCCAGTTATACTTTTCCCATAAAATCTCTATTGAAAATAATCTCCATGCAGTCATTGAATGTTATTGCTTGGAACAGAAATGCTAAAACAATTTGCTTATTTAGGATCTTGAGTTTTTCCCAGCATTTTGAAGTGTCTCGATCTCTCATGAAATATATTTTCAGCCAGAGCAGTAGTAATGTAAGTCTGTGGCTTTTCTTGTTGCGTATTTTATGGGGTTGTGTTACCTCTATAATATATTTTGTATTCCTCCCATGTGTATCAGAGTAGGTAAATAATTCTATTTGGACTCTTTTCTTCCAGATATTTTATAGCTAAGATTGGCATTTTCTCAAGAGTTATTCATTAAAAAATAGAATAACTTTTGTGGATCAAAGTGTGGTAAAAGGCAGGATATATAGAACCCCCTCATCATACTAAGGTCCAAAAAATACTGGTACACCTCTTTACAATTAGATTTCATTGGTCATCTATCTGTCCTCTTTTCTGCATATGTAAGCCCCTTCTTGAACTGGGTAAGCAGGCTGGGAGGCAGACCTTGCCCCAGGAGGTCAAGGGCAGGAGAATCTGAAGGTCCCCAGAAAACTCTGAAGATCAAGTCTTGAAAACAAAATCCAAAGAGTTGGTGGGGGTGGGGAGGGGAAGGTTGCAGGGGAAGAAGCTAGCAGAACTAGCAGGATGGGGGGAGAGGAAGGAATGATTTGGGTGATTTCCATAAATGCAGATGAAATGTGTAAACTTCGTACATGTGATCTGGTGCACTGAAATGAATATGGTATTGGAGTTAGGTCTAGCTAGATTCAAATCTTGCTTAGTAAGCTGGCTTGGATAAGTTATTTAACCTCTCTCCTTTCTAACCAATGAGAATCCTCTTCACGTCAGTATCATTACAGTACCTGTCACTTTCCAAATGCCTGCAATATGCTAGACATTTTACATAGATAATCTTGTTTAATCATCCGTACATTCCAATGAGGTATTTTTTTGTTTTGCAGATGGGGGAAACAAGCTCAGAGAAGTTAAGTAATTTGCTCAAGATTTTCTACAGCTGGAAAGTGATAGAGCCAGGATTTTAATCCAGGCCTGTTGGACTCCAGAGCCCATTAGACTCCTGGATCAGAATGACCTGGAGCACATGTTATCAGGGGAATTCTAGACTCCACTGCAGACCTTCTGCATTAGCCTTTCTGGGATTAGGGCCCAGGCACATGCATTTGAATTCACCACTTAGATGACTCTTATGCAGAGTCCTATGAAGAGTCTTATGTTCTATGTAAGAGTCCTCTACACTCTTGCTACTCAAGGTCTGTGGTTCAGGACCAGCAGCTTCAGCCTCACCTGGGAACTAATTAGAAATGTTAATTCTCAGTCCCTACCCAAGCCCTGCTCAATTTGGATCTGCATTAAGTCTATCAAGTTCCGGAGGTGATTCAGGTACACATTAAGGTTTGGGAATGTCTCATCTATAGGGTTGTTGTGAGAATTGAAGGTAATAGATAGGAAGTGTCCATTAAATCACAGGTACTCAACAAATCCTCTTTGGTACCATTTTGGTTTTGTTCAAGTAGAAGGTGGTGGTTTGGGAGGGCCCACAAGTGTAAGATTAGGGTAACCAACTATCTTGTTCTCCCTTCCTTTGAGTTCTATGTCCAGTGCTGTTATGCTTTCCAGCTTCCCAGCATATTCTACCTAAACCCTTTTTTCTTGAAAGCACATCATGGTGGTTTTCTTCTACCAATATATCAAAAGGCTGTGTTGTTGTTACTCCCTACCAACACTTCAGGCTGCAATCAGGAGATATGGGTTTGACTCTTGGCTTGACTATTATCTGTGACCTTGGGTTAACCTTTTTGAGTCTCAATTGTATCAATTATAAAAAGAGGATAATGATGAAAATGAGGTATTTTATCATTCTAAAACCTAAGAGTCCTCTCTGCCCCTAATATCATTGGGTTACCAATTGGATAAGTAAGCAGAGGATAATAGAGAAAAAAGTATTAGAATCAATATTTTCTTTAAAATTTTAAACACTTAAAAAAATAAATAAAATTTTAAACACTTCAATTCCATGAGTAAATTTCATGAAATTACCTATTGTGCTCCAGTGACAAAACTCTGCTTTTAGAAAGAGGATAGGGGCACCTGGGTGGCTCAGTGGGCTGCCTCTGCCTTCAGCTCAGGTCATGATCCCAGGGTCCTGGGATCGAGCCCTGCGTCGAGCTCTCTGCTTGGCAGGGAGCCCGCTTCCTCCTCTCTCTCTGCCTGCCTCTCTGTCTACTTGTGATCTCTGTCTGTCAAATAAATAAATAAAATCTTAAAAAAAGAAAGAAAGAGGGTATACATAATCTATAATTAAAAACTGAATGTAAGTGTAAAATCTCAAAACTTTAAAATTTGCCACGATCCTTAGGAAACCATGCAGTCCAAATTCTTGATATTTTTTTCTTTAATGCAACAGAAACAACTAAATGTCTTTGAAAAACCATGCCAAGCTGGTGAATTGATGTGCTTGATTTTAATTGGCATAATTGTCTTTGCGAAAAGTTATATTTCACGCTATGTTTCTTAAGTCAAAACATATCGCTCTTAATGAATGTTTAGCTCCCTACAGTACAATCTGTTCATTCTTTAGTTCCAACATTTAACTGGCTAGAGCTAACAAGTCTATAGTGAAATTTGATTCCATCAGTTGCAGGAAGAGCGTTTTGTGATCATTTTCTCTTGGAAGGATGTTAGGAAGTTCATTATTCTCAAAAGTGTGCGTGGCTGATGTTTTTGATGGCCTTTTCGGTGCCTTTTACAGGATGCTCTTGGTCCTGGGTGGACTGTATGCTAGAGTGGATGCAGAGAGCATTTTGAGGAAGACACTGGCCCAGTCTGGAATCCCCAGTTCACTTCTCTGTGGAATACCCTTTTTTTAAACCTGTTTCCTGTAATTTTTACACTTCATGTCCCCAAGAAGGCCTTTGTGGTCCCCCAGACTGGGATAACCCTCTTCTTTACATTCTCTCAGTACCCCCTACTTCCTCTCAGAATGGATTCATTGTAGTTTCTTGTGCTCAATTCTCTCATCACTGGGTTTGCAGGAGACATTTAGCAATATCTGGAGACACTTTTGCTTGTCACAACTGGTAAAATTGCTACTGGTTCATGGTAGATAGTGGTCAGGGATGCTGTCAACCCCCCCCCCCCAGGATGCACAGGACAGCCCCCACATAGAGTTATCCAGCCCCAAATGTATAGAGCTACAGTTGAGAAACCCTGTTCTAGATTGTATGGTGGCCTCCTTGAGGACCATAGTGGTTAAGCCTGCCTTGGTCACCTCTGTTTTCCTAGCACATGAACAAACCTCCAGGAAATAAGGAGCTTCTAGTACTTGTTTGTTGAATTTTTTAACTCATTGCTTGAGTGAATGAATGGAGAAGGATAGCAACCTTTCATTGAGTACACTAAGTGCGAAAATATACAAATTTGCTTCCAGCTGCAAATATTGGTATCAGGAACTATTGTATCAAGTTTACTGCAGCACTCTGCTTTTTCAGGGTTTGGTTGGCAGAATTCATAATGGAGTATTTAAAAAGATACGCAGTTTGTGCATTCCTACATATAAAAAAATTATCTTAAGATTAAGCAAAATCATTGAGCTGTGAACCTGGACCACTATGGTCATTTCTCCATCTTCTGAGTTACTTAAGTAAATTGTGAATTAGGATGTCCATTTCAGCCAACACTGTGAATCATTGTAGGAAATGGCTCCATCAACTTGATTGTCCTGAAGGGGATCTTGTTGAAAATTTTGCTCATTACATCACTAGTTGTTCTCATTAGGGATTCATGGGATAAAGTATCCTTTGGCTTCTGCTGTAATTCTAACTTGTCTTTATCTTAGAAATATTAAGAATTACAGAATTATTTTGTTTTGTTGGTGGCACTGGCTACTAAGAAGCTTAAATACAAATTTCTGGCTCATTTTTATCAAGCGTGTAGGGCATCATGGTATGCTAATCTCACCCCTGATTGTCTTATTTATTTTATTTTTTCTTTTTTTTAAATATTTTTATTCCTTCTCCTCCCTTTCTTCCCTCATTCTTTTTTCCCCTTTTTTCTTGTTCTTTCTAAATATGTTTTATAAGTAGTGTTCTTTCTCTTCAAAAAGGACATTTTGAAAAGTAACTAATTTAGTCCATAAATATTTGAGTGCTTATTTTATTATAACTATAGCTTTTTGACAATGAAATTTACAGCATGCCTAAGACACATAAAACTTTACCAAAATGGTCATCACAAATAATTGCAACCAGCATTTCTATAAAGTTAAGACCATGATACATTCATGGCATTCTGTACTAGCTGTTTCTGGACCCTAGTCCCAGAAAGCCCTCCAAGGGATGTCCTGCAGACATCTGAGAAGAGAAAAAATGAGGGGAGCAGTAGGTCTACAGTAATCAAATTGTCTCACAAGTAACACAACCAATTTCCTGTCAACTCAGCACATACCATGGTTTGCCACACATTTTAACTCCTTTCTAACCTTTTGAAGTTTTGTTAAATACAGCTGCTTTGGCTGTCCTGTCCTTACATTGTATGTGAATGTGCCTCTTGCCAGTATTTCAGGATTCTCCTTGCCTCTGATAAATAATAATAATAATTTAAAAAATTACTATTGAAAAATAACAGATTTTTACTTTATCTCTTGTGTGTGTGTGTGTGTGTGTTTGAGAGAGCAAGTGAAGGGGGAGGATAAGCAGAGGGAGAAGGAAATAGAGGTGGAAGCAAGTTCCGGGCTAAGCAGGGAGCCTGATGCAGGACTCGAACCTGAGCCAAAGGCAACGCTTAACCGACTGAGCCACCTGGTGTCCCGAAAAATAACAAATTTTTAAATGCAACACATTCAGGGAGCCCGGGTGGCTTAGTCGTTAAGCGTCTGCCTTCCTCTCAGGTCATGATCCCAGAGTCCTGGGATCAAGCCCGGCATGGGGGCTCAGCAGGAAGTCTGCTTCTCCCTCCCCCACTCCCCCTGCTTGTGTTCCCTCTCTTGCTATCTCTCTCTGTCAAATAAATAAAATCTTTAAAAAAAAATAAAATAAGTGCAGCACATTCTTTGTAAAATTTGGGAATGGGCATGGGAAGGTGCAAGCAAAAAATAAGTAAAAATCATTCACCAAATCACTGAGCTGTACCAACTACTATTATTCTGATAAATTCTTCCAACTGTTTTATCAGATGCTTGTGTAAGGACACCTGTTTTGTTGTTGTTGTTGCTTTTTGTTTTTAGTGGAAATGGAATAATTTACATGTTCCTTTGCAATATGGGTATTCTCTTGTCTGGTATTTTCTTTCCATGTCACTGAACATCACTTCAGTCTACATTTTTGGTCTTGGTGACTGGATGGTATTCTGTTGTATGGATATGTCCCAGTTTATTAACCAATCCAACATAGCTAGACATTTGTTTCCATTGCAAATATTATTATGGGATTTGTGTAAGTACACGTGCTTTTTAAACAGCTTGATTCTGTAATCTAAAGTTAAAACATTTAACAACTTTAATTGAAAATTTACTTGAGACAAAACACAGAATTAGTACCAAAGCAGGCTGATACAACAGGGTAGCTTTATAATGTACCTTTGTGTTAATAGTCAAATACTTCATATTTAGTTGGAGAAATAATTATTTAAGGAAATCGAGGGAATTGAAGGAAATCAAACAATGTATGTAGCCTAATTCATTTTTGTATATAGCTGTTTCTCTCTGGGCTAGGAGCATGAAGTAAATGCTAAGTCTTAATTTAGAGCAACATTAGCATCATAGCTTATAGACCAAGAATTTCAGATGGACGTTTTTAAAGTAGAATGTGGGGAAAATATCTTCGAGATTGAATTTCAGTGAGCAAATTGATCAAAATTAATGTGCCACTTTCGGGGCATAACAACCCAATCTTCTTTCACATAAAAGAATTAGGAGGACTATTTTATTTTCACAAATAACCGAAAAAGAGGTAGAGATAAAAGAGATGGGGAGGGAAAAGACCAACAAATCCCTGTAGACATCCCTGATTTACAGGTGGGATTCAAAAGTGCCTGCTGTGTGAAAAAGGCACCATTATGAAGAAACTCTCCTCAAATTACTCAGTCAGAAAAAATAAAAAAGGACTCTGAGTCCACCCTTTCAGTATTGTCACACCGCCACCGCAAATTAAATTCATTCGGGTTGACTTCATGGTATGCATCACTTAAAAAACTTTCTCTTGCCTCTGCCTCCGCCCCTCAACCCCATGAACTGGTTGCCTTGGAAACGTGAGAAGAAGAAAGTAACCGATTCAAGTGCAGTATTCATAAACAGCATAGCTAAAATACAATAGAGGAACATTCCAGGTTACTCTGCTTCTATCTTGGTTTCAGGGTCTGTTTCCAGCTTTGCAACATTTGGTAACTATTTTACTTCTTACATTCCCATATGAAGAGTGAATAAGAACAGTAGGAATCAGAAAGTATTGTTTCAATGCTACATTAAGATTGGATTTTGACTGACACGTGGGTTAGCTGGAATGGGTTTTAGGACCAGGTGTTAAAAAAATTTCCCTATAGGACCAGGAGCTCAGGAAGGACCATTTCTACCCCATGCTGAGATTTGTAAGCAAAGGCTCTAGGAGGTTCCTCTTGTTGGAGCCTTTACTGCTATTGATTTGCAACAGGAGAGTGAGGTCAACATATGGGCCTCCTTCTGGAAGCTCTGAGTCATTCCGTCTGCCCTCTGCTGTACCTCTTTGACTTAAGTAGCATTTTTCCTGGAGTGTGGTGATTAGAACTGCATATCTTCACCTGAAAGTGAGTTCAGTGGTGCCTATGCAGGATACTAGAACAGTCCCCGTTGCTTACCTTCTCCATCCTGGTCATTACTCTCACAGAGAAAGCTGGTGGCCTTGTAGAACGCCTGCTCGTAGGGGCCTCAGGCAAATGTTCGCTGTTTTGGATGACACGGAAAGGCCTTGAGTGAACCAGGCATGCTGTGAAGGGGCTTAGCTGTCACACTAATTTTTAAAAGGTCTTTCAGCACGCTATACTCCTTAAAGCAAGGCCCGTGGCTTTTGGAGAGGCTATCAAGCCATTTCAGCTTGGCCAGACAGGAAAATCTGTGTTCGATACAAGGAAAAGTCTGTCTTTCTGACCCGTAGTTGATTCAAGCTTTTCTTCAGTGAGCCTGAAATGTGGGGAAGTAGCCTGAAGGGAAGCGTTTGAAGACTGCGCTGTGTGTGTCTTTATACATATTGTGTGTGTGTGTGTGTGTGTGTGTGTGTGTGTGTGTGTTATCTGTCCTGGGGCCTGAGGGCAGGAGCGGGCCTTCCTGTGCCTCCCGGCTCCAGCTTCTGTTGGAGAGCAGGTACACAAAGCCTTCTTTAACTCGCCCTCCAGGAGCGGGGAGATGAAACGTGCCCGCTGATGGTTAACAGATCTGTCCCCTAAGACACCTCTCCTCAGAACTTGGCATTTGTTGACTCTGGGTGGAGCTTTTAGTATTTTCCGTCTGTGAGATTTGGCCCACTAGCCTTTCTGTTGGTTGTCCTATTCCCTAGCCAGAAATGTCAGTTCCCAGTTTGCTTTCTTCATCTGTTCATTAAGGCTTTTGTATATTTTTCTCTCTGATATCCCAGGAATTAGCGATGACATATGTCATTTTCATATCCTTGAACTTACTTCAAGGGAAGAAGGATACAATCCTTAGCAATTCTCAGCTAGGTAAGTAAGGTAAGCAAATCTCCGTGAGGGTATTGTTTCTTTTGAACTGAGAGCAAGTGAAAATGGGTGAATTTATAGTATTGTTTAACTCATTGTACTCCTATTTATTATAGAAGTAAGAACCAGAGTGGTTGTTTATAAGCAAAATAAACCCACAAGCTTATTTCCAAAAAGCTCATTATAGGCAATAAGTTTATCCTTTAGCGGTTTTGTTAGAGGTAATAAAATTGGATGACGTGTGTTTCCTACCTCCTGCTCCCATCAGAGAACGACAGCTCTGTGGGGAATCTTCTTCCATCTGTTAGGGTAATGAGAAAAAAAGGAGTCAGTAGGGAGGCAGAAAGCTAAGAACAAGTCTCCTAGGCCATCAACAGGCAGGGAGATCACTTTGTGACGAGTTATAAATAAGTTGTGGTTCGGGAGAGTTGTCACAGTCTTACTTCTACTGGATGGTTAGGCAGCGTGTTCGTGATTGTTTTCCCAGATGTCTCTAACGGCTCTAAATCTCAGCCTTGGGTCCCAGGAGGACCCCTTTCCATAAGTGGTCCATTTTTGTGCCCCAGTCAGGTTGCCCAGTCTGTGGGTCTCCAGAGGCTTATATCCCATATCCCATAGATCTCGTTTTCATATAAGAGTTTTCAAATAGTTGCATTCTCTCCAGGGGAGAGTGGACCAGGGTCTCACCAGAATCTTCCTTTGTGATTCGGAGCCACAGAAGGACCTGAAATAGGTTTGTTTGGAACCCCACATTGTATGTTTCAAAATTGTCCTCTGAGACCCGTCTTCAAAGAGACTATAGATCTCAAAATTGGATAGGGATCTGATTAGTGAAAATGTCCCACTCTGCTGCCCGTTGCTGACTTCTCTGTGCAGTGGGATCTTAAAGAGGCACTCTGTGTGAGTTTTCTCCTTCAGTTTCATAACCTCTTGAGGTAGAAAGACTTTTACTATTTTCCTTTTATTTTATTTATTTATTTATTTATTTACTTACTTATTGATAAGGCACTCATCATGAAATGCAGACCCGTGCTGCCCACTCCCTGCCTCCAACAACTACTTCAAATTTAACAAGAGCAAAACCAAACTCCTCCACTTTTCCCTAAATTTCCATTTCCTTCTCCTTTGTTTCCTGTCTTGCTTGATGGAATCCCTGCCCATCCGGCAAGAACGGTGAGTGGTGTGCAATCTTGCCCTACTTAGAAGCTATCAAATGTGCCTCCCCCAGTTTCCTGGATGCTGGCAGAAGACCCAAGTCTCCTGGGTCAGAGACAGCGGTCTGGCTTGCTCCTGGCTCAGCAAGCCGCATGAGCCTCTCGGTCCTGTAGTGTCCCCTTGCCTCCAGGGTCCCACAGAGGTGACGTGGAGCACCTCACTCTCTGTGCCTGGCTCTCCTCCTGACTTTTATCTTCCTTCTCCTTTGGCTTCCTGTCCGGCTGAAGAGCTCTACTCATCCTTCAAGGCTTGGCATCGTCGCTTGCCACCCATCTACCCATTCGACCACTTTTCCTTTCACAGGGATCCTAAGAAATTCCACCTGTTCCTTTACCAGTGCTTCTTGCACGACAAGTGTTTATCCATTTGCCTTCTCATCCAGCTGGGAGCAGCGGGGGAACATGTCTGACATCTTTGTAGCCCTCACTGAGTGTGCTGGCAGGTGTCCAGTGGAGCTCCGTGTCGCCCAGAGATCTGCGCAGTTCACACCGGCCTTCCTCCACAGCAGTTTCTCTCTTTAGAAAAATCAGTCCTTCTTTTCCTTCTAAAATGGTCTATAATGCTAATGAAGTCACCACATCTGTAGTGTCAGGAGTCACTCTGACATCACAGGACTACTCAATTGTGGGAGCAACTTTAGTTAGTTGAAAAAAGATGGCAAAATAACCATTACTCTCTGTGTGTGTGTGTGTGTGTGTATACACCTGGTATTAATTACCTGAGCTGATACCAGGTAGAAAGTCTATTTCTATTGCTCCAAAGAGAGAAATTAATCTCAACCTTTTACCTGGTTTCAGTTATTTTGCTTTTCTGTAAATAATATTGGAGAATGTACCCATTTTTATTTAAAAGGGTAAGTTTGGAGTAACTGGTCTTTAATTGAGTTTGGGCTACTTTTTGAGAGATTTTGCAGCTGCCAAGAAGAGTACTTGGCAAACACATATACACAGAGATTTCAGAATAACCTCCATCCCCATTTTTATTCCTTGAGCAGAATTCAAATTTGGTTAGGATTCTTTCCATTTCTGCCAATTCTAGAAATTCCCAAATCCTTTTGTTCTAACCTCATTGGGAAAACCATGTAACTACTTTGGCAATGAACTGAGGACCAGTCCAGTATTCTGCCATATCTTTCAAATAGAAACACAAATCCCACCCACTGGAAGATTAATGAAGGAAAAGCATAAAACCACGCTAAATCCCAAACAATGGTGACTTTTATGAAATTGCTTTGGATTTCATAGAAATCTCCTACCAATCTGTTATTCATAAAGCATATTACCTGGGTTTTTACAGATACAATGACTCGGATGGTGTGTATTAGGTAGAGCATTTGAGTCAAGTTCCTGGAAAATTGCTTGACCACTATTAAAGCTTGTTAAAACTAAGGTTTTGTTTTTAACCAAGAAAACGTATAAGAAATTGAATTTGTTTTATGCTTCACAGAGGGAGACATGAATATTAAAATCAATGCCTTGACAAAGGTACTACTTAAAAAGATAGTACAAAATCCTGCATGGGTTGAATTTTGTTGAGTGTACGAACATTTTTAAGGTTTCCTTAATGAAAGACCATGCAATGAAGATAAATTTCAAACTTTGTCTGTTAGACTGAGTCTATGTGATATGGGTGCCAATTAATAAGAGGAAATTTATGTTGCTCAGGTCTCTTCATGATGAACCTGATAATCTTTCTGATGATCTTTCTGATGAATCATGATTTGATTACTTTTTTTTTTGTTTTCCCTATACACAGATAAATAAACTATATAAATTCTACCACACATCTTAGAAATATTAGCTTTTGCTGTGACCTCTGTTTCTCACCCTAAATCCTGTGAACAGTGTTTAAGTTTTTTAAAACAACTCTGAATGAGTAAGTGAAAGAAGGAACAAAGGGAAGGGCAGAAAGGGAAGGAGGGTTGCGTATATCAGCTGGGAAATAGTCAAGACATTTTGCTTTTCTGAGTAGCATTCAGAAATATTTGATGTATGCTGTTTCTGGACTTTTCTTTGGTATTAAAAAAATAATTCCTGTGCTTTTACTCTTCTCTATTTTGAAAAGCCATATGTGTGTTTTGTAGAAAATTTGGCCAGTCTATAATGAAATTGACAAAATTGCAAATCTTTGCTTTATTTAAATTTAAAGAAAAGTATCTTTTTAACCTCAACATACATTCTAAGATTCTGGTTATCTCTGTTGACCCTGTCCTTGGAGACAGGTGTTCATAGCTTCAGGTTCCCTGTAGGTTTGTTTGTTTTCAGGCCCTGCCGAGAAGCTATTTTGAACATGTGCATTCTTAATCACCAGGGAGATTTACTTAGAGAACCTATAATGGATAAAAAGTGATCATGGCCATTTCTCAATTCAAAGACTCCTTTGATAGTGGATAAATAGTTTAATCCCAAACTATAAAGTTGATAGTACATTATCTTCTATGGTTCACGTAATGGACTAAGTTTATTCCTTTTTTTATGTGTCTGTCTGCAAAATTTGCTGTCACATAAAGCCAGCTCAGTGGAAGACTGTTAACCCCCCTAAACATTTTAGCTGTAATTAAGGTGGTTACTTCTATATGTACGGTGCCATGGCTTAGAATGTGTGAGCAAAAAGGCTAGGATTTCCTCAGCTGTGGCCAGATGAGGGACTTAATAGAGCATCTAATCAGTTCCCATTTTGGTATAAATATGGAATTCTCCATTAACAGATTTAAAATATTTAACCATTTATTATAATTAGAAACTTGGATACTACATAGATCCAGACTAAGAATGAAAGACACGCAAATGTCAAGGTACAACTTGGTTTATTTTTCTTTCTGCTTGTGTAATCACTCTGAGTGTCCAGTTTGGGTCCTACTTACAGTTCCTTGCCAGATACTTGGAGTTCTCAGGTTAACTACTACCGTGGAGTTTTGCAGCTGGTTGGCTTTTTTTTTTTTTTAAAGATTTTATTTATTTATTTGACAGAGAGAGATCACAAGTAGATGGAGAAGCAGGCAGAGAGAGAGAGAGGGAAGCAGGCTCCCTGCTAAGCAGAGAGCCCAATGTGGGACTCGTTCCCAGGACCCTGAGATCATGACCCGAGCCAAAGGCAGCGGCTTAACCCACTGAGACACCCAGGTGCCCCTGCAGTTGGTTGGCTTTTTAATGCTACTTATTGCTGATCCCAGCTGATTGGTCTCTTTGTGGCTAAGAGAGAATTGCTCTCTATAACAATTAGTGTCTCCTCTCTGTCTTTTTCCCCTCCTGAAAGCTAAAAATATGGATGCCATGATTCTCCCCCTTTTAACCAATAACTACCTGCACTTAATTAGTGTGTTCTTCTAGCTTGCTCTTCCTTCTTCAGCAATATATTCAATTAATGTTGAATAACTTATTCATATAGCTCCTGTAATTTTCTGTTTATTGAATATGCTGTCTTTTTTTTGCTTTAATCTGTCTTGTCTTTTTAAAAAATCATTTTTATTAACATATAATGTATTATTTGCCCCATGGGTACAGGTCTGTGAATCATCAGGCTTACACGTTTCAGAACACTCACCATAGCACATATCCTCCCCAATGTCCATAACCCAACCACTCTATCCCTACTCCCCCACCCTGCAACAACCTAACCTTCAGTTTGTTTTATGAGATTAAGAGCCTCTTCTGGTTTGTCTCCTTCCCCAGTCCCATCTTGTTTCATTTTTTTCCTCCCCTATCTCCCACAACACCCCACCCTGTCTCTCAAATTCCTCATATTAGAGAGATCATATGATAATTGTCTTTCTCTGATTGACTTATTTTGCTCAGCATAATACCCTCTAGTTCCATCCATGTCATTGCAAGATTTCATTTCTTTTGATGGCTGCATAGTATTCCAGTGTGTGTGTGTGTGTGTGTGTGTGTGTGTGTGTGTGTGTGTAATCACATCTTCTTTATCCATTCATCTGTTGATGGACATCTAGATTCTTTCCATAGTTTGGCTGTTGTGGACATTGCTGCTATAAACATTCAGGTGCATGTGCCCCTTTCGGATCAAGACATTTGTATCTTTAGGGTAAATACCCAGTAGTGTGATTGCTAGGTTGTAGGGTAGCTCTATTTTCAGCTTTCTGAGGAACCTCCATGCTGTTTTCCAGAATGGCTGCACCAGCTTGCATTCACATCAATAGTGTAGGAGGGGTCCCCTTTCTCCGCATCCTTGCCAGCATCTGTCATTTCCTAACTTGTTAATTTTAGCCATTCTGACTGGTGTGATGTAGTATCTCATTGTGGTTTTGATTTGTATTTCCCTGAAGTTGAGTGATGTGGAGCACTTTTTCATGTGTCTGTTGGCCACTTGGATGTCTTCTTTGCAGAAATGTCTGTTCATGTCTTCTGCCCATTTCTTGATTGGACTATTTGTTCTTTGGGTGTTGAGATTGATAAGTTCTTGATAGATTTTGGACACTAGCCCTTTATCTGATATGTCATTTGCAAATGTCTTCTACCATTCTGTCAGTTTTCTTTTGGTTTTGTCGACTGTTTCCTTTGCTATGCAAAAGGAAAGCTTTTGATCTTGATGAAGTCCCAATAGTTCATTTTTGTCCTTGCTTCCCTTGCCTTTGGCTATGTTTCTAGGAAGAAGTTGCTGTGGCTGAGGTCAAAGAGGTTGCTGCCTGAGTTCACCTCAAGGATTTTGATGGATTCCTGTCTTACATTGAGGTCTTTCATCCTTTTGAGTCTGTTTATATGTGTGGTGTAAGGAAATGGTCCAGTTTCATTTTTCTGCATGTGGCTGTCCAATTTTCCCAACACCATTTGTTGAAGAGGCTGACTTTTTTCCATTGGACATTCTTTCCTGCTTTGTTGAAGATTAGTAGACCATAGAGTTGAGGGTCTATTTCTGGGCTGTCTATTCTGTTCCATTGATCTATGTGTCTGTTTTTGTGCCAGTACCTTACTGTCTTGATGATGACAGCTTTGTAATAGAGCTTGAAGTCTGGAATTGTGATGCCACAACTTTGGCTTTTTTTTTTTTTTTTTAAACATTCCTCTGGCTATTTGGGGTCTTTTCTGGTTCCACACAAATTTTAGAATTATTTGTTCCATTTCTTTGAAAAAAAAAAAAAAAAGGATGGTATTTTGATAGGGATTGCATTAAATGTGTAGATTGCTTTAGGTAGCATAGACATTTTCACAATATTTGTTCTTCCAATCCATGAGCATGGAACATTTTTCCATTTCTTTGTGTCTTCCTCAATTTCTTTCTTGAGTACTTTATAGTTTTCTGAGTACAGGTTCTTTGCCCCTTTGGTTAGGTTTATTCCAAGGTATCTTATGGTTTTGGGTGCAATTGTAAATGGGATTGACTCCTTAATTTCTCTTTCTTCTGTCTTGCTCTTTGTGTATAGAAATGCAACTGATTTCTGTGCATTGATTTTATATCCTGAAACTTTACTGGATTCCTGTATGAGTTCTAGCAGTTTGGGACTGGAGTCTTTTGGATTTTCCATATAAAGTATCATCTCATCTGCAAAGAGTGAGAGTTTGACTTCTTCTTTGCCGATTCAGATGTCTTTTATTTCTTTTTGTTGTCTGATTGCTAAGGCTAGGACTTCTAGTATTATGCAGTGGTGATAGTGGACAAACCTACTATGTTCCTGACCTTAGCGGAGAAGCTCTCAGTTTTTTCCCCATTGAGAATGATATTCACTGTGGATTTTTCATAGATGGCTTTGATGGTATCGAGGTATGTACCCTTTAACCCTGCATTTTGAAGAGTTTTGATCAGGAAAGGATGCTGTACTTTGTCAAATGCTTTTTCAGCATCTATTGAGAATATCATAAGTTTCTTGTTCTTTCTTTTATTAATGTATTGTATCACATTGATTGATTTTTGGATGTTGAGCCAACCTTGCAGCCCAGGAATAAATCCCACTTGGTTGTGGTAAATAATCCCTTTAATGTACTGTTGGATTGTATTGGCTAGTATTTTGATGAGAATTTTTGCATCTGTGTTCATCAAAGATATTGGTCTGTAATTCCCCTTTTTGGTGGAGTCTTTGGTTTTGGAATCAAGGTAATGCTGGCCTCATAAAATGAGTTTGGAAGTTTTCCATTTCTATTTTTTGGAACAGTTTCAGGAGAATGGGTATTAATTCTTCTTTAAATGTTTGGTAGAATTCCCATGGGAAGCTGTCTGGCCCTGGGCTCTTGTTTGTCAGGAGATTTTTGATGACTGCTTCAATCTCCTTACTGGTTATGGCTTTGTTCAGGCTTTCTGTTTCTTTCTGATTTAGTTTTGGTAGTTTATATGTCTGTAGGAATGCATCCATTTCTTCCAGATTGTCAAATTTGCTGGCGTGTAGTTGTTCATAGTATGTTCTTATAATTGTTTGTATTTCTTTGGTGTTGGTTGTGATCTCTCCTCTTTCATTCATGATTTTATTAATTTGGGTCATTTCTCTTTTCAATTTTTGATAAGTCTGGCCAGGGGTTTATCAATCTTATTAATTCTTTCAACGAACCAGCTCCTAGTTTCATTGATTTGTTCTATTGTTTTTTTGGTTTCTATTTCATTGATTTCTGCTCTGATCTTTATGATATCTCTTTTCCTGCTGGGTTTAGGTTTTCTTTGCTGTTCTTTTCTACAGCTCCTTAAGGTATAGGGTTAGGTTGTGTTTTTGAGTCCTTTCTTGTTTCTTGAGAAAGGCTTGTATTGCTATATATTTTCTTCTCAGGACCGCTGTTGCTGTGTCCCAAAGATTTTGAACTGTTGTGTTTTAATTTTCATTTGTTTCCATGAATTTTTTCAATTCTTCTTTAGTTTCCTGGTTGACCCATTCATTCTTTAGTAGGATGCTCTTTATTGTCATGTATTTGAGTTCCTTCCAACTTTTCTCTTGTGTTTGAGTTCTAGTTTCAGAGCATTGTGGTCTGAAAATATGCAGGGAATGATCCCAATCTTTTGGTACTGGTTAAGACCTGATTTGTGACCCAGGATGTGATCTATTCTGGAGAATGTTCCATGTGCACTAGAGAAGATTATGTATTCTGTTGCATTAGTATGGAATGTTCTGAATATATCTGTGAAGTCCATCTGGTCCAGTGTATCATTTAAAGCCTTTATTTCCTTTTTGATCCTTTGCTTAGATGATCTGTCCATTTCAGTGAAGGGTGTTAAAACTCCCTACTATTATCGTATTATTGCCAATGTGTTTCTTTGATTTTGTTATTAGTTGGTTTATATAGTTGGCTGCTCCCATGTTAGGGGCATAAATATTTAAAATTTTTAGATCTTTTGTTGGACAGCCCCTTTAAGTATGATATAGTGTCCTTCCTCATCTCTTAGTATAGTCTTTGGCTTAGAATCTTATTTATCTGATATAAGGATTGCCACCCCAGCTTTCTTTTGATGTCCATTAGCATGGTAAATTGTTTCCCTCCCCCTCACTTTAAATCTGGAGGTGTCTTTGGGTCTAAAATGAGTTTCTTATAGACAGCATATCAATGGGTCTTGTTTTTTTAATCCATTCTGATACCCTGTGTCTTTTGATTTGGGCATTTAGCCCATTTACAATCAGGGTAACTATTGAAAGATATGAATTTAGTGCCATTGTATTTCCTGTAAGGTGACTGTTAATGTATATTGTCTCTGTTCCTTTCTGGTCTACTACTTTGAGGCTCTCTGTTTGCTTAGAGGACCCCTTTCAATATTTCCTGTAGAGCTGGTTTGGTGTTTGCAAATTCTTTTAGTTTTTGTTTTTCCTGGAAGCTTTTAATCTCTCCTTCTATTTTCAATGATAGCCTAGCTGGATAGAGTATTCTTGGCTGCATATTCTTCTCATTTAGTGCTCTGAATATATCATGCCAGTCCTTTCTGGCCTACCAGGTCTCTATGGATAGATCTGCTGCCAATCTAGTATTTCTACCATTGTATATAACAGACCTCTTGTCCCAAGCTGCTCTCAGGATTTTCTCTTTATCATTAAGACTTGTAAGTTTTACTATTGGTTGATGGGGTGTGGACCTATTTTTATTGATTTTGAGGGGGGTTTTCTGTGCCTCCTGGATTTTGATGCTTGTTCCCTTTGCCATATTAGGGAAATTCTCTACTATAATTTGCTCTAATATACCTTCTGCCTATCTCTCTATTTCTTCTTCCTCTGGGATCCCGATTATTCTAATATTGATTCATCTAATGGTATCAGTTATCTCACAAATTCTCCCCTTGTGGTCCAGTGGTTGTTTGTCTCTCTTTTGTTCGCTTCTTTATTCTCCATTACTTAGTTTTCTATATCACTAATTCTCTCTTCTGCCTCATTGATCCTAGCAGTAAGAGCCTCCGTTATTGATTGCACCTCATTAATAGCTTTTTTAAATTTCAACTTGGTTAGATTTTAGTTCTTTTATTTCTCCAGAAAGGGATTTTATTTCTCCAGAAAGGTATTCTCTAATATCTTCCATGCCTTTTTCAAGCCCAGCTAGCACCTTGATAATTGTCATTCTGAACTCTAGTTCTGACATATTACAAATGTCTGTATTGATTAGGTCCTTAGCTGTCAGTACTGCCTCTTGTTCTTTTTCTTTGTGGTGAATTTTTCCATCTTGTCATTTTATCCAGATAAGAATAAATGAATGAGAGAAAAAAATACTAAAAGGGTGGCAAAGCCCCCCACCCAAATATATCCTTACCAAATCAGAAGAGACCCAAAACTGGGAGGAGAAGAAATGGGGGAAAAATAAAAAGTAAAAATATGTTATATATTAGACTGGTGAATAGAACAGAGCCACCCACTTGATTTCCCAAAATTTTAAAGAAAGAAAAGCTTATATATATTTAAAAATAAGGGTAAACACGATGAAGGGATGGAATATGACTGTTAAGATAAAAATTTTAAAAGATTGTAAAAAAAAATTGATAAGACAAGTTGGTTGGAAAAAGGAGGAGAAAATGTGATCAGGCTGGAGCTAGATTTAGGGTATATTTTGATCTATTAGAAGAAATTATATACCAAAATTTTAAAGAAGAAAAACTATATGTATACAAAAAATAAGGTGAAATACAATGAAGGGATAAAATTTGACTATAACAATGAAAATTTAATTTTTTTAAAAAAAGATATTGATAAGAAAAAAATAGTTAAAATATATTAAAATAAGAAAGAGGAAAAGTTTAAAAAATAGAATAAGAAAAAAATAAAATTAAAAAAATTTAACTTTGTAAGGCTAAAGAATCATGGGGAAAAAGCCATGAATTCTATATGCTGTATACCCATAGCTCTGAAGTTTTGAATTTCTCATTGATCAGTGACCTTGGTCTTGGCTGGATGTACTTACTGATCTTCTGGGGGAGGGGTCTGTTTCAGTGATTCTCAAATGTTTTTGCCTGAGGCAGAATTGCATTGCTCTTGCCAGGGGCCTGGCTAAGTAATCTGCTCAGTTTCGCTTTCCGTAGGTTTTGTTCCCTGAACGCTTTCCGTAGATCTTTGGAGGATGGAAATGAAAATGGTGGCCCCCAATCTCCAGCCTGGGGGAGCTGAGAGCTCAGGGTCCCACTCCTCAGTGCGCCTGCAGAGAAAAGCAGTCAATCCCTCCCAGCTCCCTGGTTTCTGGCCTCGTTCCGTGCTCACCTGGCCTGCGACTGAGTATTTCTATCTCTGGTGCACAACCCCATTTGGAGTCTCCAAACCCAGCAGATTACAGCCATACACTCCCGTGCCGCTCCTCCTGAAGAGGAAGGAGATGGTCTCTCTGGAACTTCTGCTTGTGGGGCCCATGCTGGAACGGCCACCCACCGTGCCTCAGATCACGGTTTAAGGTAACCCTGACCTGAGAGCTCACTCCTCAGCTCTGTCTCTGCAGCTGGCTTCCCCACTCCAGTATCTGACAGCTCTGCCACACTGAGACACCCTGGGTCTTTCTGTGACCCTGCGGTCCCTGAGATCACACTGTCCCTGTGAGAGCTCCACCCCTGCTTAGCTCCTGGAGTGATGTCCCTCATTGGAGCGGACTTCTAAAAGTTCTGTTCTTGTGCTCCACTGCTCCACCATTTACCCCTTCGGTTTATCTTCCGGTCACTTTGGAGTCACTTCTCCGCACATCCTACCTTACAGGAAGTGGTCAATTTTCTGTTCCTAGAATTGCTGCTCTTCTTCTCTTCTATCTCCTGTTGAGTTTGTAGGTGTTTGGAATGGTTTGATAACTATCTAGCTGAACTCCTGGGACCTAATGCTATTTTAGTTTCCTATTCCCCCACCATCTTGCTTCCTGTCCTTAATCTGTATTTCCAAAGGGACTTCTATCTATCTCTTCATCCACCCATCCCACTTGAAAATAATTTAAGGCAGGGCATCTAGGTGGCTGAGTTGGCTAGGCATCTGACTCTTGGTTTCAGTTCAGGTCATGATCTCAGGGTTGTGAGGTTGAGCCCAGGCTCAGGCTCGGTGCTGGGCATAGAGCCTCCTTAAGATTCTCTCCCTCCCTCTGCCCCTCCCTCCCCTACATACATGTTTCTCTCTCTCTCTCTCTCTCTCTCTCAAATATAAAAGAATTTAAAGCAGACTCTTAAGGGAGTATGACTTTTTTATTCTGAAAGTTTTGAAATACAAGTTGAATTTAAATCAGATAGTAGCTTATTTATGACAAATTAACTATTTGCCTCATATTTTCAAGCAAAGTATGAAATGGGCTATTTAATGATTCAAAACATGAAAGTAACATCCTTGTAAAGAATGTTTTTTTGGTATTAGTAACAAATCTGATATTTTTTGAATCAATAGGGAAATGAATAGCAGCCAAACATAAAATACAACACTTTTGTTATGTAAATGACAGATTCAAACATTGGCCTTTGATATTTGAAGGAAGTAGAAATTATGAAGTTAAAAAAGAAAAGGATTTGAGATCAGTAGATCAGAGAATAAAGTGATTGAAGAGGGAAGATGACAGCAGAATGGGGATTATTGCAAAGACAAGTGACCTTTATAAAAGGAAAATTTCAGTTCTCAGAAAGAAAAAGAATTCAGGCCAGAGCAGCAGGAGCAGCAAAAAATGGATGTGTCAGACAATTGTACCTGGCATGTGGCAGCATAATAATGTTTAATCGTTCACTGTAAAAGTAAGCAAATACATCTGTCCTTGAAGAGCATATTGATTAAGTGAAGGTACATAATACCACTTGAGCTGAGTAGCTGTTTTCTTCTCTAATCTTACCAACACTGCTTTAGAAAATTCTATTAAAGGGATGAGTGTAGATTTTGACAGGTTGGAAACTGCTACTTTGCTGGGAATTTTCGCAGCTCTACCGAACCGGTATATATCACTCGTTAGAGCACAGTGTGAATAATTGTTTGGCACAGTTGATTAGTACCTTTAGAAGAATGCACAGTTTATTAAGAGGCATAATATATAAAATTTATAATTTACATGCACATGCATAATATATAAAAACACATATAGATTATTATCTAGGACATGTCCGTATTTTTACCTTCCAGAAGGTTCCTCGGGAATTGCATTTCAATAGTTCATTTATATTCAAAACAAAAGAACATTTACTTTTAGATAATACATATTTATCAGCTGTCACCAAGCTAGCATTTTTCCAATCTGTTTCTAATAGAGTGATCTTACCTACACGATACACCCTCCTTCCTTCCTTCACCCAGAGGCACCAACAGCTATGTGTTTAGGGGGAGAAGTCTGGAGGGGAAGATGAGGCAGTCCTGGGTGATTCATTTTTCCTGTTTCCAGTAACCCCAGATTATTTGCAGATCCAAAAGAGAGCCATTGGAGAAATGGAATCCGTCTAATTCCTGAGGCTGGTGCTATTCATCATTTCCTAGAACCATTTAATACAGCACCCAGAAAATTACCCATTTAATTATGACAGAAAAGTAACTCCAGGACACCTGGGTGGCTCAGTTGGTTAAACAACTGCCTTTGGCTCAGGTCATGATCCTGGAGTCCTGGGATCGAGTCCCACATTGGGCTCCCTGCTTGGCAGTGAGTCTGCTTCTCCCTCTGACCTCTCCTTCTCATGTTCTGTTTCTCAAATAAATAAATAAAATCTTTTTTAAAAAAAGGAAAGAAAAGTAACTCCATACCCTCTCTTTCTAGCCACTTTAGCTCTGGATTTCGTCATTGGCACAGTAGAACATAAAATCAGGTCATCTGAGGCACATGAAAAACAGCAACACTTCTGTGAAGATGACTCTCCTTGTCACTTCTTGAAATGGACATTTTCTTAATCATAAGGAAACCTTAAAGATTTATGGCAGGCAACCCAAGTAAGTGTGAAATGACAACAATATGAGTTAATTTTTTTCTACTAAATGTTGATCCAAAATTATGTGAAAATTAATGGATTTAAAATCAAAATGCCTACAGACACAAGCTCTTCTTTGAGAGTCAGTAACTCTTGATTTGTCCTCAGATGCAATGTTCATTTTTGATCCCTGGGAGGAAAAAAAAGGGGATTCTTACACCTTCCAAAGTTCTTGGCTCATTTCATTTGTGTATCATTGGCAAGTCTTCTTACTATAGTCTGTATATCCACCATTCTAATGTGCTTATGTTTACTTATATACCACGAATCGAAAAAATTTAGAATAAATTTCTGAAAGTTACCTGGTCAGAACATGTCTTCTTGAGAGCATGCTCATATTAGTGAAGGAAAGTAACCCTTAAACTTTGATTTTTTCATGCTAAAGGAAAGCCTAGACATATAAAAAATAACATTCTCTCCCCCCAGTTCTTGGTAAAGAGGAAACCAGTTGATTTGATTTCATAATTGACAATGGGTAAATATGTCACAAATGGGTAAAAACAACAGAGATGTCTCGAGTGGCATTAAAAACAATAGGTTTGTGTTTCACTGCAAGGTTTTCTTGCTATATATCTCACTAGGAAGTTGAAGGCACATGTGTGGAATGGGGGAAAGGAAAGTATTTCCCAAATCCTAAGTTCAAATTTTTGAAAAACAACAGAAGAAAAACTATGATTTGGGATTTACTTGGATTTTGCAATTTCCATCCTCAGATTTTTGCTGCATATTTTGCCATCCTGGCTACATCATGTTATTCAAGTCTGAATAGCTGGGACAGCTAAGAATTCTGCTTGTACAGTAGAACTAGGGGAGAAGCCCAAGACACTCTGCCAGTTTCATGGATGTTAAAACAAGTTTGCCTATAAAATAAGAAACCATAACTAATTAACACCAGGCAGGTGGTCTCGATGGAAACTTAAAATCCCAACTGGGTCAGCAGGGAATACAGACTTGGCAGTTGAAACTGAAGCTGAAGTGGTCCCCTCCGACTCGCCAAGCAAACCTTGAGCCAGCCGCGCTTTGAGAAAGCTTCCTATGCCAGTCATTTCTGGGAAAACTGAGCCAAGGACAAATGACTGTAGATATTAAAATGAGTCTGATTATATTAGGGTTTCAGGGCCTCCACCCCCACTCCCCTGCCCTGCACTCACACGGAGTTTTCTTAAATGCCAGTGTCATTTTGTGAGAGTTGAAATGGGACCAGAGTGGATGCTGGCCCCCATGCCTGGGTTAAGAGCAGAAGGACGGCCATAGGGAGGGGCAGACTAAGCTTTCAACAAAGGAGATGGTGTGAAGTTTTGCTGGAATGAGCTGGAGTTGAGCGGAGGAACTCTGTAGACCCCCCGTGACTGCCAGAGCAAAATCAGATACCAGACAGGATTGAGCTATCTGAGGAACAGCCAGGATAGTTCAAGTGTTGGGAGTGAAAAATAAGTTTTATGGCTACATGATTGGCAAGAGCAAGAAGGCTGAGTATGTAAGATGAAATAGAGAAATACAGAGAAAAGGGGGATGCTGGAGGTGTGATTTCTATCACGATGCTGGGATAAGATGACTCAGCAATGCATCTCTGCTTTGCTTTCTTTTCCTCCCTGAAGGGACCCGTAAAATGGCGGGATGTCCATCCTAGATGGGCCCTTAGAGATGCTCTTGTTCACGGCCCCTGTTTTATAGCTGAAGAAGCTGTGGCCTGGAGGGGAAGTGTCTCACCAAAGGCCACACAGTGAATTCTTTAGCAGAGCTGTCTGGAAATCTGAGTCTTGAGTCTTTCCATTTGTTGCCCTTTCCACCTCAAGACAAGCACAAGCTATTACTGATACTTATTCATTCACTTTATTTGCTTTTACAGTTCAAAGGCAAACAGATGTTCTGAAAACAAAACAACTAGAACCAGCATAGCCTTGAAACAATGGATGGAGAATTCCACAGGAATGGATATTAATATGAAATTGTTAGTAACGGTTTTAAGTGGTCAGCAGTATGTGAAACTGAGCATGCGCCTGGTGAAAAATGGCTCTTTTTCAGGAAGATTTTACTTGAAAAAATAATCAGCACACTTATTGGAGGAAGTAGGAAATACAAGACTGCTGAAAATAAGCATCACTTGTTTTCCTACTACTGAGAAATATCCGCTGCTAATGGTTTGATAGTTCTTTCCAGATTTTTTGAATGTATTGTGTCTTACAAAGATGTAGAAAAAAATAAAAATAAAAATTTATATCATAACACACATAACTTTTTAAGATCAACTTTATTGGATTGTAACTTATATAGAATACAGTAAACCCATTCTCAGGGAGTACTTTAATGAGGCTCTGGCAGGTGCAGTTAAAACCCCGTCAGCTCTTCCTGTCTCCAAGAACTCACTGCCTGTCCTGCTGTGCCCAGCTGTGCTGTCCCCAGGATCCTTCATGTCTGCTATCTCTTGTCTCCCCCCATCTCAGGCTCTGTCTGAATGTCTGTCTGTCTGTTTCTTTGGGTGACTGTCTTTTCTGTCCAGTCCTCCAGATTGTTAAAGTTTTCATGCTGGGAAGTCACTAACACCCCTTCACCCTCCTTTGTTTTAATCTGGATTTCTTCCTAGGTGGGTAGTATGGAGGGGGGACTGGGTGGAGAAGAAGAGGAAAGAGGCTTTATTATTTACAGCTGAAGAGGTTATGTAGGCATTTTGCTTATCGAAAGATACTTTTGTTCCTGAAGGGGAAGGCTGCCTCTCTATTGTACACACTATGACAATAATTTAGAAATTTTCAATATGTAGTCTTTCCCTCCTAGAACCTGGCTTGTTTCACCATGGTTTTATTTCTGTAGTATCCACCCACCTACCTCCCAGAAGTAGCTACTTCTTATTTCCTTTTTCACTCCTACATTGCAGACTTACCATTGCCCTCTTCTGCAGCTTAACACCATTACAGGTGCCTGTCCAGTAATAATACTGATGAAGGTGCTGATATTCAGATCATAGTGCATGTAACCTATTACATCACATAATTCCTTTAGCAACATGTGAATGGTCCTTGACATTCTCATTTCAGAGTTGAGAATACTATAGCTGGTAAGAGCTATAAGTATTTCTTATTTTGTTGTTCATATGTTTGTATACATACTAAATAAGTATTTTTGTTTTCACTTTTTCTTGCCCCCTTACCATCTAACATAAAGCTTATTAATAGGGAACGTTATTGCACAGTATTTAAGTAACAGGATGTCATTGGAGAAGCGTGAACTTCAGCCAAGAACTTTGCATTCCCTTTTTGGGAAAGGGCTAATGCGTTGTCAGTTAGGTGAAGCAGTTACATCATGGTAGGCAGAGGTATGACTGTTTCTTATTTGGAGATTAAGTATGACTTTATTTTTAAAAAGGATTTATTTATTTATTTTTAGGAAGAGGGAGTGCCTGAGCATGGGGGAGGGGTGGAAGGAGAGAGAGAATCTCAAGCAGGCTTCCACGCTCAGTGCGTGGAGCCTGATGTGGGACTTGATTTCACAACCCTGAAATCATGACCTGAGCCGAAACCAAGAGTTGGACACTTAACTGACTGAGCCACCCAGGCACCCCTAAGTATGATTTTAAGAGATAGGGATAGGTGCCAAGTTGACAAGGGGTGGTCTGTGATGGTCTTTTGGTATGTCAGCTTGGCAAGGTTAAGTCCCCATTATTCAATCAAACATTAATCTGGGTGTTGTTGTGAAGGTGTTTTGTGGACGTGACTAAAGCCCATAATCAGTTGACTTTATTAAGGCAGATTATTCTAGATAGTCTGGGAGGTGGGTGTCTAATTCAATCCGTCCAAAGGCTCTAAGAGCAGAGCTGAGGCCTCTTCAAAGGAGAGATTCTGCATGTGGAGAGAGTGATAGCCCATGAGTAAGACTTCCAAGTTGCCTTGCTTATGTCTTGCCTGATGAATTTCAGACTTGCCTAGCCAGGTCCCATCATTGTTTCAGCCTATTTCTTGCAGTAAATCTCTTAATCTACATTTCCTACTGGTTCTGCATTTCCAGTGGAACTGTGATTGATTGATAAGAAAAGAAACTTCTCTATAGTCAGACAGCTAATAAGTACACAGCACTGCCTTGCTTCTTTCTGTCAGAATGCCTAAATGCCTTCCCTCTCACTTGGTCTTCTCCTCTCTAAGCCCTGTCTTAGATCTTGCTTCATGTCTTGCTTGACATTCACTCTTTGTTGAGATGTATATTCTTGATCACATGTTTGTTTTAAGTACTGATATCTTTCCAAATGGCTTTAGAGTTGTGCTTTTCACTTTAACCAATGACTAGTCAATGATTACTTTATTAATTTCTTGTGAATAATTTATTGCACCAAAGTAGAGAATATGGGGTTTTCAGAATCTTACTTCAAGTTAGTTACTAATGTGTGTGGAATTCAATTTTCTTTCCTTAATTTCACTGGAAATAACCATACATGTTTTTCTACCTTATGTGGTAAGACTTTTCATTGGACCTGGTTTCTTGAGGAAGTGTTCCTCAAATTCATTAGACTTATGGGGACTGTTTTAGAAGGGGGGAATTTGAGGCTTTCTTTGGAAAACTGTTGAGGAAGAGAGTTTTCACTGGAGGCTGGAAGGTTGAATATTTAAATGATTATGAATCAATGCCTTCTCAGAGACAGTGTCCCCTCTTTGTAAGAAAAGCACCTCCTTTTTTTTTTTTTTTAACACATTACATTTTTCATCTTGGAATGGGATTCATTGGTAATATAACCAACCACACATTCAGCAACAACAACAGCAGCAGCAGCAGAAGCAGCAGCAGCAGCAGTGTAATACCCTAAGTAGAATGTAACTAAAACTAAAGTATAACAATTTATAATAATAAAAAAACTCACTTCTTTCTGATTGTAAACATTTGGACATAGCTGTGTGAGAGAATATAATAAAGGAGTCAAATGTTGGCCTCGTCAGAGTCCCTGTCAACGGCTCAGCTACAGCTGTGGATGGGGTAGACCAGTTGTCCTGGTGGCTTAGATATTATGAGGAATCATGCAATTAGTGATGTGGTTTTCTGATGCAGTGAATAAATCTGGGTGGACTCAGAACAAAATGAATTAAAATTTTCTCTTGATTTGCATGGTGGTTGCATTTCAGGAAACATAAGGTATCTTAAGAGAGGACAAAAGTACTTTCTGTTTGTATGTAAAATTGAGTTAGGTTCCAGGCTCAGACAATTAAAATCGGTTTTTATAAGTGCCAGAGAGCAGAGAATTTCATTCACCCAGAACCCCTGAAAGCATGGTTAGCATGTGGCAAGCATTTTGTTAGTATCTGTATGAATGTATGAAAGTTTTTCATCTCTGTGAAATTAGGTAGGACATCTGAAAATCATGCAGGATGAGGGACAATTATCTGTTGTATGAGACTACCCCAGACATTGTGTGATGGCTGTCATCCACTACCCTTGTTCACTGGAGCCAGTAGTGCTTCTGACTATTGCAAGAGCCAAAAAAGCTGCCACCACAAATTTCCAGATCGTCCCTTTGGGTGGCACTGTTGAGAACCACAGAATTAAGTAACAATGTGGGTATGGTGTCTGTCTATCAGATGCCAGGGAAAACCCACTCATAGGAATGATGCCTTAGCAGTGGTAATGGGGCAGCCCTGTTAAAGGGACTGTCTGCTGTGAAGTATGTGCACGATAACATAGATGGAACTCTGAAGGAAATGGGAAGTTGGAAAAGGGTGTGTGATGCAGGTCAGAGCTGTTGCCAGCTCACAAAGACCTTGGTGTGAATTAAAGAAAAGGGCCTCCTCTGGGCAGACCTGAGCTCTTCTTCTAAGAACTGTCTGGTAGCCGACGAGAGCCCGTGGAAGTCACATGTCCTGACAAGTGGAGTGCTTGCTTGGAAGTCAGGTGCCTCTGCTGACCTCTTGGCCCCAAGCATCTTTTGACAGGACTCAACTTATACACACCCTTGCTAGGTTTCCACAGGAGACAGAAATCAGGGTTTAAGAGCAGAAGATAAATTGCTGGATGAGTGATTAGCTCAGTGTGGCCTAGGCAGCTTGACCTTATTCTGGGAAAGTTAATCATAGCCTTGGTTAGAGGACTTGTGAGTAGTAAAGAGACTGAGAAATGAGTAAAATGTATCTGTGAAAAGAGGATATATTTAGTGAATTCCATCAAGTTAAGCGAATCTCTTCCCTCTCTTTTGTGAGGTTAAAATGGATAAACTGGTGGCTTCTGGCAGGTGGGTTTCTTCATGGAGGTTTGGAACTTCAGTAATCAGTGCACCTTGGTGTCGTGAAGTCTTGACGTATTGTCAGAATTTTACTTAACTAACATGGACAGGGAAAGCTATTTATAGTTTTCTATGGTGTTTTATATTTTTGTGGGAAGAGATATTCTTGTTGACTATCCAGGAAATCAAACTCTTGGAATCAAAGAGCCTTTCTGGTGAGACTGGAACCAGAGAAGGTCTTGAAGGACATTTCCTTAATGTCACAATAGGACACATTGACTTATCCTGCCTTATGCCAAAACATGAACTCTTTTGCCCCCAACTGCTCATACCCTCAAGATTGTCTTCCAACCTGACCTGGAAAGCACAGAGAAACATTGCCTCTTTCCTTCATCCCTGGTTTGTAAAGGCGCCACATAGATTAGCCCCTTCATCTGAACTCTTCATTTCATTGTCAGTTTTTTCATTTTCTCATGATTTTGTTCTTATTTCATAGCTGGCCCACAAAGAGACACCCCAGGACCACCTTATCCCAGATTTATGTGGGGTGGGCACATCAGTAAGGCTAGGCTAAGTCCTGCTGTGTAAAAAATAACATTAGAAATCTCCATGGCTTAACAGAAGAAAGCTTTATTTCCCTTTTACATGATATTCCTTGCAGAGCCAGGCCAATTCTCCAGGCAGGTACTGGTTTAGAATTCTGGGCTACTTGAGTCTTCTGGCAACTGCCTTTCCACATGTTCTCTGATCACCATGGCATGGGCAAGCGCTACACGTGTTTTGACCAAGCAATTTAATGCTTGGGCTCAGAAATATGATAATGTCCCTTCTGCTTACAATTAATTGTTTAGATTTGAGGAAGTGGTCCTCTTGTGCCCAGGAGAGGAGGCCCAGGTACGAATGAGCACTGGTAATGAAGTGATACCGACCATGTAAAACATAGTAGGTATATCTGTCTGCTGGGGCCCCCATGACAAAGTATCACAGACTGTGTGACTTAAACAACAGAAACTAACTTTTCCCACAGTTCTTGAGGCTAGAAATCCAAGGGTCAAGTTGTCATCAGGTTTATTTTCTCCTGAGGCCTCATCATCTTTTCCCCAAGTTTCGAGGAGTCGCTGAATTTTGGACCTTTCCTTATTTGTACAAGGGAGGTTCCTTCATTAGGTTAATTGATGATGGCTGACTTAACCAAACCATACTAAAGGAATAAGCTGGATATAGACTCCAGTCATGTCCTCAAAGACTGTGGGTGGGTTTGGGCAGAAACTGAAGACTGGGGAATATCGTCTCTCCTGTCTTCTAACTGCTGTCACCAACACCAACAGTCTTTTCGGATTTTCTTACGCATCTTTCTCCTGGTGTTCCAAAAGTGGGCTCATTCCTGTCCCTCTCTCACAAAAAGGTTTATTTTTTCGTTAGTGGTTCCCTTCACTATGGAATTTTCATACCACATATTACATATACATACATGTAAGTTTAGGTACTTCATACATATCTGTGGTTTATACAAAAAGTAAGTTTTTTGTCATGCCCCAAGAAACAATTGTTGCTTCCTTTACTGCCCCTATTGAGAATGCATGTTCTAGGGTCAACTGAATGAAACAAAGCTTGTCCAGGAGTTGATCTAAATTAGTAAGTGAAACTGTCAGCTCCATGCCTTTCTTCTGCATGCTTAGATGCCAGCCAGGCACTCAACACCATGGCCCTACTCTGGGGGATATATCATCCTGCAGTCAAATTCTCCCTTTTCCTTGACATATTTAGTGAAACAGAACAGGGATTTGTCATGGTCCAGGATGTCACAACCTCAGGTTTTGTAAAATTCCTTCTTCTGCAATCAATCAGCTTCAAGTTCAAGAGTATGGTAGCCTCTGGTCCTTCAGGAATGGGGTCGTTTATATGAGGGGAATGCTGTCGAATGGTCACAACCATTCTGGGCTTCATTTACACGAGCCTACTTTTGTTTTTCCTCCTAGTTTCCATCAGGAAGGGCTCTTACTTTTTTTAACTAGCTTAGGCACCAATTTCAATACTAACTCTTCAACATCAAATGACCCCATCACCCAAACTATGGATAGTGAATGCTAAAGCTATGTGGGATTTTAAAAATATTTTCATCAGATTTCGTGTATTCATTTTCCTGAAGGAACTAATCTAGGAGTGAGGCTGCTTCTCCTTATTCTTTTTGCCTCAGTTTGTACCGGCTTCCTTACATACCATGACCTCATCAGAGAGCTTGCTGACCAGGGTCTTTATGGGTCTTTACCTATACTCTTAAGTTGTACCCATGTGAGTCATTTTACCAACAGACATCCTGTACTTGAAACTACCTTTGCAAATGCAAAGTTATGGGCTTTTAAAGATAGATGTTAATCTCTAATGTTACTACTTTTTCATCCCCCCCTCTATAAGCACAGGTTCTAACAGCATTTGGGTGTCCTAAAGGAGGCAACCTATTAGTCTAATAAGTGGTAGATCAGGTACAGGAACATTTTCTGAGGTCTGCCTAGATAGATATTCTTACTATGGGGGAAAACAGCCCCACATCCCGACCATTGCTGTTTGTGATGATATGTAGGATGCATGAGCTCTGGTTTGAATCCCTGTTTTTTACCATCTCATGTGAGACCTTAAGAATTACTTAATTTTGCTGTGCCTTAGTTTCCTCACCTAAAAATGTGGAAAGAATAGAAGCACTTTATATTGATTGTTGTAAAAGTTAATGAGGTAACACATGTGAAGCATTTAAACTAGTGTCAGTACTTAAGTGCTTGATAAATGTTGGCAGCTCTTCCTACTGCTACTGTAATGATACTTCTGCTACGGTGCTGTTCTCCCCAAGCATTAGGAGTGCTGCTTCGTGTATGGGGAATGGAAAGTGTGTTTTGAGTAATTTTTTTCTCTCCTTTAACCGTGGCTGTAGCATTATAGACTCTGGATCCTACTCATCCAAGTAGACAAAACCATAACCCAGAAGCATATAGGTATTTGCCTCATTAAATTCTTGCTGTAAATTTGTTTTATTATTATATGGAGCTTTTGATATCAGTGGTAGACTGATGGGTTTTGAAATTAGATTGGAAACTCCATTGTGTCTCATTCCTTCATCAGACATTTCCATGTACCATTAAAAGGACTGAATAAGGTTGTCCGCCCTCTTCAAGGAGCTTAAGATCTAAAGACAGGGTAATGCATGAATACAAATCATTTTAATGATAATAGTAGGCATTTGAAAATTTGCTCCTTGGCAGGCTATGTTGAATACTTCTGTATTTGTTATGTAACTGAATTCTGAAAACAAGCCTATGGTGCAGGGAGACAGAGGTCCTAGAGTTTAAGGACTAAATAGAGTGAAGAATTGAACTTTGGTTCATCTGACTTCTGAGTTTGTCCCATTCCATGACACAATCCACAAGAGGGAGTCCCAAGGCTGTTTGGGGGTTCAGAGGAAGGAGAAATCACCTCTAGCTGGTTTGCTAGTGGTACAGCTGTGCTTTTGAGGAAGCCTGGGATTGGTGGGTAGAATTTACATGGGAGAGAAGCATCCCGAATCAGAGGCCCAGAACAGAAATCTTAAACATAGGATGGGGCTGGGTATTTCCAAGGACCTGCATGGAATTTGTTTTGGGTAGGAGAGATCCAATTGGAGACATCTGTCTTGTCCCAATTCTGGAAGGGCTTGAATGCCAATTAGAGTTTTCATTTTTTTTTTTTTTTAATGGGGCAGCCTGGGAGAGTAGAGAGATCCCCAGGATTCAAACTGGATAGATCTGCATGTGAATACTAAGATGACCTCTTATGAGTCACTTGGGAAAGATGCTCAAACTCTCTGATCTTCAGTTCTCTCATTGATTACTTCAGTGAGGATTCATTCATGTTTATTTATTGAGTGACTGAAGGGGGGCAACGCCACCTGATATTATTGTGAGAATGACAATAATCAAGACAAATTACTGAAACCCAGTAGTCAGTAAGTGGCAGCTATAATTATTTTTTTCTTTTTAAAGATTTATTTATTTATTTGAGAGAGACAAAGAGAGAGAGAGTCGGGGGGAAGGGCAGAGGGAGAGAGAAAGGGAGACTCTTAAGTAGATAGACTTCATGCTAAGCACCCAACACAGGGCTCCATCTCAAGACCCTGAGATCATGACCTGAGCCAGACACTTACCTTTGCCACCAAATGTTATATTGTTATATGCTATATTTGGTAAGGATGAGTCCTTGACGATGTCAGACAAGTGGGTAGCATGAACAGAGTCTGTTTTTTAGAATATTACTCTTGCTCATGTGTCTATGAGGAAGAGGAGATACTGCAAGTTGGGAGATCAATAGAAAACCTCTGAGTAACACAAGAGAGAAAGAATGAGAACCTGAAGGAATGGTGCCTGGTGTAAGGCCGCTGACATGCTGGGGGCAGCGTCAGTGCTGTTGGCTGCCTATTAGTGACCAAAGATAAGTCCAGAAGCCCCTGTGTTATAGTGTATCGGGGTACCCCCAAATATTTTCTAAGTCCTTTTTAGCCCATTGGATGTTTATAGAAGTAGTTTTGAGGCAGAATCTAGTTCTAGGTGATTCTGACTTCTAAGGCATCAGATACTTCCACTTTAGCATTTTGCCTTGTATATATCCTGGGACAGAGTTCCCACTAGGCTAATGAAACTTCAGCTGTATGGGGTTCTGCCAGCTCTGGGTTTTCTCCAGTGTAGTGGAAGCCACATAATGATCATGACTCATTGCTTATAGTTGGGGAAAATCATATGGATATGTTAGAACCACTAATACATCAAAATTATGACCAAGAGGATCTCTGCCAAAAAAGGTTTACCCTGGCACTTCACTGATTTCCAACCAAGCTACTATCTAGCCTGCCCCTTAGATGGACTATTTGTCATGCACAATTCCAAGTATCAGAGGGGAGACGGTATCTTTGATCCCTGCCATATTATTAGTACTATCTATCAAGATTGCATATTTTTGATGAAAAGAATAAATTCTAAATAATTATTTAGTTTTCCCTTATCAGTGCATCTGTGTTATTTATGTTGAGGCATAGCCACTGCATTTCTCTTTGAGACTGGGTCTGGCCTCCCACCACTTCAACTGTTTTGCTCATGACTCAGTCACACAGAGCTCGTTCTGCAAAAGCAAGGGGGAGGATTGTGGGACAGGCCAGGAGAGCTCTGTGTGCCCACATACGATGGGGGACAACTTTGCCAATGAGAAGTCAGGTTCTTTTCATGATGAGGCATGAAATACCAACAGCTGGAATTTTTGCTCTTAAGCCAACTAGGAAGGAGGTAAGCCATGTTAAGACAGTTTTTTTTTTTTTTCTTTTTCTTTTTAAAAGCAAGACTGGGAATGTAGAAAAACAGCAGCCTGGATAAATAAAAAGAAAGAATAAACATATACCGGAAAATCAGGATCTTGCTAGAGCCCTGATTCAATGGCACTTGGATGCCTCTAGCTGAAACCATTCTCTATTATCCCAGACTTTGGGATCTGTAAAGGTAGCTAAAGGATTCCCTGAGTCCAAAGCTACGTGTTCAGTATCCCAAGCCCCTTGCCAGATCTCCTCCAGACCATTACTTTTTTTTAAATTTTTATTTAATTTTTTAAAAATTTTTTATTTCTTTTCAGTGTAACAGTATTCATTGTTTTTGCACCACACTCAGTGCTCCATGCAATATGTGCCCTCTCTAATACCCACCACCTGGTTCCCCCAACCTCCCACCCCCCACCCCTTCAAAACCCTCAGGTTGT